>NW_027176594.1:7181566-7781566 GCF_023349555.1 Cebidichthys violaceus
TGATTGCAGTGTCAACCCTATTATCAAATCCCAGTGTGCCCATCGCATTTTACAATAACAGTCCAAGATGCAGTGTTAAGAGGCAGAGCAGTCTGTTGACAGTTAGGACACTGTCCAACCTAATGTTCCAATTGGTTATAATTGCGCCATGTGTTTAGGATTTCTAAATGCTTGCTTCTCTGACATGCTTTTGAAATCTGATGATTTAATTATTACACTTAGTGACGCTTTGTTCTAACAGACAAACATCTCATCTGAAAATGAATGTAAGTACTATTAATGCCTCTGACTGCAATAAATGGAGGAATAAAGACAACTTAAAAACAAATTCCAGGTTCTAACGTCCGTCATTAAAGGAATGTATAAAGATAGTTTAACACGTCTTCTGATTAATCTAGAAAAGAAGAAGAAAACAACATTTTCATGGCATATTATACTATGACTTTGTTTTATGGCATTCCAGTATGACATTTTATGTGATGGTATAGAATGTCATGGTATGTGACGAAAGTGTCATTAAAAAGCAGTAGTATAGCATGTCATAAAAAATGTAGTGAAAAGTAATTCTGTCCTCTAGTTAAAAACCCTCAAATTATTAGCTGTTGGATATTTAAAATGAAAAACTAAGAAATGCTTTGGACTCATAGTTTAGTATGTAAATAAAAAAGTCATAGTATGACATCAAATTATGAAAGTCATACTATTGTATATTGTTACAAAAGTCATAGTATGAATACTATGTATCAAAAATTAAAAAAGTCACACCACAGTATGTCATGAAAAAATCATGGTGAAGTGTGTCGTTATAAATGTCATTAAAAAACAGCATAGTATGCCGTGAAAATGTCATAAGTCATAGTAAAGTATATCGTAAAATTGTCAAAGTTTACTATGCCATTAAAAATGTCATGAAAAAATCATAGTGAAGTGTCATAAGAAAATGGCATCAAAAGTCATAGTACAGTATGTCATAAAACTTCATGAAAGGTCATAGTATAGTGTGTAATAAAATATACCTTGAGTCCTAGTATTAAATGTCATTATAAATGTTGTGAAAAACATTATAGCATAGTGTCACGGTAGAGTATGTTATATAAATGTAATGACAAAAGTCAAATATATCATAAAATTGTGGTGGTATAGTATGTCCTCAAAAAAGTCCCTGTATAGTATGTCATAAAATGTCATTTAAAAAGACATAATATAGTATGACATAAAAAATACATAAGTCATTGTATTGTATATCGTTAAAAATGTCATAAAAACCATGGCATATGTCACAAAAAAATCGTATTTTAATTACTTGAAGTATAGTATTTTAAAAAAGTCCTAAAGATGTTATGAACACTACGTCCAAAAAGCCATAGTATAGAATGTTGAAAAATCATGTCAAACATGTCAAAAAAGTAAATGTCATCAAAAACAGCTTAACATAGTATGTCAAAAATGTCAAGAAATATATTTAAAAAAGCCATAGTATAGTATGTCAGATCATAGGTCTAAGATCATAGGAAAAGTGTCATAAAAAACATAGTATAGTTAGTATATCACAGATCATAGGTTAAAGGTCAAAGACAAGTGTTTTATAAAAAATGCATAGAATGTAGTATGTCAAAAAAGTAACACAATATGTAAAAAAAAGTGTCAAAAAAGTCATAATACAGTATGTAAAAAAAAAGTCATGTCCAAAAAGTCATAGTAAAGTATGTCATAAAAAAACAGTACAGTATGTAAAAAAAGTCAATGTATAGTACGTCGACAAAAGTAACAGAAAGGTGATTGTAAATTATGCACTAAAAAGCCAGAGTAAAGGATGTCAAAAATAGTTAATAAAAAAGCCATAGTATAGTATGATGAAAAGAAATCATTACAAAGCCATGGTATAAGTATGGTATAATATTTACCACTGTACGAGAGAGCACGGGCCATCAAGCAAGGACAGAAGTATGGCGTTCAATCCAAGTCAATGCACTTTGGTTCTCTTTTCTAGTTTCATGTTGAATTGTACATGGACATCCCTTCTGTTACTGTAGCAGCTGAAGGTACACAATCATTTAATGTTTGTCTAGAATTAGTCCAAGTGGATGTTTGTGCCAAATCTGAAGAAATTTGCTCAAGGCTTTCCCGAGATACCACAAGAATGAGACGGAAGTGAGGTCACTTTGACCTAAAAAAATCATATCGCTTCATCATCGAATCCTGTGTGCCACATTTTAAGAAATTCCCTTTTTGTGTTCCTGAGATGTTCACAAGACTGGATGGACCGACAACATGAAAACATGCCTCCAGCAATGGCACAAAATGTTTCCCCCTCAAATATAAAAGATACAAAATAAACAAAAAACACAACTGTTTTGGAAGAAAGTATTTATTTGGTACAGCTGAGAAATAAATAAACTGTACTTGTAACTTCAGCACAAAACTGCACCTTTACCCTTTTCAACATCGTCATGAACAAAAAAAAAAACAAGACCAAAAAGAATAATATGGCTCGAAATGTCAAATAGGCCTTAACGTGATTAAATGTGTGTAGAAATCATAATTCAGTCAAACCATCTGAATTCAAAACAAAATCTTTTGTCAAACAACTGAGATGTTGCTCCGTTTCACACAAGAAAATTGAAAATGTATGAAAGTTAATGTGAAATGTTGTCAAAGGACATGGAATTAATTTGAAAAACAAGCTTCTTTAAATAAACAGTGACACCAGTGTTCCAAATATTAACCCCTGAAAACTGAAGTGCATTTTTACAAATGATGGTATGCAGCTTTATCCTGCAACCTGTGGCACTAACATTTGAAAATCTAAGATGGAGGAACTGCATGTGCAGTTAAGTAGCATTTTATTTCCCATGGAGTGTTAAAAGAAAATAGAAAAAGGCACACAAAGTCCACTAAGCAGTATGATTCCCAACAGGCCATTAACTAAATTGTGCACTAAAACGATGTATCAGTCCTTAATAGGAATGCAGGGAATTACAACGACAGAGTATGAGGCACAATATTCTGCAAACAAATAGACTTTTCAGCAGATACACTATTTACAGGTTTGATGATTATATTAAATACCAACTTAAATAGATAGACCAACACATCAAATAGACTGGTAGATAAATAGTCAATATAAGTCACTGTTGTAAAAGCATGTTTATAGAATTTTTTTTCTGCGGCTCCCAAGAATAAAAAAGTGGTAGAAATGTCTTCACCTCTCTGAACATGAAGCAGTCAGACTTAATGGCAGTTAATGGCATGAGCAAGTCAGATTTCCCCTTTCTGTTTTTAACCCTTACTCTTAGGTAGATTTGACCAGAAACATGATGACATATTCTGAACTAATTAGCCAGTGATAGCAAGGGAAATTAGTGGTACAGCTACTAGAAGAAGCGGGGACAATACATACTTCAAAATGAGATTAATCATCTCAGATTGTCACTGACAAACAAATCAATGACAAACCCCTTTAACGAACAATGGGGTCCTGGTCGTGTGCTTTAAATGATTGTTACCTTTCTGACAATACTCCTCGATCCCAGTTTACATCTTAATTTGGGCATAGAGTTCATCAATTTGCTCTCTAAAGTGGGTCCGAATCTCAGTCCTCTTGGCCTTCAGGGTGGGTGTCAGCAGGCCGTTCTGGACAGAAAACGGCTCAGTGTGCAACGCAATATCACGTACCTGCAGAGACGAAAAAGAAAGAACAAAAGCAGAATGAATAACACAAAATAAAAACAAATATTAAAAGTTGCATTTAAATTAGTTTCTGTTGCCAGACCAAATGCAGTTGAATGGAAAATTCAGAACTGGAAGGTATTATATTTTAAGTCAAACATGGCAATCACCTGCTCAAAAGACTTGAGTCCTGCATCTTTGCCCAACCTCAGTATGTCCTCCAGAATGGCATTCTTCACGTCCTAAAAAACGGTCAGAAAGAAGTTAACATGTGTAGCACGTGTGGCTGTTTGAGCTGCAGATAGTAATTACTCCCACCTTGTTTTTGCACAGTTCAGAGTAGGAGCCTTCAATCCCTTTTTTCTTGATCCACATAGGCAAAAAGTCTGGATCAGGTACCACTATCCCCACCAGACATGCCTGAAAAATGTAACATGGATTACACAAATTGCACCATACTAGAAACTGAATTGTGCATTATCATAACAATATATGATATTTAGCACTACACCAGTTTCACATTAATTACTTACCTTTAAGCTTTCCCCGTAAACGAATACCTGGGCCACTGGATCACTGAGACTATACGCCGTTTCTATTTTCTCGGGGGCAATGTATTCTCCTTGCGCCAGCTTGAAAATGTGCTTCTTTCTATCAATGATCTTTAGGGTGCCACTCTGCGACAAACCAGGAGAGAAACACAAACTGAAATTATGGTTACAACTGATGCTATGCAACCAGACGTAATACATATACCCATATCAATAATCATATATCAATAGTGCTCCATCAGCCTGTTTCACTTACAGGAAGCCATTTCCCAATGTCTCCCGTGTGCAGCCATCCATCATCGTCGATAGCCTCTGCAGTTTTCTCAGGATCTTTCAGGTATCCCTGGAATACATTTGGTCCTTTGACACACACCTAAAAGGTGACAACATTGATGAAAATCACATTTCTTTGAAAGCTTGAATTTGGCACATTTGCAGATATATTTGTATACATGCTACTTTGTAAAAAAAAGTCACAAAGTCTTTTTTAATAACAGACTTTAATATGAACTTTATTACATTGTATGACAATTTTTATGCTATGCAGATTTTTTTTAATGAAATATTTTATGCTATACTATGACTTTTTTATGTCATTGACTTTTTATGATTGTTTTTAAGTTTGACATTTGTTATTCATGGCATACTATATTCGTCAACTCAAAAAATAAGAACTTAATTGGTATAAAAACGTTTTACATCAATCTTTCAAAATGCATTTTTATTAAATGTTTTATCACATACTATGACTTTAAAATTCATGGCATACTATAGTACAAAATGAAAGATTTATGGCACACTATACTATGACATCTTTTATAACATGACAAACTTTTTTAGGATGTTTTTTATGACTTTTGTTATGACATGCTATACTTTGTCTTTTTAATGGCATTTATAGACATACAATATTTTAACTTTTTGTAACATTGGTATGACATTTATGACATACTACACTACATTTTTTATGACTTTTTTTTTACATAGTGTACTATGACATTTTTAATGTATTTAACATCACACATTGTCATAGTCACACGTTTGTTAGCATGTTTGTTAGCATTTAGGCTCTTAACGTACTGGAAAATGAACTTAATTAACTTTCATGTGTTACTTGTGTTTATCGTGTTTCGATTTGCCTTCTGTGTTTTCCTCTACAGTCATGTGAGTTTTCTAACCCTCATTACACTGTAATAAAATATTCATCATAAAGGGTTCCCCATTTATTTTTGGTCTTTTCATTAAATTTGCTGAAAATTAGATTTGCTTAAAGTGTGACTCTTCAGAGACAGAAAATGTAGACATGGAGTTGTTTTAGAATAAGCTACACTGACCGTGTTCATTGTAATGAAAACACTCTATGACACCACAAATGCAACAGTATGGCTCATTTTATGTGCTTTTAATAGTTCTTGATATGGCTTTGAGGCATGTGTTCTACAGTACTGGCTAGTAGTATAATTTCACTGTTGGTTTTTGGAATATTTGTTATTTTTATAATAATCATAATTTATAAAAAGAATACTAGCCGTTAAGTATCTCTACTTAAAAAGCAAATAAATACATTTCCCTGTGTAACTTTATGTACTTAATCGTTACTGAAAAAGCACTCTTCACCTCTCCTTCTCCATTGGCTGCAAGGTAGTTCATTTCTGTCACATCCATCAGTTTGATAGCATTGCAGGGCAGAGGAGGCCCAACGTGACCTGCAGACACAAAATAGTCACAGTTGAGTTTCATGGTTCAAAGACAGAACTGATTAAATTTCACTCATGAGCTGTATGAAAACGGACAAGCGTCTTTACCTGCTGTCCAGTCCCCGGGCATTGACATGGAGCACCCAGCTGTACATTCAGTCTGGCCGTAGCCTTCATAAAACTGGAGTGCAGAGCATGTTTTTAGTGATATTCATGCAAACATTACCAAACAATAAATGAGTTGAGCGAGTGGATGCGGCTCACCTGGCAGCCTAGTGCAGCTCGTAGAAACGTCAGGATGGTTGGAGACACCGGCGCTGCCCCTGTGATGATGAGTCTGACACGACCGCCAAGGCTCGCCTGCAAAGTGTGAAAGAAATGGGAAGAACATTGTTTTTCATACATCATAAAACCCACTGGTTACTCAATTAGTAAAATTACTGTAAGGAACTTGTCATGTGGTCGGTGTTTATCTGACCTTTAAAATTAAAAAAAAAAAAAAAAAATTATTATGTCTTTAACAATATAAAATAATATCAAATGAACACAAGAACACAAGATGCCATGTTTACCTGCACTTTTTTGAAGATGAGTTTGTCCCACAAGCTGTCCTTTCTGACCACACCACTTTTAAGCTCTGCCTCCTTCCTACTGAAAGCAAAGTCGAGCAGCCATCTCTTCAGCGGCGTGTTGGCTTGACTAAATACCTGTGAGTAATTGAGACAAGCTTTATTTTAATCACCACAATTGATAAACATTAAACAAGGCAGCAGACCAGAGAAAAAAGACAAGTAAATTAGTAAGTAAATTAATTGAATAATAAAAAAAACAACCTGTAGTCAGACAAGGAGGTTCTTGAAGAAATAAGAACTAGTGAAACAATTGGCTCTTTTCCTCAATATGACTTTATCATGAGTAACATTACATAAACTCTGACCTTATCAAACATGCGGTTGAGGAGACGTGGGACCACAGGGAAAACTGTTGGCTGCAGCGTTTTCAAATCATCCATCAAAAGTCGAATGTTGCCTTGGAAATAGCCGATTCGAGCCCCGTGGATGAGGATGACACCCTGATGACAAGAGAGCTGCTTATTCCTTGTTGTTGCAAATTACATCAGTGTGACAATTTAACCACAGGGGGGCAGTGTTGTTGGGAACATTTCACTAAATATCCAGTGTGCGTTATTTGAACCCACTGCAGTATTTTCCAGAAGCTGTTACTGGCCATGCTATTAAGTTACTTTGCGAGGCAAAGATGTCAAGGACATCTATTGATCACAAATTCCTCAAAACAACTAAAGAAGTCATGAATTTGACCAACACACATGCTGCATTTTTGGTGTCACTGTCTAACACCACACAGTTTCTCACTTCCTCAGCTGCAGGTCATTTGATGCCTTACTTTGAGGATAATAAACATGCTTTCCTATTAAACCTTTAAACCACACTTATCATTTCATTTGTGCAACACATCTGAAGGAAAGCAACTCCAACACATACCTGTACAACTCTCTCAAACATGTGAGCTAGAGGGAGGTAGGATACATGAATATCATGGAGGTTCAGCATGCAGTGTACCTGCGGAGGACACACAAAACAAAACACATGCATGTATGCAGGCCAAGCATGGCAAACTGTACCTCCACCACTCTCTCAAACATGTGGGCCAAAGGAAGAAAGGAGATTTGCACATCTTTATTGCTGGGCTTCAGTATGCCCTGGACGACAACATACACAGGGGGAGGGAGGGAGGAGCAGACATGAGGGGAGAACAGATGAACAGAGGCGAGACGGACAAGAAATAATAAAAAGGGGTTAAAGAGGGTCAACCTGAGTCAGACAGGATTTTAGATTTTAAGCAAGGTTTATCAAAAAGCTCAACATTTACAATTTCTGGGATCCAAATCTCATGAATGCAAAGATGTAGGTTTGGTTCCAGAAGTTGGGGCATTCAGTCAAATGTGTAAAAGAACGGGCAGGATGCCATTTCCAGCATGATCATTCCAGTTATGATGACATTGTGTCTTGTGCTTTCCAAGATAATGATAGTACAACAAAAATGTGCAGTGTAAATTGCTGCATTATTTATGCATTACTCCTCCTCAAAATCACATTTAGTTTCTTTGATAGAGAAGACAGTATTTGCATCTTTACTACAAAGACTACTGTCCTTTACTGCCTAATCTTTGATAATCAGTTCTAGGGGCTTTTTAGGGGAATAGTAACTGTAAGCAAAAACATACAGTAGATAAAATGATTTGTATGCATGCAGAGGAGGGCGGAGGTACTTTTTTTCAGCTCTGAGTAGTGTCTGCAGTCTCACTCTCAGGCTGTGACTGAAAACAATAATTATAAAAAATGAGGGGAACACCAGTGAAAATGACGTTGTGTATTCATGAAGATAAATCTAAATGAATAATTCAGAATTAAGAACACCAGAAGCATCCACCTTTAAAACAAGAGGACTTAAAATCAAAGATACATTAGACAATGCCCTTTATCTTAAGATTCAATACTTAAATTATTCCAAGTCGAGTTGGTGTGTTTGTTTACCTCAGTCATTCTAATGAAAGCTGCAGTGTTGGAGATTACATTTCCATGAGTGAGCATTGCACCTTTTGGGTTTCCTGAAAGCAAAGCGATGATCATGATTATACACGAGAAGACATTTCCAAAAGATTAACGTTGTAAACAAGTTGTGGAATTACCTGTGGTACCGGATGTAAAGCAGATAAGTGCAAGGTCCTCTGGTGTAGGGGGCTGTAGTCAGATCACAGATCAACACTTAAGCGTATAAAGCTTGAATTGCTATTGCATTTGAAATGTGCAAGAGGATACATTTTAGTTGAGTGCCAAACATAATCTTCCTGCTGATTACAACTGAATTATTTAAGTTTCTGGTTGTAGTAATGTAGTGCGAATTAACAGCATTTTTGTCATGTAATCAACAGGTCACTCACCACTGGTGTCTGGAGGTTGGCTTTACCCAAGGCCTGGAACAAAAGTTCATATGGTGAGATATAGCGTGTCTGTAGGAAAGGCTGATACGAATCATGCTTCAAACACGCAGCGCCTCAGGGCCTAATTTCTATTTAGTTAAAACCAGAACATGACAATGTGACTCAACCAGCAACAACAGGAGGCACAGATCATTTCCCTGAACATCTGCTGACGGTTGGTGCTCAGCAGATAGATGTTGTAATAATGTACAGAAAGTTGTTATTCTCACCTCAAACTCTTTCAAACTCAGAATATCAATGCCACACTCTTGTCCACGCGTCACCAGCTCACTGTCAAACGGCTCAATGAGCACAATCGTCTTCACCGTTCTCCTTTTCTCACTGACACAGTCCAAAATCATCAGAGCCTTTTCGGGTACATCGCAGATCACCGTTGAGATGGCAGCTGGAGAACAGACATCACCAGATTTACCACTTAGTTTGTGTCACTATCAGTGTGCTTGATCTAGAGCGCAACGATAGCGCTGCAGGTGGTTAGTGCTTGAATGTGAACTTTTAGGTACCTCTGTGGATAATGTAGCCGATGGCTTCGGTGCCAAGTGTGTCATACAATGGAACAGCCACCATGGAGTATGTGTAACAGGCCAGCTCTGAAATGGTCCACTAAGTGACAAAAAAACCCACATAAAATAGATCATTACTAATTGAAAAAACTTTTGGGAAGGAAATTACTTCATAACAGCAACCAACATCAAAAGCCTCATTGAGTTGAGTTTATTCATAAATGAATCCCAACAGTCAGTGCTCTTTAGCTATTTAGCTCATCATTATTTTGTATTTACTCATAGAAAGTTTGATATCATGGCTCAAAATCAATACCAGCCTGATTTGTAAAAAGACTTCGAGGCATGCTGGGAATGCCTCTATTCTAGGTTTGACCAAAACAGAAAAAACATCTTAACTCAACCATCTTTTTCCTGAGATTTAACTCTCAGCTTATGACGTCTGCTCAGTTACAGGAAGCGCAGGTAAAAGCTGGATATTAAGTTAAGTGTGTGTGTGTGCGTGTGCATATATATGTATATATATATATATATATATATATATATATATATATATATATATATATATATACACACATATACACACACACACACACACACACACACACACACACACACACACACACACACACACACACAAGGCCATTTGTTGTACCTCTGGCCTGTTCTGGGAAAAGATGCCAATAAACTTGTCTCCTGTACGAGAGTGTCCTCTGTGAAGGAGAGCAGAGCCGATGTGCTCCGCTCTGTCTGTCACCTGTGCAAAAACAAAACAAAAGTATATTTTTAGTTGTTGTTTTTTCTTTTTCATACCTATTGAGACTTGGCTAGCAAAGTTCAAATGTTACGATTTCCATGTCTGTGGTCCACATCTCACCTCACTATAAGACTGCCACTCGTACGGCTGGTTTGGTTTCCTTGATCCTAGACATGGTCCGTCATCTTCGAAAGAAAATGCTCACTTTTATCTACATTCACCAAAAAAATGTGATCATATGTAACCGATACAAGAGATACACTCACTTGATACTCTGAGCCCTCGTTGGAACACTTCGTACATTGTGCGTGCATCGCTGTAGTAGTGTGTCATGTGCTCATCGCTGTCGTTCAGGACCGACCTTCTTGCAAGTTCTCCACCCTACGAGAAAAAAACACATGTTAAGACCAGCACTGAGCGAACCTTTGACGCCTCTGCCTCAGGAAACATTACAGCATTTCTCTAGTCATGAGCACAAGTGAGAAGACTGAGAGCACAGATATATTTCGTGGTACACCTGTACTCAAGATGACCTGGTAATCTGTGATATGTTGGTAACAACACAAACATGGATCCTGCATAGTACATGATGCAGCAGTTGTAGTTTGAGCTGAAATGTGAAAGGACAGTGAACAGTGGGACACAAATTGGTGTGTAAGCCATGTGCACTTCAGAGTCAGCAGAGATCTATGTTAGTAATTTGTTTCTCTTTATAAGACTCAACTAGTTCCCAGTGAAGGCAAGTTGAAAATATTACATCAGCAAACTAACAAGGTTCTTTATTTTCACCTTCCTCTGTTGCAAACGCATTTGTTTTTGTTTTAAAAACTTACTGTTGCAATTTCACACAAAAGTTTTATGTCTATTGACTTAATCATGAGACAAACAGTTTGCAAAAACATAACAATAACCAACAAATCTCCTGAAATATTTCAAATTGGTTGGGATTAACTCTAATACAATATTAAGTGTGCGTTTATCCTAATAAGTTATTAATGAAGGGTTTTAAATCCATCAGGTTCGCAGGTGTAAATTAAATGATCAACAGCCCATTAACTACAGAACTAGCTGCTGGAGGAGGTTAAACATCAACCAAAGGGATTTTCCCCCAACATGGCAACCCAGAAGTTGATGGCTTGAATTAAGCTTTGATAAGTAATGTATAAACCATAAATTAAATATGTTGTTACAGCTAATAAACCCAAGGGGGCTTTATGAGAAAGTTGTCCTGAAGTGATAAAAAATATCTATGAAGTCCACTTTACCAGCACAGCTAACTTTAACTAGCCTAAGATTAACTTTTTAGCACTCAAAGTGTGACAAGTAGTGACGATGTCAAAGCTCGTAATTTAAAGAACGTCAGCTGTATTTAAAGTTATCATTGCTGAATGAGGGCTGCTGACTGCTCTCTTTCCAGTAGTCGGGTCATTCTACAGTTATTCCTCTAACTCACAGGATTACAAGACAGTGGATAGACAGTATTTGTTTTCTGTGTTGTAGGATCCACATTGCATTTATTCATATCGGGACATTTGATATTAGCAGAGGAAAAGAAAAGAGATCACTTACTGGCATTTCCACTGACTGCAGGCCGAGGTCACAGGGTGGTTTGAGGGCTTTCGGCCGGGTGGCGAACCAGTAGGTAGCGATGGCGGCGAAAGCACCCATCCCCATGAGTGCATTGGTGGGCAAGCCGCGCATGTAATGCCGAACATCCTCCAGCTCGGGAAATCGCAGCTGTCTCAGGACTTCCTGAGCCTGCATGACTGTTCTGCACGGACCCTGCAGGGAAAAGGAGACAGAAACATATATTCTGCGTGTGTGCCTCTGTTCCAGTAAAGCTCAGACATATCTTTGTAAAATATGTTTTATTACAAAAATAATCAATTTACCATCCATGATGAGCGTTTATTTTACTTTAAGATTTTAGAAAACCGTTTTAAAATGTTTCTTCTTTCAAAAGGAAATCGTCTACAATGCAGTTCTTTCAGGATGCAGTGACACAGCAGGCGGCAGTATTTGATCTGTTTTTATCAATGGGTCTCTTGTTTCAGACGCTCACAGAGCAACATCACAACCCGCTCACACAGAAGAAGAATAGTGGTCCCATTCAGAGTTAAAGGCAATTTACTACCATCTGTGTCAATGTCATCACAAATACATGCTATTCTGAATACACTCCATGTAAGGCGATTTTTTTATTCTGTTATGTGTCAAATTAATGAACTTTTATTTATTTATTTTTTACATTAAATTATATTTTCTCTTTGGTACTTTTAAAAATTATTACTTGTGTTTGTTTTTAATGGATATTTTGAAAGCAAAAGGTACAGGAAACAGAAAGATTAATCAATTAGTCGTTTGACAGAAAATTAACCATTTTGATAATCATCCGCCACAGATTTAAAAAAGTCCTCAATTAGCCACATGTCAAAAAGTGATCTAAAGTCACATCATTTTGTAGAATATTTCTTATTTTACACTTTAATTTCTTCCTGTCACTGTCAAGCAATGGACAGTAAGCAAGTAAGTTAAACATAATACAGAACTGGTATGACTACATTTCTGGCATGACCATGTACAGAAACATACAGTATGGAACCAAAATAAAGCTTCAAGGACAGATCCACAGTGAATCATGTAGGACAGGGTGATAAAGCAGCAGTGGTGTTCAAACCTGACATTCACTGATGATCCACAACTTGATTATTTGGTATTTTTCAATTATATCACTTGTTTAATAGCTCAAATCTTCAGATTTGAAGGTTTCGTTTCATTAGGCCCTTCCAACAGCAGAAACCTTAGCTTTAAAGATCTTAACACTATAGATCACAAATCTCTGGAGTTGATTTTAATTTGTTTGTACATCAGTCTATCGTGCACTTTTTTTAAATGTTAAATTTGATACACTTTGTTTTCCTTTTTCCAGGAGAATCAAATTCTTTACCTTATTCCATGTTCAGCTATTCTTGTTGCATTTCTTCCTTTAAAAGTAGTCTAACTTCATTAGATATGTGATACATAAAGATGATCAGTTACGGGAATTATTCAGAGCACAAAAATACCATTAATTTGCTGTTTAAGAGAACAAGAAATGTCAGTCCTTAAATGAGAAAATTACCGTTTTCTTTGAGCTGTCTTTAGGTCTAAAATCCCCAAAAACTAAAAGATGATTATTTTTAAAGAACCTTCTAACAGAAAGACGCTGTCACTGTTCTTACTTCCACAAACAATGCATACAAAAGGAAGATGTGCTATCCCATTCAACAGTTTCTGAAACAAAGACACAGGATGGAAATATGACGCCACACACATCTTCCGATCACAAGCCTCCATGGAGTTATAAGGACACGACCACAGACGCTGTACAATGAACGCTACTCTACTTACAGTACGTCTGAGGGGAAGTGAGGCTTTCTTTCTTAGAAATGAACTCACTGGGCTGAAAGCACATTTAAGTGGATATATGGCTCTGTTCCACTAAATTCTAATAGAAAAGTCAAATGATTCTAATTAAGTTAATTAAGTTGATGGAAATTAATTAGACAAGCTTTTGGCAGGAAAGACAAATTTAAACTCAACTTCTAATAGGACCTATCTCACCTGCAGGTATTTTTCAAATATCACATCTGAATATGGAAATGCATCAATATTTAATGTTGCTTTATGTGCACCATGTTCAAGTCATTTAACCTCTAGATTAGATGGTAACAGCCCTGTATGTAAATGAACCGCCACCACATACAGTAGGTAACAATTGACTTCTCACCTACTTCTATTATTACCACTGATCTCATGGCAACTGACACCAGTGCCAACTGGGACAAAGCATTGTAGACAAGCTACTTTTCTTCAATTTACTTTTTATGACAATTTAAATGCAGTAAATTGTAGAACGTGCTCGAGGATCAAAAGAGATAAATGATAATCTCTTTCATGTATATATTCAAATACCAAAACAAAAAGCACTGGCAGGATTCATTCAAGCTGTTCAGTTATATTTGTGAATTAAATACAATAAATCAAAAATTAAATATAAAACACAACACTACAGTAAGTCTTACAGGTGTTCCTATTAACCACTATGAAAGACGAGATGATCACACCACATCTGTGACAGCAAATCAAAAACTTTAATATTGATTGTTGACAAATGAAGATATAATAAATCTCTATACTCACAGTCCCACAGTGTGTGTGTGTGTGTAAATGAAGATTCGTACAGACAGTGTCCAAAGGCAGCGCGGTACAGCTATCTGGCCGGCGCTTTGCTGCAGTTGCTATTAGAAGGACTCGCACCGACCTCTAATAGACCTTTGAGGTTCTCACAACTATGAATAGCAGAAACACGCCCCTCTCAAACAGAAACACAGAGGCGTGAGGCAAAGCTGCCCACTCACTGGAGCGATACTCAGGCAGCGGGTTGATATAAACCCACAGTTTGAGCTTTTCGTCCTTGTGAAAACACAACCGATATAAAGAGTGGATAACAAGTGGTTATCAGGCGTGGAAAAACCAGTATTAAAAAAAAGGTAATGCCGGCCACAAATCCAAGCAGAATTCCAACTTAACTGATCGCCGATCTGAGTGACTGAAACATTTTGAGTGATGTGTATTCAAGACTGAAGGATCAATGTCTTATCATACATTATCTGGACACAGTGTGTGCAATTCTTGTGTTGCCGAGCGTCTAAACAGGTGAAACTTGTCGAACAAAAGAATTACATGCTTATTACAAGAAGGTTTTTGTATTCTACATAATAGATATGTTGACAAAATCTCTGTTTTTTACAACTGATATCCCAGAGTCCCAGACACACAAACCTGAGCATATGAGCAGATTCCTTTGAGTCTAAGATGAATAATAAGTTAATATTTTCAGTTAATTAACTACAGTTGAGAGACAATCTACATCTTATGTTCTTGCATTTTCAACTGAGACAAATGAAAACTGTGGGTTGAATGTGAACATGTGGATCTAAACATTTTCTGCTGATGTTGTCTGCTACAAGCAGACCTGAGCCAACTTTCATCAGCTGACTGTAACAAGCAAAATACACATGGATGTAACAGTAATGTACAACGCTGAAACATGGTGGTAGGGTAGTATGGATAAAATCCTATTCTAAATCCTGTCCTGGTATGCAATTGTAGATCATGAGATCCACATACATAGCAATACAGACAATAGATATTACCTGGGTTTTATGGATACAATAAGAGAAGATGTTTTTTGTTAATCCTGCCAATTACATTCCTGACAAATCAAGATATTTCATCACATTGATGCTAAATTGTCATATTGCCTGCCCCAACTGAAATCAACAAATATATTATTCAAAACTGATCATCAAATTACAATTTGGTTACAAACAGCTTTATGAACATAATGTTTCTATTTGATATGAACAAAACTTGAAAACTGCCACTGTCCATTATCATTATCGAATAACTAACTTTTGCTAAATGTTATCATAACTGTGCAGAGGCCAAGGTGGAGTCTTCAAATGTCTCGTTTGGTCTGAACACAAGTCCAAAACACAAAAGGTGTTCAGTTTTTTGTAATAAGAGATGCAGCAAATCCTGCCATGTGTAAAGCTGAAACCTGTGAATGTGAAGCCTTTCTTTCAATCGTTTTGTTGGAAAATTTGTGAAACATTTGATCAATTGATCTTTTCAGCACTAAAACACGACTTGGTCTCTAGAAACATCTGTTTTGTTGGTATTTGTCCCGGTGATTTTCTTACTTATTTTACAGACTACATAATTTATCAAGAGTAATTGATAGATGAAGCAATAATTAAAATAGGGCTAAGTTTCAGCTCATGTGCGTGAGAGAGTTGTTGAAGTCAAAAGGTAATGCAACAACAACCCCCCCCCCCCCCCCCCCCACTCTCCATACTTGGACTGGGAAGATGACAAGCCAATGGCAGAGCCAGCTCGCTGGTCACCCCACACACAAGACATTGGAAAAAAGAGGGGGAGAGGGCAGCTGGTTCATTTGACACATAACAGAACATCAAGACTGCAGCTTGAGCATAGACTACAGCTGTAATTTTGAAACCACAGCCAGGAAGTTACAAAAAGAAAAAACACATGGTTGGTCAGTCACACTTAATTTCCTCAAAAATGTTCAAGTTCCTCTTTGTGGGACGGCGCTTACAGACAAAGAAAACTGACTACTCGGTGTGGGTTAGCTTAAATGATTTAAGCTCATTATTACAACCTTAACACTTGAGGATTCAACACGTGGAGACTTTAAACAAACTTAAGTCAATCCCATTTTGGCAAGACGGTCACTTCCAAATCTCAGAAGCAGCTTTCTCTCAGCGGTTACATGAATCTGCACAAATTTGTGTACGTCATGCGCAGCTGAAATATTTAGATGATTAATCGATTCATGGGGCTGATGTAAGAGATAGACTTGACATTTACAGAGTTTGGAGGGTGGTGTCTTCCAAATCCAAGAACACAAGCACACAAATGACAGAAATGTGTTAAATGAGCATGTCTAGCAAACTAGCTTACAACATTAGTAAATAGTTACTTCCCAGGCTAAGGAGCTCATCATAGCGTTCATGTTACACATCTAGAGCAGGGTTAATTGTAAAGATTACCCAATTTTTGTGTTATGTGTATACATAAATGGAGTATTTTTGTGATTTGGAATATAACTGCAGAGGATCAGCAGGTATAAAACATGGATGGATGATAATTTGCACGTGTCTCAGCCTGAGCATGAAATAAAACTTTACCAAACCATTTTTAAAATCAGTAAATGTTTTTCTAGTCGATGAAGGCTGCAGTGTCTTCCATTTAGACACAGACTGGACATTTTTTAAATTTAAACAATATGTCTGACTTGTTTTAAGAACATCTCATGTTAGAGGAAGAAGAGGTGTCTTGTTTGACCAAGATGATATAGACACATGCAATACACATACAGGCAGTTTTTGAATAAAACAAGATGTTATAGCAAGCAAAGTGTCTCGTAAATCAAATAATTTGGTGTGCAGTGAAAGGGATCTTATTAATGAGAAAATGGGTACTTTTTTAAATTAGGATGGCCATACGTTGCCATAGCAGGTTAAAGAATGACAAAATGAATCAATATTTGCAACCTTGATGTCATGGACATCTATAAAACAATGTCTTCTCCACATCCTTGTTGTATATGAATGATTGTCAGTTACAGATTTTCTGCCTAATATAGCTCTCTAAAAATAAAGGAAGAACAAGTCCATTTATTAAACCTGAAACCGAATGTGTTCAGGAAATTACCACAGTGTTTCACTATTGACTCCGTTGTAAAAACACAAAATGTTACATATAAAATTCATGGGCCTTTGGATCTTGATGCTCGATCTGCTTCAGTCCAGCTCATTAATTATTTTTTTAATCTTGTGCACAAGATAAAAAAAATATTACCTTTTGGGACATTAGGGGCTCCATGAGCACGTCTTGAGGGAAATAATCTAAATAGAAGGATGAGTCGGAATATTCTTGTGTAAAACCACTTAGGTTTACAGGTATAAATAAATTAGAATGCTCCAAGGCAACTGATTTACTTTAGACACTACCTGAAAACTGTACACGTTTGAACAGGAAAAGACAACCTATCGGTCTCAGTACATACATTTGTCACAGCGTGGCTACTGGATGTTTGCTGAAGCTAATGTGACATCTTTCCTCTGCTTCGCCCCTCTGATGGACTCACGTCCAGCCTCCTCCAGTCACGTCTGACCCCAGTGTTAGGACACAAAGGCTGACCTTGCACAAGACAACCACGCTCAAGACTGCAGGTCTCGACCTTCCTGGTGAAATCGCACACTACCAGTCACATGTTCTCACAGTGGAGAAATGTAGGGGAGAGGGAGGGTGGAGGGAGGGTGGGATTTGTGAAGTAGAACAAAGGTCACACACCCGTCAACGGCTCCCAACACAGCATCAGGACAAATGACCTCAACGCTGCAGGTCAAAGAAAAACGTGTTGTCGTTTAGAAATGACTGTGCACGAGTCAATATGGGCAGGAAATCGAATTCAAAAGGTCAGATTAAGAAGCAAATGTTATGTTAAGATTAAAATGTGTTGGATGCATATCATTCCTGATTGAACATTTCCAAAGCAGACTTTTTTATTACCTTTGTGAGCTGCAGTGCTACACTTCTTAGCGTGTCAACTGTCAATCAGCAGGAATATGCATCACTTCCTGATTCACATGAACAAACAGTGGGGACCCACTTGTATATTAAAAAACAAACAAAAAAAAACAACAACTAGTGGTTAAAAACTGAACAGGGTACCTTTAGGCGCTTTGCTCTTCCACTGAGGTCAGTTTTAGTGACTTTGAATAAAAAAACTACAGCACACTGTATTACTCAGTTTGTTCACATATATTTAAGGTCTTGCTTAAACTAAACTGCAATAATTATTTTCATCATAGATAAATCGGATAGCTTTCTTGAATAATTGTCACTTAGTCTAGAAAATGTCACAATCACAGTAGCTCAAACCTATAACGTCTTATGTCTCAGACCAATGGTCCATAACTCCCACATATGCTGTCTACTATCACATAATGAAAGGAAAAGCAAATCCTCACAACTGAGGGGAATGTTTGGCATTTTTGTTTGAAATACAACCAATTACCAAAATTGTTGCTATTCTGTGAATAAGCTGATTGATTCATATTTTTTTCATTAGCCATGCCAGATGAAAAGAGGTATTTGAACAAACTTGGGATGAATGTATGCATCTTATTTTCTTATTTTCCAAGTTTCTCTGAAAAATCTTTTCGAAGAAAAAGCCGTTACAGTAAATCATTCTTCTCTTAACGCTCCATGCAGAAGCATGCTAATTTGAGGTTGGTTCATTAATGCGGATCCTCTCACATGATTTTTTTAAAAATCACTTTAGTAGGTTATGACATTTGAGGTTTGGATCATAGATAGATAAATAGATAGATAGATACTTTATTCATCCCCAGGGGGGAATTTGGTTGTTACAACAGCAAAGATATGCTTCAGCAAACGAAGTAACAGAGTAAAAACAGACTGTTTTGAAATAATGACAATCTCTGTGTGACGTCGCCTATATGTTTCTGAAGAGCCGTTGTGAAGCTCAAAGTGGGCGGCTCTAGCCGATGAAGATTGACTCGCTCTCCATTTGAGGAACTAAAGTTTTGGCTCTTCCGTGTTGGATTTATTTTTCTGCATCGGAGGTTGCCGCTTGGTTGGGGTGACTTTTCTAACCTCCTGACCTAAATTTCCTGCTTTGAAAAAGAAAAGAAAAGGTCTCACATCAGAGCCGCTATTGATTGTTGTGTAAACACCAGACAACTCAGCTATTTGCGTGCAAGATCAACCCAAAAACAGACTGACAGTGGTGTTATCAAATGACCAGAGCAGAGTGACGACAGCGTGGCAGTCAGCTCCTGAATCACAAAACTACACATAGTGTCCCTCTCTGTTTGCAGTAATGAAAGCTCGTCCTGTACTCAAAGGCAAATTACACTGCACGGTCACTTTAGGATCATCCCATGTCTGTAGTTCAACTGCTCATGTGACTGCACAGCATGGCCAAAAGAGCACTACCTACTGTTTAGAAAATGCTGTTTAAGAAGAGAGAAATCGACAAACACAAGCTGCATTCCTCAGATTCCTGTTAGAGGATCTGCTTCAACATCCAGCACTTCACATCACAGCATGTTGAGGCATCGAAAACCTGTTTACAACACAAGACGTTACCGACCATCTGTGACTTTCAGCAGGAGGATTTATGTTGTTTGACTTTACTTGGAGAGTAAATAGCAGAAACAGACTCACCTTACGGCCTTAATAACATCCGTCTCTCTAGTTCATGCAGTGAAGTTTAAAAAGTTTGCAAGTTGACTACCAATTATTTTACATTTATGTTGATCAAATGCAAATAAATCAGATCTTTGAATGCACTCCTACAGCTCAGGCAGACATTTGTTTCCATACTTCCTTGTGTGTGTGTGTGTGTGTGTGTGTGTGTGTGTGTGTGTGTGTGTGTGTGTGTGTGTGTGTGTGTGTCTTGGGTACACCTCCTTAGAAGTGTTTTCAGTAAAAAAAAATACTGATTTTATATAGATTTTTTTTTTTGAAAACTCAAATACTGTTATAACAGAATACATTTAAAGATCCAGAATGGCAGATTAAGTTGAAAATGCCACAATATACACCTCATAGTGATAATGCATGTTTCACTGTGATGTGTATACAACTCAAACAAGTTTGCCAATAATAATATGACTGAAAAATGGGAGCGGCCCTAAACCTGAAAAACCAGAGGAAGGCCATGAAGTCTTCTCCTCGGTGTGCTTTTCAGACTCCCTCAAGAAAGTGTTGTAATGAGGAGTGGTGGGAGGTTACCAGGTTAGAAATACATACAGGGGGATATATGGCGGGGATGCAACAACATGCGCTTGATAATGGTCACTTTGATCCTCTATAACCCTCGTTGTAATCATATTTCATTAACAATGGCGTCAATGTGCATGGCAGTTATACACAAAGTAGATGAGGCCGAGATTAAACCAAAAAAAGTTTACTAAGCATCATCCCTCACACGGTGATCAAATGCTACGTGTCCATATCTCCTGTTGTTTCAAAACGATCCGCTTCAGACGTACACGGAATATCTCAGCAATACCGACAGAACGGCTCAATCAGATAAACACATTATTCTGATTAATCATGATAATGACTGAACAAGCTGTCGACGTAAACAGTGCGAGATAAACGGAAATGAAGATATGATGTGGAGGGAAGATACAAAACGTGGCTTGATCTATTTTAGGTCAACAATAAGGGAAGCGCGGATTTTTTTTTCTCTCCCTGCGTGCGCGTAAAAGCATCACATTTCAACAATCCTCCGTAAATAACATATGGGTAACTAAGCGCAAATGTGCGCGTACATATTTGAGGGAGAAGGTGGGAAATGTTTGCACTGACCTGTGAGCACCAGCAGATCCGGAGACCGATCTTGAGTCTTGAGGAAGCAGCAGCGGCAGCTGCAGTCTACATTTTACTCAGCTGGTGCAGCTCTCAGCCAATCAGGAGCGGCCACACGTGTTGCGTTTCCTAAAGTTTGAGAGGCGTGCTGTCATTGGTCCACTTTTTTTGACAATAACTGTACATATCTATCATACAATAATATAAATTATAAATAATAATAATAATAATAGGTATTATAACCACAACAGGCAGCAACCCTGTAGAGCAGGGAACAAGTTACCTCACACATTCAGCGGTATACAAGTTACTTAGTACACTTAAGCGCTGTACTGAATTACAATTGTAAGGTACTTGTTCTTTACTTGAGTATTTTAATTGTATGCTACACTATACTGTAACTGGTAAAGTTGGAACCATTTTTATTTACTTAACATACTGCTGGTACATTTGAGTTTACCCTCCCCCCGATCAATAAGTCTTGTTTAATCTATGATAATACACTATCATTATTTGTTGATTATATTTTTCAGTATTAATCTGAATTTGCAAAGCAAATAATTTAATAAATACATTTAGTGGAATATAAAGAATCTTAAGTACTGCAAGTACCTCATAATTGTATAGTATTTTACATTACTTTTCACTCCTGTCTAGCTATATAAAGTAATTAAAACCAGCTAAATTCTAACAGTGAAATGTCATTAAAATGCTGATGCATCGGTATTAACAATAATAATGATGTCACATCCGCACACAGCGGCTATTTTTCTGCATAATCAGTATTTTTTTAACTTTTGATACTTCATCTACATTTGTACTTCAGTTGGATTTTGAATTGAATAAAAAAAATACATTTTACTTGTAATGGACTATTTTTACATTGTTGTACAGATAAATTAAAATCAACTTTTTTGCTGGTAAAAAGTCACATGTGGCCTCATCTTGCAGTGAAGTGGAGACAGACAAACTGAGAGTTACTTCACATGTATTTGCACTAATAAACTATTAATAGCTTACAGTCAATAGGTAGTGATAAAGAAAACTCCAGAGGCCCATGTAAGCAGATGCAAAAAGAAAACCAACAAATCAACAACAAACAATAAGACTCTCGAATGAGCATAATCCCCAAATAAAAGAGAATAAATTAAAATAAAAAGGTAGAGTATAATGGGCAATATAGTGGTCGCAACTTTCTGCATTACAGCACATGAATGAAAGGAAAAAAGTTATATGACAATGACAAAAAAGAAAGAAAATATATACTTTTATACATTGGTTTGGATTTGATTACAGACCACAGGTCTGAGTTTCCTCCTCTACAACAAAGTACATTCACTTTACTGCCCACAAAGTTCTGGGCCAAGTTCACGATGGTCATCATGAGAGCTTGCTACAGGGACAGATGGGGAAATGGGTGGTCAGTAATAAACAAATAGAGAATCTCTGAAATACCTTTACACACACACTGGCTCACAGAAGTAGGCGAGTAAATAATATATATAATATATAGTATAATATTGTTAATATAAGCGGATGTTGTGCAGAGCCTTGACATACCTGGGGGATAACATCAATTAATTTCAATAAAATACAAATTATCCTTTGCTAATGCGCCGCACGAAACACAGATGAGGGGGATCATTCCTAAATTACACGAAAATGAGGAAAGAAATAAATACTTCAATATATTGGTTTGGATTTGATTACAGACCATAGGTCTGAGTTTCCCCCTCTACAACAAAGTACATTCAATTAAATACTTTATTCCATATATCATAATAATAATCAATTAGATATTTGTATGCTACATTTTGCCACTATGTCAGATGGCCATATTGGAATTTTTACACAAGATTTGTTTTACAGAAATAGTAACTAGAGGAAAATATGATTCTTTGTTGAAGATTAAACAACATGGCAGGGCGGGAGTTCATCTCCTTTTTCTAGAAAACTGTTTAATTTTATTTATTATTTTTCATGACACGGTCAACTCCTTAACCATCAGATTTCATCAGAGTTTTTGACCTGACAGCATAGAGAGGGATTTCTTTTTTTTCCCCAAAACATTTTCTAGAAAAAACAAACTACGTATGTTATCAGTTACTATATGGAAAATGAAGACAGCATACTAAAACAGTTATTTTAATTATAATTTAGTCCGAGTTTAGTGTTTTGTTTTGTGAGTTCATGAGTAGCTCCTGATTTCTAAATTCATTTCCTTAAAAGAAGAGCTTAATAAAAAGAAGAAAAACAAATCTTGCAGAAAATATCATTTAACAGCTACTATTATAGATGAAATAGGCTAAGTGACATTTTTAGAGAAGTTTTTTCTTTGACTTCAGTATTTGTAAAATCCTTGCTAAATGATTGATGGATGATGATGAATTAGATTACAGTCCAATTATATAATGATATAATAGATTGCAGTTTCTATTTAAGGGAGACAAGAGTTTGTCTCAGTGTTGATCTTTTTTAGTAAAATATCTTCCAGTGAACGGAGCACTGAAGATCCACTAATGTACCACCAGAGGGAACTGTTTACCCACTTTCAACAGAGAGGATAATAGAGAGTTTATTTAAATTTTTTAAAGAATAATGATCTTTTCAGACACAACAAAATGGTGCAAATAGCCTCGCTAAATATGAGCTTATCATAAGTTATTGGGAAAACAGAGTTTACATTTTTTTTTTTATTCATTATTCTAGTGTCTGGGTTGAGTTTATATTGTTCCTTTTCATCTCCCAATATATAACAATCACTGTAACGTTCCTCTAAATGTAAAAGGTTAAAGTGATGCATAAATATATATAATATACTTTACCTTCTGGACGATCATTATGATACCATTACTAAAGATTGTATGCGAGGAGAGGAATGCAATATACTTTTGCTCCCATGTTTAGACATTTTAAAAAGTAAATCTTCAGCCTCTGTTGCTGTTGTATTTGTTTTTCAAAGAGGCCTGTAGCTGCTGAACCATGTAGTCTGAACTCAGCTTAGATCATTTCCAGGGGCTCAATGGGGACCGTGTGAACTGCTGCAGTTCAGGCGGAGGGTGGCGCACCACGCTAAAGGATTGTGTCCGGGACCCTCAAGGGTCACCACGGGTCAGAGCGCAGCGCCTGACAACACACCCACACACACACGCACATACACACACACACACACGCACACGCACACACACACACACACACACACACACACACACACACACACACACACACACACACACACACACACACACACAGGAGCTGCTATCATAAATTAGGCTTGGCTGGAGGCTTGTTTATATTTTCCTGTAACGGGCTGGTGTACTGATATTATAGTGATACCACAGGAGATTAAAACGAGTGATTAAGTCACCACAAATTCCCTGAGCAGTCACACTATATCTCGAGTCATAATCTAGTATGCAGAACCAAAGCTGCATGATTTGATCACACCAGTAACTGCAGCAATGTAAACGTGTTTTAAATAATACAGTAGCCTTTATGCTATTAGTAGGCTACTAGATTTTTCATAATAAAATCACACAAGTACAATAGCTGTCTGTTGAGGGCAACAGTCGTTGTTTAATGTTCACATGCTCTCATCTGACTGATTCATTTTTACCTTTAAGTACCATATGCATCCTGTTATTAAAGAGTGATGTCACTGGTATGCAAATCAAAACACAGCAGTCAGTTACTGTTTAGGTTTTTTCCATGTAGCCCAGAGCAAGAAGATAATCATATTGAAAATAATCGCATCTCTTAAGGGATTTGTTTGTAGTTATACTGTGATTTCTGTGCACCCTTTAATGACCTATACATTATTGTAGTTCTATCCGTTATGACCTCTTTATTATATGTTGAGAACACAGCAGTGACTCATTATGCAATAACATTTTCCACCGTACTATCCTGCACATTAGTGCCTGTAAAGGTTATTTAGATCAATGCCATCAAGACACACATTAAAATCGATAAAGAATTCATACTAATTTGCCCTACACATGTGCAAAGAAAATGCAACAATTCTGCATAACCAATTTTGACCAGTAATGTAATATGTTTTTTTTTATGTATATATGTTCGGAATAATCATCAATACATACACATAAAACAACAACAAGCTGTTTTAAATCATACCAATATTGGCACCATGATAAATAAAATGTAAAATGTGAATATGTAGTGGCTTGACAAATATTTTACTGAGAAGAGCTTAAAAACATCAATATATCAAACGTTTATTTCCAATAAGATAGTCGTTGGACTATTTAACACAATATTTTAGCATGGAAATTAAATGTTCACACCACAGTTGTTCAATAAATCCTGACGCATCGTTTAGCCTCGTACTGACGCAACACTTGGCGTTACAAAGTCGGTCAGCAAAAACTTCCAGTACGTCATTCAGTTTTTTAAGCAATAGCACACAAGTCCCTCCATATTTCAAAAGACAAACACATAAAAAGTGTTAAACTGCACAGTGAAGTAATTGGATTTTATGCCCCCGTCCCGCCGCTCGCGCTTCTCTCTCCATGGTGCTCCTAAAACGCTCCAAACACTTCAGATGTCTTGTGTGCCTTTCTTTCCAAACCACCGCGGCTTTTTATTCTTCGACATTGCTCACAGGATCAAATATATCCAAGCATGGTGAAAGTTTCGAGATTAAAACGTTCTCAGTGACAAAATAAAGAAATGGAGCAATGTTTTGGCGCATGAGAGTAGTTTGAATCTGTGAGGAGCGCACACAATAAACCTGTTGTTAAACTTGATGTGAAAATATGTTTGAAGAAAACAGCCAATTGTTGTATGAAATGTATTCAAGTATAAAATAATGCCCTTTGTTTGGGGGGAAAAACTTGAGCAATGTGAGGGTACAAAAGTCCCCTGTGGCATTTACTAGCACCCTTTGTGCAGTTTGCGCGTTGGCGTCTCCACTTGGCGCATTACCCAGGCCCCTTTAAACGCGATTGTTTCTTTCTTTCTAATGACATTTACCGGATCAAAACATGCTGTTAATTCGATCAGAAAGCTTCACCCTTCATAACAATGGCAGTATAATTTCTCCCAAAGTTTGTTAAGTTGACCGAAATTAGGCAAATGAATAGGGGTCTCCAGGCTACCCATCTTGCAGGTGACGGAGAATAATACGCGTTCACACCAGCTGCATTCTTCTTTATTTCTCCCCTTCTTTCACAGCATTATTAAAATTTAGGCCAATGAAACTATTCATTCGACTGAATAGACATTTTCTTATAGGATAATAGGATACAAATTGAGCCTCTCCAAAGAGTCTCCAGTGGTGGGTAACCCTCGTGTGCCAGAGGCTGCTGGAGACGCTGGCCCTGACGCAGACGACGCTCGTGTGCCAGGGCTAATCACACACCTGCCGAGGAGTCCAACAAAATGAAGAATGTAAACAAAAAGCTTGCCATCTCTCATAAAAGATGGACGTGTCACCAAGTCGTGTGAGAAACGCCGAGAACAAACGGGGGGACTCCGTCTCCAAAAGATCTCCCCTGAACTTGGCGGAACAGCCTATTAAAGGCTTACTTAATTACTCTAATGACACTGGACAGGCCTTAAAACTCGGACCGGTCTTGGATGAGAGTTAAGATCGCTTGCTGGGATTTGTAAACAGGCGATCGTGTGAGAAACGCGAGTTGGAAGAAAGAGGGTTTCTTCTTTCGGCGGCTTTGTTTTCAGTGCGCACAGTGCGCCCCGCCGGATCAGGCGATCGCAACGCTCGCCTCTTATTTCCCGCCTGGGTTGTTACTATGCAAATAATATTCCAAAAGTAATCACGTGTCTTTTGAACAGCCACGTGGATTAACAAAGCAGGTTTGCCCCCCTGCTAGCCCATGGCTTTAGATTTTTACTATTTCTTTAACTGATCCTAAATGCACACATTTACCCAATGCATGTCTCTAATCCCATGGAATAATTTACACCATGAATGCCAGAGTCCCTTGGATGATCCCTTTATAAAGACCAGCTTTCCAGTTCACACCTCAGTCTGCCTCATCTCCTACCA
Source organism: Cebidichthys violaceus (assembly GCF_023349555.1). Lineage (NCBI taxonomy): Eukaryota > Metazoa > Chordata > Actinopteri > Perciformes > Stichaeidae > Cebidichthys > Cebidichthys violaceus. Next base: position 7,208,771 of record NW_027176594.1, read on the forward strand.
GAGCAACACAAGTATACTTCTCTGCCTTGCTGGTCCGGTTTTTGAAGAAAATTGTCAGACAATCGTCGATGGCATCTAAAATGAAAGACAGAAAGGTACGCACTCCATGTGCGCTCTGCATTACGAGGACTGAACGTTTTTGGCAACGCTGCTTCTTTAACACCTTTGAGTCACTTTATGGGACTTTGTATTTCAGCATTTACATCGAATATCCTTCGGCTACAACTTGGAGTAATTTTCCTGCTAGTGGAGGGGAAATATATTGTCCACCACCTCTGTGGCACGCGTTACAGAATAGTTATGGCGCACTACTGGTCTGAAATAGCATCAGACAGTTACGGAATATTTTGGCAACTTTAATGGAATTAATTTGGTGACAAACACGTATACATAACTAAATGTACTAAAATAGATTTAAAATATTTCCATTAAGGCATCAAAGTTGTAGAAACAGCTCGGCGCGCAGATGTCCGCCGCGCGTACTGGAGCAGCACAGCGCGCAGCGCGCAAAAATTACCCAAGTTTCCAAAATATTTAATCGCTGCATTTCTCTTTATTTATACCTTCCTGGGTGTTTTATGTTCGTGTTTCTGATTGACAAAATAGCTGTGAATGAGATGTATTACTTTATCTCATGTTGTCTCTCTCCCTGTTTTCACAGAGAACTCCCATCTCTCACAAAGTCATAGAGAAACGAAGACGGGACCGCATTAACCGCTGCCTCAACGAATTAGGAAAAACTGTACCAATGGCCCTGGCAAAACAGGTATTGTAAAATGTTTATTTCATTTTATTTTAGAACTCGTATTTATTCCACAATATTGATAGTTTAGCAAGAAAGTGTTTATCACACAATGTTTGTTGAATAATTACGTAAACACTTTCTAATGTTGGAATTTGTTATATTCGGTAGAACTCTGGAAAACTGGAGAAAGCTGAAATCTTGGAAATGACAGTTCAGTACCTGCGAGCGCTGCACTCAGCAGATTTCCCCCGTGGCAGAGAAAAAGGTGAGTCAACTTTTCTCAGAGCTCCGACACTTTACGCATCTCAACCCCACGTTGAATAGACTGTATACAAACTTTTACAATTCTGATGAGGTAAAACTATGAGTTATTTGTGTATTTATGTACGTTTTAGTTTAAACATCTATGTATACATTTTGTTGCGACTCCATCTTTACGCACAAAAACTACGTTGCGTCATACATTTTGATCATTTCATGTCAGCGGGGTTGTAATCGCTGATGCTTATTCATTCCAGGTGAACTACTGGCTGAGTTTGCAAACTACTTCCACTACGGATACCACGAGTGTATGAAGAACCTTGTGCACTACCTGACCACAGAGGACAGGGCTGAAACCAAAGACATCAAGTACGCACGGATCCTCGCCTTCTTACAGTCTAAATCTCGTGTGGTCACTGAGCCTGTGTTTGGCTCAGTTGCCTCGATGTCGGAGCCGTCTGACTACCTCAGCCAGCTGCACTCCTCTCCGGAGCACCAAAGCCACAGTCCGTCTGACTCCGTGTACCAGCAGAGTCCACCGGGACACTTCACCTGGCACAGCTCGACCCGCAGCCCGGGCATCTCGTACCCAACAGTGCCCCTCTCTGCACACACACAGCAGCACGGTGGATACCTATCACCGGTGCAGGGACTCGATCACCACTATTTCAACTTCATCGGTCACACGCACGCAAACACTTTTAGTTTGCACAGTGCGCAACACGCCATGTAAATAATTTTGATATCTTTTGCCATTGTTTTTATTTATATATTTGTGATGATGGAAATATACCTTGTACATGTTGTGAATAAATATTTCTGACTAAAATTTAAATTGTTTTGTGATCATTTACACTCAGGTTCAAGTGTTTAGGTGACGCTCTATCTCCAAAATAAAAATAAATTACAAATCCTGTTACTTTCCTGTAGATATTAAGTGTCAAGAAAAGCAATGCAAAAGATGAAAAGAGAGAGAACATATTTCTCAGTGCAACTTTGTGAAAGATGTTCAATCTTCAGTGAATTAATTTTAAATCTCCAGTGAATCATTGGTGATATTGTGATTTTGTCTTATACATGATTGATGAGTAGAAATATACATTAAACAAACTAACATCTAAACAACAGCGTGCATATCTTTTTATGAAACAAAAGAAAATTAGGACTGTTTTTCATTATAAAATAAATATTTAGAACAAGGCAGACCGGGCTCAAACTACATCAAAATGCAGACTATTTTTGTGCACTAGCCTTCAGTCTTCAGTCTCTTCCACAGACTTGTTTATGGGCTGATCTGAGGGTTTAATGTGTCACAGCATCATCGTTTCCAGGGGGCAGACATGAGCCTGATTCCCAATGAGCCACCCGCTCCTGACTTAAACAGACCTGCAGTTAACAAAACCATTGACTCACCCAACACTCCCCCTTCCTTAACATTCAAATCTGTGATTGAATACAAAAACAGTTTTTTACATAATGAGTGAAAACAAGTCAATAAAGATTTCCATACAAGACACACAGTTTTATATAAATAATTGTGATGTGTTTTGCATGAAAAGTTAGGATCTCAAAGAGTGTCAAAACATGATAAAAGTTGTCTTCCTTCTGAACTTCAGCCAAGTTTGACTATTTCCATCTGTTTAGAGAAATGAAGTTCATCAGGAGTAAAGAAGGATGCTATGCAGGGAAGACAGAGCCACCTCACATTAAATGTGGTACTTGTTTATATGCAAAATATGATGTTCAGTCATTCAAGCATCTGAAACTAGAGAGCAGCATTACATTAAATCTGTGAGATCTGTGAAGCCTTTTAAACCCTTCTCTCAAAAGGAACACCATATTGATAAAGTTACTGATAGAAAGGGCTCTCTGCCTTCAACAGAATAAACCAAGCTGCTATATGTGACCACAGAGTCTCAATACATGCATTGAACTACTTCCAGGCTCCTTCTGTCTTTCTTTAAGTAAGTTGTATGGTGTTGAATTGTACAAAGGAGAAGCTAAAAAATGGGAAAAAACTCCTTGTTGTGTTTTTTTTTTTTTTTTAAATCAAGGAGCCCCATTGTGGTGCATCTGAAAGGGGAACGATCTGTGCGTCTCTTGTGCTTTATCCTTGAGTGATTGCGAAGAAAAAATAATCAACACCATGAAATCAAAGTTTTTCTCGAAGAGGAGTTCAAGAAAACACTTTGTCCTCCCGGTTTTCCTTCAGAGGTAAATAAGTAATTACAAATACCTCTCTTTTGTGTCAACTTAGGTGATAATACCATACCTTATACTGTAAGACAACAAACAAGTTGTAGGTGTCCTCATGTGGCCGTTGACATGTATTGACAGATATGATGGACAGAAGAATCGCTTCTGGGTGGATGGGTACAGATGCATGGATAAGCCCACATTAATCGCCTGGATGGTTGGATAAACTCACATTAACCAGCCCCTGACCAAAAAGACAAGCAGCAAGAGAGCAAATGAAAGAAATGAAAGACAAGTGTTCACGCAGATGGAAAAGTGACAATACAATAAAAGAGAAAAGGCTTTGAAGGAACACTTGGATCCCTACAGCTCCAATATTGGTTTAAATCCTGACTCTAAACATGGAAAAAAAGACCGATGTTCAGCCAGATGAGAAAGATTAAACTGCAGCACATCACATGAATAATAATAAAATGAGCACAGAAAAAAAAGAAAAAGAACATCAAACTATTTATTGTCATGTAAACTGAGCCGCTGTGGTAAAGCCTCACTTTGAGAATGTTTATCTTTCGCATTAACATCACATGCTGAACATTAACAATCCGCTCTTTTGAAAAATTATTCATCACTGAATGTCAAAGGAAAACGTAATTCACACTCTGAGTCTATGCAAAAACTGTGATGAGCAGGAAGTTGGGCAAATGTATGAGGAAGTTTCATCACTGTGTGGAAAGAGGGACGATGATGGGAGTAAGTCCAAGACATTATTGCTTTCAGATGTTTGTAACTTATACATGTTACATTTTTTTAATCAATAAACCAAAACAAAAAACAGCATTAAATAAGTTGTACTATTTTCAGAAGCCTCATGTATCCATTTACAAACACATCTATAGCTTTTAAGGCTTTTTTTTTTTTTTTTACAATAAACTGTTATTTGTTGATGTATTTATTTGTTGTTATAAGGTAATAACATTTAAAGCTGCACTTCTATAGGCACAAGACACTTTATACCCAATGCCAAATTGTGTTCCCTTTCATGAAATATTTATACTTAATTTCTTATTACAACTTCCTCTTCTTATTTGTGACTACTTCCGTCTCAAAACACTTTATGTTAGTGTATAAAGTATTTAATATATGTTACTCATTCGTATATAGAAGATGCTCATAATGTATATTTTTTTAGTAACTATTTGTTTGTTGTTGTATTTCTGCTTCTAGCTGTTATAACACACGGTAATTATAATGTAATAATAATTAACACAGGTTCTAAAGATGCTTTTCAAGAAAGAGAAAGGAAAAAATATATATTGAATGCATAATTAATTTTGGCTTAGTGAGATATTGCTTTGAATTGTTTTGAACAAGTGCAACATGAGATTAATATTTAATGTGAAATCATTTTTTTTTTTTTCATTTTCTGAAAGTAAGTCCAGGACTATTGTTAATCTGGTTTCACATGTAGCAAGAAACAGTGGTGGAAAGTAACTGTGTACATTTATTCAAGTACAATTTTGAAGTACTTATTATTTTCATTTTAAGGACTAAATTTCAGAAGGAAAGTATTGTATTGTTACTCCATTACATTTATCTGACAGTTAAATGTACTAGTTTACTTTGCAGATTAAGACTTTACAAACAAAACATATTATCAATTTATAAACAATGATGCATTTTTATACAGTGACAAAACCGTATATAAATTCATTGACATTAGCTCCATCTCAACCAACTACAACATCAAAATGCTGCTTTCAAGTTGATGCAACAGTGATAATAACCAAATTACAAAGAGTAACAATGGACATTTTGAACTTTTACTTGGAGTGGAGTATTTCCAACTGTGATATTGCTACTTAGGTCCTTTGGTAAAAGATCTAAATTCTACAGTTTATTAGCAAAATGATGTCATTGATAAAGGTAACATTTTAATTTTGTTATTTTTTAAGGAGTATTATGAATAAATAGTTTCCTCTATGTTGTGGTTCAGTTATCTCTCATCCAAAGGATCCCCACAAATAATCTAAGGGGTCACTGAAAAAAAAGTAGTAATTTTTGCTTGTAAATTGAGTCCCTAAAGTTTTAACAAGTGAAATGAGTAAATGCAGAGAGCTATTTCTACTCTTTTTCAAAAGTAAATGAGTTTGTTTCAAGTACTTTCTAAAATCAGTTTTCATTGTTCATATGCAAATTGTCTCTGTCTTGTTTCAAGACAGAGACTCACTCTGAAAAATCTTTGAAACAAATTGATATCTATTGAAAACAGATTGAAATTCTCACTGTACCTGCAGATTTATTTGTGGACCGGATATTTTCACCTTTTCAGGCCTCTAAACATTCTTCAAATTAAACAATTTGAGAAGGAAGATTGCTCCTTACTCAGGTCTACACGGTCAAGACTTTAAACTATTAATTTAAAATTAATGGTTTAGACATTTTGAGAAATACGCTTATTTGTTTTCTTGCCGAGACTTAGATGAGAAGTTGAATGTCTGTCCATTAGATATGAAGCTACAGCCAGCAGCTGAACGGCTCTGCTCAAAGACTGGAAACAGGGGACGCAGCTAGCCTGGGTCTGTCCAAATATGTCAAGATCTGCCACCTCTAAAGATTGCAGATTAACACGGTCTTGTTTGTTCTTTTCGTGCAAAAAAACGAATGATGTTGCTGATGATGCTGTTTCTGCGCTGAGTACATTAACTTTTTGTAAATAGTCTGACACAAAACAACCCATGAAGCAGTTATTTATGATCTTTAGACTTTGATTATTGTACAGATTGAATAAACGAGACTTTAAGAGTTAGTCAAATGTGTTGCTAGGCAGAATCGTTACATTTGGACAGAGCCAAAATAGCTGCTTCGCCCTGCTTCCAGTCTTCATGCTAAGCTAAGCTAACCACCTATACTGGCTGTAGCTTTAATGGACAGACATGAGAGTGGCATCAATTACTCTCATATATCTCTCTTAAATTAGGAAAATTTCCCCAAATGTCAAACTATCAACTTTAAGGGGTCACAAGAGCAAATAGTTGCCTATTGTCACTAAAAGAGGAACCCATACATAAGTGCCCTATAAGTGTCTGAGAGCTCCTGTTTTGACCTTTGTACCCGCATGAGCACTGAAGTCAGGCTTAGACGGTTAGCTAAGCTTCTGAAAGTGCAACAGCAAAGCTCCTTTCCTTTACCATGCTGTAGTGTGTTTGTGTTGCCTGTGTGTGTGTGTGTGTGTGTGTGTGTGTGTGTGTGTGTGTGTGTGTGTGTGTGTGTGTGTGTGTGTGTGTGTGTGTGTGCGTAGGAGGGGTACAGTCAAACTTTGGGAGAGAAGCCAAAGAAGAAGTACACAAGCTGTGAGAAATCCAACAGTCAGTGCTGGTTGTTAATCAAATCCAGTGGCATCAGACCTTTGCTGGCTCACCTCAGGATGGTCTTCTGATCTCAAGCATGAAAAGACAGAGAGCAGGCGGGAGGAGGGGGGAGACAGAAAAAGAGAGTGAGAGAAAAAGAAACAGTGAGAGATAGAGGGAGTGTTAAAAAGGGGGAAAAGGGATGAAGATCATTCCCACAACAGATACCACTATCTCACAGGGTTTAAAGGGCCCCCTTTCTGTACACCCCCCCCCCCCCACACACACACACACACACACACACACACACACTCCTACTCCTCCCCCCTTCTCTTACCAATAATGCCAAAACTTGGCAGCCAACCCAGAGCACATGAGCAACAGTTTCCCATCAGAGCGAGGCAGCCATCCTACTGCCTTGGCACCAGCGATGTCTGAAGAAAGACTGGCACTGTAAGAAGAGAGCAGACATGAATAGAGTCTGTTAGGAGAAAAGAAAACAACACATATCTATGCCTTTGATTGTCTGGGAGTGGTTCTGGTGAGAGCACATCATTTAGCGGTAAAGTGTAAAAAAGCAACAATATTTGATTTGATCGTGAATGTTTTTCATATGGAAAGGTATGTTTATGGATATAAACACAGAAAAAAAATAAAATAAATAAATATATATATATATATATATATATATATAATATACAATAATGTTTAAGACAATGTTCTCTTTTTTGCTCATGCAGGCACAAAAAAATTGTTAGACCAGAGACATCAGATATGAAATCTAATTAAGTTGCTTTTTCAGTCTTCTCTGTCCCCGCCACGGGATGAGGGCTTCACCTTTTTTGCACTTGGCACAACCCTCTATGTGCTCAACAGCAATGCCATCAGATTATGCAAATCCATGGCGAGGTCCCATTCAATACCTCCATTTAGAATGGAGATATTTGAGCCAAAAATGAATAGAGCAGTGTTTTAAAGGGGCAAGAGTAGGAGAAGGGTCAAAGACATCTCCGATATAAATGAAAACATAATGAATACTGTACAAAATATCCCACTGTGGCTTATCATTTCAGTTACACCCTGGCTTTCCTCACTCTTTGTCTTCCTCTGTTGTTTTGTTAAGTTTCTCTCATGTAAAACACGGCTGCCACCGCAGACTATTTAAGAAATATGGAGACAGAGAGAGCAGCATGGGAACAGTCCAACAAGCGTGCAGCAACACACTATAGAAGAGAGTCAAAGAAACAAAAAAAACAACAACAAACAAAAAGAAACAAACGGGCACCAAACTCTTTGTTATTCATGGGAAAAAAGAGCAAGCTTGTTAACTTGCACAATTAAGGCATCATTTGCCAAAAGAAAGTGCAGTTCTTTGTTTTTGGGGGACAAAGGTTGAGAGTGTGTTTTAGATATGGTGCTGGGAGTTCCATGAGGGTGGGTTTGGTTATCTGGTGTGCCACAACAAGGGACACTTTTGTCACGAGCACAGACAGTGTGACATCGGAAAGTGCTCGAGATAAATCAGGTAATTTGCATGGTAGTTAGACAAAGAGCGCCATACATTCCAGTTCCTGTGTGCATTTATAAAGGGAGTATGTGTAAAGAGGAGGCAAATATAACAATAACACCATGTGAGTAATTTCACAAGACATCCCAATAGAGTGGCATAATTTATGATTTAAGGCCTTTTTGTTAAAGACTAATGGCATTAAGTTGGACAACATCAATAAATTATTCATATTTAAAAGGCTATGTTAAATTAAAGAGGCCTTAAAAGAAGAATCAACAGAAGAGATGCAGTTTCTAATTTTCTTGCAACATTCTGACACTCATGTTTCTTGTTATCTTTAATACAGCCATGTGACTTATACATATAAAACATACATTACCTTATCTTTTTCTGTATCAGTGTCGGAAAGAGACTTCATTCACCAAGTAAGATGAATGTGTTTTGGTGCAGGTGTCAAAATGTCACATTTACTGGGGTCATAAGGATAAACAAAAACACTACAAATATAAATCATATACTATTACAACAATGTTTTATCTTAATAAATGTTTTATTTCCATTTTCAGTACAAAGCAGCACATTCTGTACTCTTTCTAACTCATTTTCTTAATGTTGATGGATACTAATTAATCGACGATTGATCTTAAAATTTCTCGTAAGCGTTCTCTAAAAGTCCTGCTGTCTGAGAACTGAAATGAATCTAATCGACCCAAAATAAAAATAAAAACATGCTTTTAGTTACCCAATTAACCCTCTGTGCCTTAAACTGCTCAACTACAGAAACAGAATTAAACATTTTCATTACTTTCTACCAAATAAATAGTCCTGCTAAAAACGGTTGAAAGCAGAATCTGTGAATAATAGAGACATTTTCACTGGAAAGACATGTTGCTGTTCATTTTAAAATAAAACACAAACAGAATTTCGCTCACCTCCATTTTATCGGCAAAAAAGTGACTAAATACATTTGATCGAGTATTTAAAGTACAGTTTTGAGGTACTTTTGTGCTACTTTGACCTCGGAATTCTATAGGGAACTATTGAAGATTTTAGTATACATTCACATTTATTTGTCAGCAACAATGACCTCACAGGTTAAACATTTTCACAAAACATTTTAACTTTTAAAATATGATGTCTTAAATCCACCCAACAGAGTATAAAGCTGTTAAATTGCTTAACTTGATGAGTTGAGCATCAACACTTTTACTTTAGTTAAGTTAGTAAAACAAAGACAAACCAAAACAAAACCACCAGAGTATCCTTGTTTGTAATTTGGGTGAACTGGTCTTTTAAAATATATAACAACGGTTCATTAAAACTCTAAATTCTTGGTCAAACATAAAGTGAAATCTTGCAGGACTTTCTAGAAGCAGAGCTTTTATCTTTGCTTCACAATGGAAATAATTCAATTATCTTGTTGTGTTGTTAACTGCTCCTGTGTCTATGTCACTTCACTTTTTATTTCCCTATGACACACACTTAACTCGCCTCTGTCACCTCTATTCTGCAAGTGCTCAAGATCTCCAGCAGCACTGGAATTCCCATCTTGGGATTCAATGAGGAGAGCCGTCCTTTCAGCTTCAATCACTCTTGTGCTTGTGAGGCTGCATTGACGTGTGAAGGCTTCTTTGAGAAAGCCTTTAGGTTGTACTGAGGCTGGTTTATTCCTGCCAGAAATCTTTCTCAAACATAACGCTTCAGTGGCAAACAGAGAATATGAAAACCGACAATGTGAATCAGAAGAATACAACATGAACCTCTTTGGGAATGTGAAAGGCAATGTGTGTGTGATGTGGTCAGACGGTCACAGCTGAGGCACCTGACCAACTTGACACCCCAGTCGACTCTTTGCAGGGCCAAAAAGAAAGGGTAAATAAAACCCAGAGGTCCTAATGTGCTCCCTGTGCGCTTGGCTGGACTCGTGAGGGGTGAGCATGGTATGTTTGCCCTTTTGTCCGGCGAGATGACGGACGTTCCTCTATATTTAGTTGTGTCCGGGGCCAGCATAGGGCCAGTGAGGGGGGACCCTGGGGCGCCACAGGTCACCCTCTGAGGTCACGATTTGAGCAACCAATCCAGAGAAATAAATAAAGAAGAAATGAGATTGACAGCCAGTGAAGGTCGAGGACTTCATCTCAAGTCAAACTGCACGACATCCAGCAAATACAATTTCTTGCATAAATGTTGCTATTGTGACTGAATGCTTTCAATTGAGCAGAAAGAGCTTTTTTGTGGATAAATGAAGATAAAACAGAACCACAGAAAGTCATCCACACACCGAGAGAAGAGACACAGAGAAACAATGGTAGCGGTTTTCAAAATAAGTACCAACATTGTAAATTCAAAGCGTGCTTCTTTTTGGTTTTACAGTGTTTAAACTGTCTGATTTCTGGAACGGCAGTGGTCATCGTGGTGGTGGGCGAAGCGGTCGTACCCTCAGTGACCTCACCGTGATCTTCACAGCAGGGCACCCATGTCCGACACCAAGAACATGATGCAGCACAACCAGGACTATGGAACAACAACCATAGAGCAGGAAATCAGTTAGAAATAATATATGTCACTCATCAAATGAGACTGACCGAGCTGCCAGAAAAAAATTAATACAAAATTATTGTTAAAGGCAGTAATTAGTAAAACAAAAAACAGTTTCTGGATGTGAGAGCTTTGAGTTTGCTGAGACAGTTAATTTCTCCATGATTCTGAAATAATTTTTAGAAGGATTTGGTGGGCCTTTGTTGACTTTATGTAGATTACAGTGAAAGATGACAGGGAATGAGAAGAAAGATGGAGGATGCCATGCAACAAATGTACCCACCCGCACTCAGACTGGGGATATTATGAGGGCCAGTCTTCAACCATTAGGGTGGACTTGTGACTCTGAATTTTGATAGTAATGAAAAGAGAAATTATTTATTCTAACCTACATCCTGTTTTCTCTCCCTGGTCAAACACAACATGTGGTTCTCAGAGCAGTTTTTAGTTAAAGTTTAAGTGTCTTTTTGCAGTTTATCAAGTAAACAAGTATAACCTTCATCAAAATGACCACATTGCAAACATTACAAGTATGACAACACATATCTATTACAAACATGTTAGACTGGTGTTAGACTGGTGTTGAACAAAATAGAAAGAGTTTTATTACATATTCTGTATCTGTTTTGTTTGTGCTGTTTATATTCTTGCATGTGGGAACATTTCAGTATTTTTATATTTACTGTGCAGAAGGACCCAAAGTAAGAGTTTAATTTATTTGTCTTTAGGTTCAAATATTGTCTTTTGTTCTTTTTTCTACACCTAAAATTAAATTAAGTTTCTATTCAACACCAATTTGAAAATTCTACCCTAATGGCAACTTCTGGTTGCCCTTTTTCCATTTAAAAAAAAAAAAATTTGTACCAGCAACTGATGTTTAAACTTCATGATGACAGTATTGAATATTGTAGTATCTTAATATCCTATGAACTATCACAAAAACTAATCCAAAGTAGATTGATTTATTTTCTGGTTTCAGTTTTCATAAATTGGTGATTAAGTTGTTTATGCTTACATACACTTACCAGTGATAACCTAAAGCTATCTGCAGGTAAATTGATTAATTCAAACAATATTTGTTCAGATCTGTGTGGGGCAGTTCATTATATAACCTTGGTAGTAGCAGTATGTCAAAATATTCTTAACTTGAGGTCTTAATAGTTTTATACCCAATGTCATGCTTTATTAGCTAACAATAAGTTATCATTTTAATGTCCACACACTAAGACTGTGAAATGCAATTAAAAAAAATAATATATATGTATATATATATATATATATATATATATATATATATATATATATATATATATATATATATATATTGTTTCTTTAAGTTTATATGACTTAGCTGTAGAATATCAGTCCTGCTGCCCTCTCCGAACTCCCACTATCACAACACAAATGAGTGTTTTGTATGCCCAACATTAATACCATTAGGAAAACAAACAAGGGCTTGAGAGTGCATTATTCAGAGGTATCTGCTGCAGTCAAAGTTGGCAGCTCTGCCCTATCAACTTGCCAACATCGGGGGTGACTCTCAGGCTTCCCGAGGCGGGGCTGGGATCCATTCAAACAATGATCAAACAAATTGCTTCTGTGATTCTCTGCTCAGACAGATTCAGTTATACGTTCTTTGGTATCAGACATTAATCCTTGTCACTACTATTCATTATGAAAGTACATGATTTCTATATATTCGCTTATAATAAAGACAATATAGCACAGTTCAGAATAAACTATGGGATAAAATATAAACTATGGGATACAATATTCTAATATTCTTTCTAGATATTACCAAGACATTATTTGCAAACACTTTTTCTCTGCCCCCTATAATAAATATAAAACTTATAGAGGCTCATTATATTATCAGTCTTCTAGAAAAAACGACAAATACTTGATTTCACAAACATATTATTACAGCTAAGTAACGCTGTAGCTGCATTTAGCAGCAGACAAAGCCCATTGATGAAGTGCTCCTTTTTTTTCAAGAAATCTGTATCACAGTGCCTTACGAAAATAAGTTATTAAAAATTACTTTCAAATTAGATTTTTTCTTTTTTCATTTCATGAAATCATCATAAAGTAAGAACAAATTAAAAACGTTTAAGTTCCACAATAACGAGAGAGCGCCAAGAAGTTCCTCTTTTCATTCCAATATGGTGTCTACAAGAAACGACATAAAGACACACCCAACGTTATATTTACTGAATGCTGAGCTGAGATGCCTATGGAAAACCCTGGTCTATAGGGTTTTGGTTGTATATTCTCTGCTAAAATCCAGCGGTAGACTGAAAAATAGAAGGATTAAAAACAGCCACGGCACAGGCCAGCATTTGTGAGGAGAAGACACCCACAGATAACTTTCTGAATGGGTGCTTACGCTTCTCCTTTTCTTTCCCCATCATAAGATAGGAGAGGAGAGAAAAAGGACTAACAAGATGCACATTTTACATTGAAAACTGTTATTGTTCCCCTCCTAATCTGGCCCACCATCTGAGAGGAGGGCTGCGCTAAAGAGCGGGGGGCTTTAATGGGAGGACGAGAGCCAACTCAGGGACAGGGGAGGAGAAGGGGAGAGAAAGGGGGGAGGCAGGGGGTTGGTCTTTGGCTTTAAGGAGGGGATCAGTTGGGAAGTGTAGAATGGATGTTTCTTTTTCTCTATGGGGGGAACTTTGTATTTGACTGTTGTTTGTATCTGTCTTTCAGGGGCCTGATCCCCGTGGGCCTGGGCAGAGGGATGCCTCTATATGTGTTAGCATGTGTGGAGTAGTGAGTGTGTCTATATTTGTGTGTGTGTGTGTGTGTGTGTGTGTGTGTGTTTGAGAGGCAGAGAGAGACTGATGGTGGGATCTACCCCTCTTCTTTCCTACAGCTGCAGCTCAGCGGATTAACCGTCATCCACAAGGCAACATTACACAAGTAGCCTTTGAACAAAAGTCATGGATACTATTAATGATATGGTAATCCGTAATGGAGCTACCTCCCAGTAGTGATTATACTGACATGGGAAGAATGTCCAAGAGTCCTGGACGCAACTACCCAAACAACACTGTGGCTATTGTTGGCAGGCCTGGTCTGAGGCCTGCACCTACATCCACTGGCATCAGCCGACCAACAATCCCTTCCTCACACACACACACACACACACACACGCACACACACACGCACACACACGCACACACGCACACACACGCACACACACACACAAACACACACACACACACACACACACACACACACACACACACACACACACACACACACACACACACACAAACTGCCCCCTGCTTTCTTGACACCCTTCCCTCCACCCCAATCACCCTATGAATAAAAATGAAAACCCAAAAATGGATAGAAAGAAAGAGAGGGAGGGAAGGGGTGGGAGCGGAGGGGAGAAAAACAAAGTGTTTTGGCCAGGATCAGCCAGGGATTTCTCCCTATGTGGTTCCCACACACTGACTAGAGCTGGATCCCTCCTCTCTCTCTCTCTAGCCAGTCCATCCTTTCCCCTCACAGCCAGGGAAGACCACACAAACACTAAATGATTTCACGATTTAATCTCGGACAGTGGTGGAGAGGATGAGAGTTGAGTCAGTACTCCACTTTTAATTCCTGGGGCTGCTACAAGCCACCATAGTGGGTGTGTTGGGGTGGAGGTGGAGGTGGTGGAGGTGGTGGGTGGGGGAGAGGCCACTGTTTGCCTGGGTAAATGTTCGCCGTTGGACAGGCTGGGTCACAGCAGGGGTGTTTAACCCTAAAAATGTGTCCCTTTTAAATACAATTACCAATTTCTCTGTTCACTGCAGTCACTAATCCTGATGTTGGTCCAGTTACTGAAGTGAACATACTTAGAGTGTTACAACTCTGCATAATGGATCAAATGTGTACAAAGAAATAACCGTGTGTAAAGAAATGATGTGCATCAGTTGGATAATTGAACCAATAACATGCATGTGTTTGTGAAAAACCAACAGATTCAATTGTACGTAGTAACTCATAAAAAAATTTCCCCTTACAGCTCAAAAACGTAATATTGTTTTATCAGCTGAATAATTCATTACTTTTTCTAATTTCATTATTCTTATAAACATGATTTTAAGGGATGCATGTTTCAGAAGTCTGCAACAGAAATTGATGCATTGCTTTAGTTTGGGGTCCCTAGCTGTAAAATATAGTACAATACAATGTATATGCTCAATATCTGTGATTGGTTTTGGCAATACTTTTTACGCAGCACTACACCAAATATATACTTTTATTGCATCTTAATAAGATAAGAAATAGGAAAACATTTTGTTGATTTTGTAATAACTATTTTTTTTACAAATATACAGCAGTGGGAAGTGTGGGACCTCAAACAACATGGAGATAAAGCCAAAGTCAACAAAACGTAAAAGGTGAAATTAAAATGTAAATTATTATATATATATATAACAGATAGTTGTACTACTACTGGATGTGTTTATGTATTGATAAACATTGCTAAATAATTTGTTTTTAATGTGTGATTGTATGTAATTGTTCCTATTAACAATAAAAGAGGCTCAGAGAATATCCCAGCATGCATTAGGGGGGAAATAAGGTAAACACTGAGCTCAGGTCACCTGTCCACCACAGCGCTCACTCTTTGTATTGTATTGTATTGTATGGAGACATTTGTTTAGTATTCAAAAAAGTAATAAGAATAAACAAGTTTAAACTGTAAATACTGTACATATCTACATGGTAGAATGGTAGTTATTGAGTTACTCCTGTAGCTCACAGGGAGTTGAATGCAATCAATTTAATGTTGCGCTTCATTAAGTTGGAGGCTCCTAAGAGACTGGGTCGAGATCCCAAAATGCATGGTCTCATATTTCCCAAAATGCAATTGATAACATATTTTAGTTTGACTTACTTGCCCAAGCAAAGAGTTTACGAAGATCCTCCAGAGCAAGGACAGACTTATCATTGTGCCTAAACCCAGCAGAGGGAATCTTAAGGCTGGGTTGGACCAACAAGGATTCATTTTTAAACCTGATTAAATCATGGTTTAACTTTAAATCTTATTGTACCAACATTTTGAACTATCTTAACATTAAAATGTAATTGAAACCTCTATCTAACTGTTAGTTTAGTTTTTAAACCTAGATTACATTTTATTTTGTGCCACATTGAGCAAATTAATCAGATTCAAATAAACTTGAATTTACTTGGAAATAAATAGAGATTATTTTTTAAATTGTTGAACAGAGCTCTGCTTAATTCTAAATCTGGATTTGATTTCAAACCTTGTGTGACTAAACTGATTAGAACAAATTTTAAGATTATATTAATCTTTGTTGGTGCAACCCACCCTAAGATTTGTACAAATTGTTTCTTCTATATGAGGGAACCCAAATACTAATCTTAGTTTCACATCCGATAAATGAAAAATTGTAAAGGTTTCGACTGGAGACAATATGCAGGTGTTGATGTGTAGCAAAAAAGTCGACACCAAACGTCAGCCGCGGCCACTGAGATTAATCATGCAGATATTATGTCTCCCAAATTCCACACACCTAAACACAAACATAACACCCCCACACATAATACACAGACCAGACCAGAAAAGACAAGACAAGACAGACACACAGATTTTCAAAATTAAAATGATTGATGTTTGAGTTAATTGAAAAATAAATATTTGAGATTCTGTGATAAATTATGGCAGGATGTTTACAACTGTGAATGAAGTTTGTATGTCTGCTTTTGTTGATGTGTGTAGGTAGTCAACATTTTATGATCACTGTCGGTAGAAGTTGAAGCACTGATAGGGTTTGAAGTCTGTTAATGTGAAAGATGAGAGCAGGTTGATTATCAATTAAAGTTTTTAGCAATGACATTAAAGTTGAAATATCTGTTATAATTGAAATGTGTGCACTGTCAGAAGTTGAAGTTCAGTTGGTATGTAAGCCGTGACAGCAGTTGAAATTTAAGTGATTAAACCAAGGGGTAACCTCCTGGTGTGAAAAGTGAAGCCAATGCGGAAGTGCTTTTAACCTGCATTCTTTCTATTGGCCCTCAGGGTCGACTCCTGAGTTGCAAAAATAGGTCCAATTGTGTAGAAATCTTTGAGAAAATTACTTTACTTCTCTTGACTTTATTTGTCACTTTTATCTGTTATTGATTAATTACCTCAGTTAACATTTTCTAATGAATTTATGGTCTAAATCGCTAGTTTCAAGTCTTCTTCAATACAGCATGATGTTGTATTAGGAAATGATGGTCATTTAGAGAAAAATAGATGATAATGCCCGTTATGCTTAACTATCAGCTGT
This sequence comes from Cebidichthys violaceus, assembly GCF_023349555.1. NCBI lineage: Eukaryota > Metazoa > Chordata > Actinopteri > Perciformes > Stichaeidae > Cebidichthys > Cebidichthys violaceus. The sequence goes on from NW_027176594.1 coordinate 7,225,673, forward strand.
TCATTTCTTCTGCTAAGTACATTTTGTTTAAGCATGTATTTTGCAAGCCAAAATTAGCATCTCAATTATTATCACAGTTAATGGGAAGTACAGATGCACCTTGTTAACCAAGAAAGCTAGCTAGCTAGCTAACGTTATCTGGTAACTTAGATGTTGCTATGCTAACAACATTGGGCTACACCTGGCCTCGCTCTTCCCCACCCTCACCCCTTCTTCCAAATATGGTCACTTCTGACTCCAAAAAACCAAGATGGCGACAAACAAGCCAAACTCAAGGCTTCGAAACAGTAGTACATAAACCAATACTTGACGCCATGGTGGATACGTTCACTTCTTTTATATAATCTCTGGTTTACACAGACAGTTGTAGTGTACAATTTTGAAGCTGAAGTCTTTCATTTTAATTTCAGTTGGAGCAACAGGGATGTGTGCACTGTTAACAGTTGAAGTGTCAGTTTGTGTGTAAACATTGGCCGCAGTTGAAATTCAACATTATATGATGAGTTTAACACGTGTTTGATAAGCAGTTATTAATATATAATTAATATTACTTTTTGTATTATGTTACACACCCTCATCCACACACTGTACTCCAACAATACTGTTTGAGAGACAATACACACAAAATATCAAGAATCAAAAACTTATGGGAAAAACGTTCTGTTGACGAAGCGATTTGAAGCTGGTTGTTTCAAGAGGACCTGTTAATTTATGCAAATTTACAAACAACATTTAAAATGCCACTTCTTAACCATTAGGCTGCCTCTGGATCAGTACTCTTTGTAACAGCTCTGTCCTTGCTTGACTGATATGTCAAAGTTGAGGATACAGAGGAAAGAAGAGAATGAAAATACCACACAGGCGCTGACACAGGGATCAATCCGATTGGAATGATTTAGCATTTCTACGTTTTGAATAAAAATGAGTGCGCTAGACGGTGGAGCAGTTTGATTAGTGGGATCCTTAAGTCCCTCGAAGCCTTCACGGCCTTTTCTCTCTTCCGTCACTGCAAGAATAAAAGTCCTCTTTCTCTCTTTTCAGAAGTCCCTTGGTACCCCGGCTTTTTCCTCACTGTTGGTATTACAAAATCCCCATTCAAAACAACCCTTGTCACCTGTCAACTAAGCCAGGCTGGTTTGCTAGGTCTTTATCCTCAGCACATACACTCACACGTACACAGAGGCTGACTCCCTGCCCCCAACCCCATTTATGCACATATCCCCTACATTCATAGAAAATACATAGACACAGACACAACTGCAAATCCCAACCGCACACACACACACGCCCACCCACTCACCCATGCTCACACACTAAAACCACATGTCTGAGAGCTGTTACTATAGCAGTTTAAAATTCATTACCCTGTTCACTTCAACAAACGTCCACACTGGGATGGGCTGCTTTCAGCTGCGGCCCAAGACTTCATGTGCTCCAAGAAACGAGCCTGTTGCATCGCGGTCCAAATCTGCTGACGGAATAAGACAAATTCATCCAATCAGGAAAAGTTTAGACATTTATCAGGATTAAAAGTAAAAGATTTGACTTTACTACGTTTCAATTTGTATAACATAAGTTGCAGAGCATATTACAAATGACAATCTGTATACTTTTTGTAAACTTCCTGATAATCTGAATTTTAGTCCGAATAACCTCAATACGATAATACTAGATTATTTAGAAATGTAAGTATAAAACTGTAGGTGTACATAATAGTTCATAAAACTTTGTTTCTGTTATCTTATAAATCTTACATTATCCTTTTAATCATATGTGTTTTGTGATCCTTGATTATTCTCTTCATAACTTATAATAAGTTTGTCTAATATGTTTTTTATCCAATATGTTTTTTGACCCCAATGAACTACGTGGTGCTGCTATCTTGGCTCAGCCACTGTTTACCGCCGTAGGACCCTAATAACGTTATACTATATATATAACTTTAAATATGGACCTTATTTACATTTTGGAATCTGAAATATTTGCATTGAATGAAATACATCTTGATTTTTTAAAACCATTAAAATCTGGTTCCACTTTCTAATAAGCAATATGTTATAAATTGTTGTTGTTGATCGTTAATTAATCATCATTGATCAATTATCAGCAATAAGCCATTTGTGACAACTTACTAACAATTGGCAGACCTAATGGCTTATTATAAGGTGAGAAAGTCTTGATTCTTTAGCAATGATTCATTTACTTTCTAATAAGCCATCAAGTCTCCAGTTATAAATGTTAATAATTTAATTGAATTCAGGACCATGGACTTTCCCTCCTAGATAATCCATGTGGAGTTGTAAATGTTAATAAGACAGGGGAAGTTATCTTGAAGAACAATGTGTACCAGCCAGATGGATTTCTTACAACCTGGCAACTCAAAAGTTGCTGTTTTGTGGATTTACTAACCATTAATATATCCATAAGTTACCACTTGTAAACCCTTTACAAAATATGTCATATTAGAAAGTGGTTACCGGCACTGACATATCATTTTAACATTTTTAACCACCTACCTATTTCGTATTTCTAAGCAGCATATGATCAATTTGTTTTTAGCTGACTTAAGGACATTTGTAAAAGCTTTAAGTGTATATGAAGCATCTATAACTGGTGTTAAGACAGCTCAGGAAGTATAGGGAGTAAATACTTTCAAAGACATTGTAAAGATTTGCTCATGTGCATTCAAATGTCTGTATGATTGCAGCCATGTGATACTGTGTAATCAAGAACTCATTAACTGTTTGTACAGGAGTTATAAATTCATCATATGATGCGTTTTCATCTTTGACAAAACATTAATAAAAACATTCTTATATCTACTTACAGCTACATTATAGTGTTATTAACTAGGTGTTTATATACTGCTTGTAAATGTCAATAAAGGGGTTTAAATCAATGGTTGACACACAATTTGATACAAAAACACAATGTTTATGATGAGTTTGCGTTACAGTGGATCCCATCATTTGGTATTTGTGTGTGAGCCTGTGTTAGGAGGAGCATTGCTGCATCCCAAACTGCCATGACGATGGCATAGTGAACATTTCCGTTGTCGACCAGTGAAAGCCTGTGCAGCAGCTGTACAAACCTGAGCTTAAGTCCTGAGTCTGCAGCTTCACTCTGTAGGGGAGGGGGGGGGGGGGGGGGGGGGGGGGTTGAGGGAGGAGAAACATGGGTGTTGGGTGGTGGAGGGGGTGTTTAACTGATGGCCGTAGAGAAGGGTCACAGCAGAGGGTGGTCATCCGGCCCGGTCACTTAGCTAGGGCCCAGCGTGCCCCGAGCAGCCGTCGCTCATTAACTGACAGGAGCTCCGGACATCGAGCAGCTTCGCCCCACACAGAAAGGTCACGGGGTCAATCAGCCCTCTCTCCGGCCATCAAATCAAGATGGACGCACAAGCAGCGACTTATCCCCCAATCAAAGGGTCAGTGATGCATTGTCGGGCACACTAACACAAGCACAACACACACCCATGCACACACACACACACTGACACAGAAACACACATCAAAACAAATTGATTTATCAAAGGTGTAAAGGCTTTTTAGACTAATCTGGTTTTAAGTTTTTCAGTTAATCTTAAACCGTGTTTCAACAGAGACAGCAGAATCATAAAGACATTACATTTGGCTAAACGTGTGTGACGTTTAGATGGTGTTTTTGCATTGAAATTATTTATTAGCTGAGGGGGTAAATGTGAAGGATAGAATGGAATAGAAATGTATTGCTGAAGTTTCCACTCACCTTTGGTGAAGTCAAAATTATCTGAAAAATAAAATAACACTGGTCTAGTATTTTGTCAGTGATGATTAAATCATACAAGCTGTAAATGTTTTGTCTCTTTGTGAAAGATAATCTGCGGATGCAACAAATTATTTGTATTAGCAATTAAAATAGTTTTTTTGATTATTTAATTAATAGATTAATAAAATGCCCTTCACTTCACTTCTTCCCCCTTCTTCAAATGATTTCAATAACCCACAGAACAATAACATAAAACAAAGAATAGCAGCAGATCCTCACATTTGAGAAGCTGAAACCATGTTTGATGTTTTTGCTTAATAGTTGATGTAAAAAGAATCAAATTGATTGACGATTAATTTTGTGATTTCTTGTTGTGTTGTATAGCAGAGACAGGTCACCTCGCCTGAAGCACCTCCACTAAAATATTAAATATTAACAGACGTTTATGAAATGAAAACATTATCCTTCAGGATAAAAAAAGAAGTGCTGTTTCAAACAGCAAACTCAACACATATATTGTTCGTTTAAGTTGTTATTCACTAAACGGATCATATCAATCTGGAGGCCTCACTTATTGCCTGCTAAACTAGTCCTCGGAGGAACTCTGTATTTTCTAGTATTAATTCAACTGTTTATTAATTGTTAAGGCTATTTTAAATTATATTCAAAAGATTTGTGAAGTACCATTACACCTTAATGATGTGAATGATGGAAACTACAACACAGAATTTACCATTTCTAGAGCCGTCCTGTGTATAATTGGGCGAAGTCATCTTTTTTCTTCTTGTTTGAAAGTGTTTTACTTTAAATACAAGATGAACATAAAAGTTCTCTCCACAAGGAAGAACAACCTCTCTGCAACATAATGTGCATGATAAAACCAATACATTTACATACCAGCACTATTACACAATAGAGACACTACAGGTTAAACTCTTGACAAGCTGTATGACAAAGTCTTCCTCGTTACACACTTTAATTCAGGATGAGATTATTTCACAGTTAAAATGACCCCACTAATTTGGGACTAAGGGCTTTTTAAGAGGGTTTGAAATCTGTTTAAATGGACTTGAGGTTTGAAGAGGTTGTTGTCTTTCTGAGTAGAAGAAAGAATGGCTGAATGAATTCACACACTTAGATGAGAAGGACCATCATCTTGAGGGTTCTACAAATATATTACTCCTCTGAATTGATTAGCATCTCTTGAGCGATTACCGGTCCAAGTGGAATTCTTTTATTGTGAGTGAGAGATGAGTGCTGCTATTTAAAATGTTCTACACTTTGGTGTAAATACTACAAGGTAGGGGAAGGTAAAGAGGACTGAAATGTCACGGCAAAGAAACAAGAGTTTTTTGTTCAGGTTTAACATTGTGTTGTGGGGGTTGTTACAAAATTCCAATAAGGCTGCATTCATACACAAGATGTATTATGGAACAATGATTCTGACCTAATTCTGACTTCTTAAAGCACCATATCCAGAACAGTGAACAATTTTAGCATTAGTTTTTACTCAACTGGCTGATTTATTTGATTACTAACGGAGAAGGCCAACAATTAAACTAAAAAGAAATACAAATAACAATAAACAATGTCTGCATTTATTTTATCACAGCAACACACACAGTCTTTCTCTCATCTATTTGGACTAATCCAATTTTCATTCTCATCTAACAGACTTCGTAAACACTGAAATGGACTGTGAGCAAAGTTTACTTAGTCTAATGTATCCAATTAAAGGAAGATAATCTGTAAAGTAGCTGTCTGCACTGCTGCTTCTCAGTCCTAACATCACAGTTTAAGAATAAACAGTGTGACACTTCTGAACCCTGGAAACTCCTGATCCGTAACAAAAGCAACTGCAACACTTAGTGTTGTATGTTGTATTACATTTTTTTCATACACATATCTAATGTGTCCTAAATCATATGAAATGTAATGTAATGACTTTGGAATTAAAAAGTGTACAAAGATTTAATATGGGAAATAAGTGTCTTTAAAGGAACAGTGTAGCATTGAGGGGGATGTATTGGCAGAAAAGGGAATATATGTTTTCTTTAGCGTATCACCTGAAAATAAGAATGGTTGTGTTTTTGTTACCTTAGAATGAGCCAGCTATATCTACATACGGAGCGGGTCCTCTTCATGGAGCCGGCACCTTTAAGGTACAAAGAATATACAAAGTCTATGTACAATATATCTACTGAGGTGTTGGGTATAGATATGATGCCTCAAACTGACTAAGCAGGTACTGTCAGGATCTGTACGGAAATAAAATTGCACCGAAGGTATTGTAAATAGGAATTAGTACAGTAACAAAGTAACCCAAGATTCCCAAAAGTATAGATTAGATGATTTACGTAGTACAACATGGTCACTAATACAGTAAACGCTCGGCTACAGTTCAAGAGAGTAAAATACATCAGTTGGAGCAACATCAAATTAACACATACTTAGAATGTTGTATTAGCAACATATTAGCCTCAGACAGCTAGAATATTGGCTAGCTTGATTAACAAATATCAGAAAGTTACTGTATTATATTTACTGTCCGGCATTATTTAAAAGTCTGAATTTTGGCCGAGTTGCTCCTTGTAGTTGTTCACTACTCACTACAAAATAAACACACAGTCTAATCTATAATATGCAACACATTGGATGATGAACTGTGAGCAGAAAGTTTTGTACATGCCATGGACACTACTTTTCCATTCCATTGTGTAATTTTTGAGAGCACTATATGGAGAATAAGTCTCCATATAAAATAAAATGGAGGATAGTAAATATAGGGCACTATAGAAAATAAGGAATGATTTAGTATCTGAATGTTAGTGTTGTGTAGTTTATGTGCACTACAACTAAGACTAGCAAATATTCCATGAAAACCCTTTTTGTTGTTTGTTGCTATATAGGAACTGTGAAAATACATATGTTATTATTAATATTGATGTTGTTATTGTTATTGTTATTGTTATCATTGTTATTATCATTATCATTATTATTATTATATGAACATTTTGAAACATTTGATTTCAGATTTACCACTCATACTGGGAACTTACTGGTATTGCACTGTGCCGTGCCTTGCCCGACCACACAAACTGTTACTAGATATTTTCAGATAATAACCATAACAGGACATCTGTTGTGTCACTCAGTCATGATCACAGCCGAACAGCAAAAGACCATGAGTACAGTTTTGTTTAACTTCCCCCAACCTCAGACTTCCTTCTCTTAACACTTGTCTTTCTCTCACCATCTTTCCAGCTCAGCACTAGATCTGCTCTCATATTCCATTCATTTTAACCCCACCCCTCTTTCTCATGAACCTCGCTCCCTCAGCCTCTGTCTCTCTCACCCTCCACCCCCACTCCTGCCATGTCCATCCCTTCGTCCCCCACTGACTGTGTGTCTCCAGGTCTTCCTGATTTGTCATGGGGATTTCTCTTCGTTCTCCACAGCAGTGTGTTTATGTGTGTGTGTGATTTTCCACCTTGCCCTGCCATGGGCACTGCCCTGACTGCGGGTGAGAATCATCAGCTGCGTGACACTGTCTCTCTCCCTCTTCCCACATGCGCTTTTTACTAACATTGTCAGCCTCTTAAACGTTTGTGAAAACAGGCCAACAGCCAAAATGCACGTTAGAGAAGAGGGGAAACACTTAAATAATCTCCTTCCCCCTGAGTCCTGGAGAGCTCTAAGTTTGCTCAGGGAGACTCAGTGTGCATCCCAGCCTGTTGGGTTTGAGGGAAGAGGATTGTATTAACATTATGATGTTAACCAGGAGACTCATTGTGAGGGAAAAAACAGCCAACATGATCTTCTTTTAGGAGGGAACTGAGTTTTTGTTGACACATAGCCCTGTTATTCTCTGCTGGTTAATTCTGCTTGTATTATTGTATGTATATAAAAAAAAACATGAAGTAATATGTAGGTACAAAGAGTTAACTTGTATGTATTAAAACATCCTCTAAATTACAAAACTGTTGAGGTTGTGTTAATTATTTTAAAAAGGTAGGGCTGGCATAATTCTATATTTTTTTTGTCAACAAATATATACCATAAAAAGCACAAAACCAGAAAGGAATTGATCCTAAGTATTGGTTGTGTTGTCTCTGTGCCATGGAGCTCCATTGTCAGTTTAAAACAATTGAAAACACACCAATGAGCCACATGTTGCATTGGGTGACATGTTACTTCAATATGATGAACATATTGTTCAAACCTATTTATTGTCAGTTCCACATTCACCATTCTGCTGCCTTAAATACTCACTGGAGTACCAAATGTGTATCACTCCGCAGCATAAAATAGTCCCCACCACATGCACTATTTACTACTGTCTGAGTAACGTTTGCTAAAAATTTAAGTGAAAAGCTGTTTAGAGGAAATTAGCCAGACTATTTAAAAAGTGAGACTATAATGCTATATTTGTGGGACATATTCAAACATTTATGTCTTCAGTAGGAATCAACGGGCTCGGTTAGACACACTAACGCTTTGTTGTTTTGTGTCTTTACAAGGGATTTGTAACGACATTAACCTTTGTGAGCAGCAAACAGATATCTAAATAAACAAGCAATCGTTTTTAAATAACCATTATAGTGTTCGCTGTCCTTAGGATTCATAGAATAAATCTTGATATGATAGTAACTTTTATTGTGAGGAATTATACAAACCTGTGCTGCATCTATGCAAACCTAAACTAAACTGAATTAATCTGTGTGTTAACACTAATATCTTTCTGAGTGTGTCTGATTTTTTTTACTATCACAACAAGATGGCAGGTTTTCAAATTCATGTTTTGAATTAGTTTAGAGAAGAATTAAATCCTAACCAGAAATTCAGTCTGAATCACACGCTGGAGTCAGAAGCAACCTGTGCTCCTATGCTGGTGGGTTTTGACCCTAATATCTGTGGTTTTAACCCTGTCTGACACTCATAATCTCCATTATCTTTGAGTCTCTACTGGTCTAAGATCTAAGGTCTAAGACGGTAGGGGACCAGAAGAATAAAGAGATTCTCGTCACAGTTACTTCTTAACAGATAAAATCAGTGACTGTATTGGTGTTGGAGCTATGCGTAACGGCTTTGCTTATGCGCGTGTTTATGTGTGTGGCAGGGGGGTCCAACTGTCTGACACCTGCAGCTCTTCATACTCAAAATGCAAATCCAAGCCCACACCCCCTCCACAACCCCTCCTTCAATCTCCAAGATCCAAGGTTACTGAGCAACGACTTTCGCAAATCTAGATCAGATTTAAATAAAATTATAAAAAGAGTTTCAACAGCACCAAACAAGTTACATTTGTTTCTGGAAATAACACAAGAAGCACATTTTCTGATGTGCAGGCCAACCTACTCTGGCAAGGCTCCTCCGACCATCCAAATGGTTACTAGATATACGTATTTTAGATGATCACATATGCAGTTGTTGGTGAGTTTTACAAAACATTTTTTATATAAAATATAAAATAATAGAAGAGGCAAATTGGCTGATATAAAACTCCCCAAGTTTATAATCACACGAACTACGATGACAATCCAGAGAATTTGAGAAGTAGTTTAATGTCACGTTCTCAAAACAAGATTGATAGAGGTATTAATAATGACTGTAAACTTAAACAACATCATGAAACCATGTTGAAACCAGGCAATCCCAAACAGCTCAGAATAAAGATGCTTTAAATGAGAAAATTGTGAATCTGTGCTCTGAAACTGCAAAAACTATGACTTCTGCCTGCCAAAAAGCAGGTGCAAGCCCTTGTGTTAGCAAGCATCTGCCTAACTGAAGTGTTCACGTGAGCAAGATGCTGAATCCCTAACCAGCTCTGAGGTTGTATGCCTTGCAGCTGGTCCTGACCTCTGACCTGGCTGGTGGGGGCTACTTAAGAACATTTCACTGTGGGGAACCAGTAAAGTGGTGCGTTATTTGTATTGTTCTGAGTGGAGTGTTGAGTAAATTAGGAAAAGCACCTGTTTCACTGGGTACCACATTTGCACTCTGGGGATGTCAGTGATGCCCTTTAATGCTAACAAGCTCTCTAGTGCCACCCACTGACTAGACAGCACAACACAGCAGCATGGGGATGGGAAAGCAGAACCACAACCAAAGAAAACTTCAGATAAACCATTACACCAGTTAACTCTGTAAGTTTAAATCTATGCACAACAACACTATAGATCAAAGTTCTATGAAGAGAAGACTCAATGTTTTTTTACTCATCCTGTTAGCAACAGGGTCTACTACCCCAGTTACATCTCCTTTACTTTAAAAGAATAATCTATAAAAACGAACTAGAACGATTTCGTAAGAATTTGTGATATGATACTATCATTTTTATTGAGGATTTATCAGTGGTGTTACTAATTTAATATTGTCCTGTTAGGAAACATCTTAAACTTCCTAAGTTTGCTAATGAATCAACACAGTCAAGCAGCGCCACCAAGTGGTCGTGAGGTTGCAGTTACAGTCCTACGAGGAGGGTGAAACCCTTTAAAACGTAACTATTGTATTATCAGGTTATTTCAATTGAATAGGTATTTAGTTATTGATATTTATTTCAAATTCTTTTCAGAAAAATTTCGTGTTTGACACTGCTGTAATGATTTTTAAAGAAGGTGCATTTTTAAATGCTTGTAAATTGTAATTGTAAAATCGATCTCGCCACCGGGACATTTGTTATTGCAATAGTTGTATGTATTGGATAGCCACACTTTTTCTAATCATATGAATGAAACAGTCTTGGACCCAACCACGCTGCTGGACTATAAGCTGTAGTGCATTGTGGCCAACGTCCCTTCAGCCAAGTTGGTTTCGTTTTGGATCATATTGCTTGTTCGTGTCACACTGCGAGCACGTGGCACTTGTGATGTCCCATTTGTCAAGTCAGCCAGTATTAGATTTTCGGTACGATACTGCACAACAAAGTTGACTAAAACAATGTTGTTGCTTTTATAGGGGTAGTGGTGGCATTTATTTTGAAAGAAAAAAAGGACATTTTCCGTTGTATCTCCTCGTCCTACCTCCAGCTGACTTGATTCGGGTTTCGAACAGGTGGCAAAAATGTATGTGCAGCAAAACGGTCAGTGATTGAGCTGACAGTGAGGTGTCAGTGAGCTGACAGTTTTGCCTGTTTCCCCTTTTCCTTATTTCCCTTTAAGTTCCTCATCCATCCGACCCAGAATCAACATTTGAACCTGAAGTTTCATCCCTCTTAGTGTAATGAAAATAGGCTTTAATTTGTCATGGTCTTTATAACCTAAAAGCACATTTATGTGTGAAAATAATGGAATAAAGAAAACCACTGTGCCTGAGTCTCTTTATTTCCAGAGCCATACCACACCTATGCTGTGAAACGTTAAAAATGATCTATGACTGTAAAAAGTTCACCACAGATGGTACCATTTAAGACACATTTCCTAAAACTCCTATCTTTATTTGAAGGCTTCTGGAAACTCAAGTGACCACCAAGTGTATGTTTGGATTATGGATGAAGAGGCTTGGATCAGCAGGAATTAAGGCAAATACATTATTAAATTACAAATAAATCTATGTTTTAATAATAATCAAATTACACATACTGTGTCCTTTAAACGTCCCTGTCTAGTCCTGACTTCAGGAATATGGCGCACGTCTTAACCTTCAACCTCGGATATTTTTTCAGCCTCGTTTATCTGTTCGACAAAACGCAAATCCATCACTGATATTTCTCGCGATACATGGCGCAGATATATTAGGACAGATGGGAGGGCTCGCACACTTTGATGGGCGTTTGAGGACCGTGGTGAAGTTTGGATCAGTCAGGGGTCTCAAATCTGCACAAGAAAGATCCAACCATGTCGGACGCGGTGGTTAGTTTCATGAAGGACTTTTTGGCTGGTGGCATTGCCGCTGCCATCTCCAAAACAGCTGTCGCTCCCATTGAGAGAGTAAAGTTGTTGCTGCAGGTAAAAAAAATGGAACCATCTGATGCCAAAAGATTGGCCGCATGGTCATTATTTTGTGCGTAAAGTGTGCGTAAATGTTACTGATAAACCAAACGTTAAAATGTAAATCTTGAATATATGTTGATAGAAAAAAGGTGTGCACTGTGTAAGTTCCTATAGGTGTGTAAAATCAAGGGGCACGTGAGAGGTCCTGGGTCAATGTGGAGATGGTTTTACGCATTGGACTTTGCAATGTTGCTGCAATGATGGCGATGGTGACAAGGACTCCAAATATAAGTCAAAATGTCCATAATAGTAGTTTGTGAGCTATTTGTACGTTTAACAAGCTATTTTTTATATACTCCAATACAACAGACGACCGCAGTGATATCTAGTGAAATTCAATTGCTAAATTTAACTTGAACTATGTAATCTAATATACAGCTGATTCTCAAGTGACAGGAGTGTGCATGTAGACTGAATAAGGCCTACAACTACACACAGCAATGCCTGGCCGGCAAATTATATGTAATAAACAAGAAGTTATTAAAATTGCAATACAAAACAATATTCTGTTGCTAATAGAAAATTGTGCATGACAAAGTTCCATTGCGCAGCGTTTTACAAGTTAATTAACCACAGTTTGAGGAAGTTGTACGAGTCTTTTTTTAATGTGCTTTTATTGTCTTTACTTGTAGGTCCAGCATGCCAGCAAACAGATTACCGTAGATATGCAGTACAAGGGAATCATGGACTGTGTGGTAAGGATCCCAAAAGAACAGGGCTTTATTTCCTTTTGGAGAGGCAACCTGGCCAACGTGATCCGTTACTTCCCCACCCAAGCCCTCAACTTCGCCTTCAAAGACAAGTACAAGAAGGTTTTCCTAGGTGGTGTGGATCAAAAAACACAATTCTGGCGTTACTTCGCTGGTAATCTCGCATCTGGCGGTGCCGCTGGGGCGACTTCGCTCTGCTTCGTCTACCCTCTCGACTTCGCTAGAACAAGACTCGCTGCCGACATCGGCAAGGGCACATCTGAGAGAGAGTTCAGCGGTCTTGGAAACTGCCTCTCCAAGATCTACAAAACCGATGGCCTCAAGGGTCTTTACCTCGGATTCAACGTGTCAGTGCAGGGTATTATCATATACAGAGCGGCCTACTTCGGATGCTTCGACACAGCTAAAGGTGCGTACATCTCGATCTGAACATGCTTTTAAAGGGGTATGTTTACTTTGTATTTCGTGTCGAGCTAGTGACTAAACTCCTCCCTCATGCAGGTATGCTGCCAGATCCCAAGAACACGCACATTGTCGTCACCTGGATGATAGCCCAGACTGTCACCGCTGCAGCTGGTATTATCTCATACCCCTTCGACACCGTCAGACGTCGTATGATGATGCAGTCTGGACGCAAAGAAGGTGAGCGTCACTCATGCTTATGCCATCTAGTGATGCATTTGATTGTTTTTTGCCCAATTACGCATTTTACGCATGCATCCATGGGAATTATGGTTCACAATCCATGTCTCCGTGTCCACAGCTGACATCATGTACAAGGGCACAATTGACTGCTGGAAGAAGATCCTTAAGGACGAGGGAGGAAAAGCCTTCTTCAAGGGCGCCTGGTCCAACGTGATCAGAGGCATGGGTGGTGCCTTTGTGTTGGTGCTGTATGACGAAATCAAGAAGTACACATAAACTTTTTAATCTCCCAGTCCCTAAGGAAACCCTTCACTTTATTAAGTCTTATTCTTGTGATAGAGTGATAACAGCTTGTGGTGAATTACAACATGTGCATGTACTGTACAGGTAACTATACTTGACCTGGGTTAATATGCCTCCTCAGGAATCTGCGAGGCACAAACAATTATTTCAGGGTGACAAAGTCAAGCTGGTGTTTCATTGGAGATATTGTGGTGATGCAAGATATGACGTAACTACTCGTCATGTCAGTCAGTTGGTAAAACAGTTGCTGAGGCCCATGTTTCGTTATGTTGTGACCACTCTGAGCCATGCATCCCACCTCACACATTATTTTATAAAGAATAAAGATTTATTAGTCCATTATTCCAATGTTTTTGATGCATGCTCTGCTGTCGGGGCACCCTGTCATCTGCAGTTAAATGTACCTTTTTCACAGGCAGACCTTCTGATTTACAGTAACACAAACAAAATCTGTCACGTATGACAATGGCTCTGTTCTATTCAAGTGTTTCAGAGCCAGCATGCACAATACCAGGACCCTGAAACTGAAGCAGCTAAATGGAATACAGCCATCATTGATAATATTCACATCTGTGCTGTTAAATGTCAGTCTTCAGTGAAAAAGCTATATTAAGAACACAATGCAGTTAAAACAGTAATAAGGATTCTATTAAACATTTCCACAATCTTTACATTGGAAAGTAACATTCAGTAAGTGCACCTTGATTTTCACTTGTGTTAGACTTCTTGGCAAAAAAATCTGTTCATATATGTGAATTCATACATTTTGCACTGACACCTGCTCTACTGATGAACAATATCCACCATTAAGTAGGTGAGAGGTTTTTGATTTTGTATATAACCTTTTCATAATGTTACGAGCACCACATACATATAATGAGTATGTACAACCACTCCCCTAACAACAACCTATTGTTAGAACCAATTGTGGTATATGTGCTCCATTGGTTTAAGGAGAGAAGAGATTAGACAAAGACGTTCCATCCACCATTATGCTATTGAGCTTGTTGTAAAATAGCACACCACTACCTGCTGGAACAAGCAGCTTTATTTGATAAGCAACACAATATATGTAACACCAAAATAATATTTAAAATATCTTTTTTATTGTTTAAAGTGATGTATTTCTTTGTAGATTAGATATCTGAAAATGGCCATGTTCTCAGCACCAGGCTGCACTGGGCTGTTCTGTTGACCTGGGTATGGGTGTTTTGCGGAAGTTAGTAGTGGAAACTGCTCTGGAGCTGTGGTGGGTGGAACTGGCTGGCCTGGGACCTGCTGATGTGAACGACAAAGAGATATGTTCTGATTACAGATTAACCCTTTCATCTTCAAATCAGAAACCTAATGTACTTTTTGAATTTCTAATCCAAATCTCTATTGAGAAAATCAATATATCACTTACATTTAATATTTCACCATTTCAACCATAACAGGCCACAATAAACAGGTACAGTACAGGTAAACACACACAAAACTATCAGTTTAAAAAACAACTGTTGTTTTACAAATGATTTAAAGTTAGATTTTTGAACCCAGCAACGACATTATGTTTACACAATTTGACAAAATGTAACTAGAAAATATTCAAAACTCTTCAACCATGTTAAATATATGGCAAGGGGAAAATCAGTAAATCTGCTAATCTGTTAGGCTTGTATGAACAGGTACTCAATCACCATGTTGTTATGCTGTTTAGGTTATAGCACATTTTGAACACAGCAAAAGCTGGCAGATCCAGACCCAAGGTACCTACCTGAGGGCGTCTTGCTGGTAGACCTCTCTGACATTGTGGTGGACATACAGACGGGGTATGAAGGAGCTCCCACGATTCTGATGTTTCGCTGGTAGTCCTTCAGTTGTTCTGAGCGCTTTAAGCCAGGTGTTGGCTTGACGGACTCCAGCCTCTTCAAGAAAGCCTGAAAGAAACACAATGACATGTTTTACAGAGTAAGTAATGATTCAAAACAATCTATGTTCTATAAATGCTAATTGTCTTGGCAAAGGGAAATCAGGGTTAAAGTTTTCAGGATATCGGTAAGGTTCAACTTGAAAAGATGTAGGAATATATAAATATACAGTAGATAAATATATATAATTAATATATTGAACAATAAAACCTCAAAATGCAGCAGGAGTTGTATGTGAATTATAAAGCTCATTTGATTCATTGAGACATTTACTGAATGTTGATCACATATGTTCTGGCTTTTACAAAACACCATATAACATTCATAAAGAGTCTATCTTCCACAAAATAAATAGTAATTCACTCAAAAACGCTGAACAAATAGTCCCCATTCTACAGATCCCAATTAAATTATGTAAATAGAAAAATATCTGGAACTTCACAGCAAACACAACCAAACTGCACGAGGCAAAACAGTGTAGGCAAGTGGTTGAATGTCATACATGCAGTCACACTCCCACATGCATGCTGTGCAGAAATCCCTCAGTGAGCAAAAACTCCACATGAAGCCATGCAGCTAACAAAAAGCTCAAGAGTCAAGAGACTTTTTCTAAGTCCACCAGAGGTCATAAAAAGGCTCTGAAGACTGGACCTACTGCATTTCCGATGGATAAAAAATTTCAGAATTTACCATTTTAGATCATTTAAAGAAATAATGTGTAATTGACCAATCTTGAAATACATATAACTAGTTGTACTTGTGCAGGACTAACAGGGTGTCTTACATGTGTGATGTGTGTTGTGGATAAACTGATCACACGGCAGATTCAGTTACTTCCCTCTAAGAATAGAGAAAGTGAAAAGCACTCCTGACAACGCAGAGAGATGGACACAAGAGAGAGAACAGTCTGTCCCGAAAATGAATGGAACACATTTCCTGATAAAAACTTCAATCAGCGTTAATGTAACATCTCTAAATCAGCAATAGTGACACGTGAAAATATCAATGACGAAAACAATACAAGCTTTGCCTTTTCACTTTTCAGAGGAGACAATAATGTTCTGATGGCTACCAATGGCTACTAGTTTTAATTTACTGAGACATTTTTAAACACTGCTTTTTGTTTGCTTCTATCATAAAGTGATCAAGCAGAGTTAATACATGGGTTGAGAGGCCAAAGCTACAGAGGCTGAACTGTCTTATAACGTCACTCAGTGGCGTTGCTAGCCTGCCACCTGCTGCCATCTGTTCAAGTCCATCCGTGTCTGCTTTCAGGGGAGGCACTCTTAACTCACCCCAACTCACTAGTATCCTTAAATAAATGTAAACTAAAGTATAGTAAAGTATAAAGTAATATCGCACAGAAAACCACACAGGCTAAAGTTACAAAACCATGTTTATCTATTGTATCACTAATTACTTAAACTACTACAACTTAAATTACAAGTATACTTAATCAAAAATCAAGTCAGCTAAAAGCCAAAAATCAAGTCAGCTAAAAGCATCGTTTCCAGACGTTCCTGGAAAAGTTGCTGAATGCATATCATTTTTAAAGTAATATTTGAGAATGAGAGCAATGGATGAATAAATATTTTATAAAAACAAGTAAGGCTTTAATTAAAATTAAAGCATGTTGTTATGCAAATTAAACAATAGATATTATTTAATTTATTTAAATGGCACACAGTATATTCTCATTTATGTCGCCGTATTAAAATTAACCAACACAGATTTGTTTCAAGGTTAATTGGCAATTTTCCTTTGCCAATAGGTCAATGTAGAGACAGACAAAGAAATAAATGCTGTGTGACAAAGGTTTCAGCTGAAGGATTGACTTGGACTCCATGGACAGGTGGTATACTGTTTGGGAACAACAATCACTTAGACACTCCGAAACCCACTTTTCACTATGGCCCCAGAATTGAGTACTACCAGTACTACAATATAAACAGCAAATAATAATCAACTTCCTTAGATCTTTTGCAACTTAACTGTTACCTGAGAATCCAAGCCAATTTTGATGTAGATTTGAAGAGGTGCGGTTTGTGTGCATGAACTAAATATCAATAATATTAAACTGCAGCTAAAAAAATCTAAAACTTTCTGTAAAATCCAACTTTATTTAAAGAGCACTGAACAAAGGGTCTTGAAAAGCCAAAAGAAAGGACAAACTGAAGAATTAGAGTGACAGGAATGCCTATACCGATACTAATGTTTAGAGTTTAGTTTTTATATTAAATTGAGTATCATTCCACACAGGAGGCAAAATTCACCAAGTTTTCCCTCTCGATGCGTTGCTGTTCTCGCTGCCTGTTGAGTGCGCTGTGAGAGAACCGAATCTGAGGCAACTTGCTGGCCATATGGGTTTTCTTCATCGCTGTACTTCTTGGTCTGGGCCCTGGAGATTGGCCCGGAATAAACACAAGCCCATGCTTACTCTCACACGCACACACTCAACACAATTACATTTTGATATTCTTTTGTCATTTGTAATGTATGGATATTGTTATCATATTTCATATCTTGTAAATACATCTTGTCAATAATATTATACGTAGTCATATCTAATATTTTACGTAGTCAAATCTTATGCATATTTATTTTATTTTTTTATTTTCTCTGTAATATTGAACATTTTTAATATTATATAGGTGGAGGCTTCAAATAAGCCCAGTTTGCTTTTTGCCTCGTCCTGTATTTATCTTTGTTATGTTTGTTTTTATTTTTATTTTATTGTTTAAATTGTGCAAAATAAATAAACTAAGAGAGCTAAGAAGTTATGTTCTTATCTAAGAGCTGAGTTCTCACAAACAGACATTGCTTAATTTTAAGGGGCCAGAAACCAAAAAGAGCATAGAAAACATAACTGACAGAGAAGGATGGCAGTTTTACTCACACTCATCTACATCCTGATCTGAGTCCTCATCCTGATGCATGTCGCTAAGGCCACTGGAGGGCACACTCTCCAACTGCTGCTGCTCTTTAGGGCTTCCCTCTTCAGCCTCTGTGTGGTTCAGGTCCAATGACTGGAGAGGGCTGATGTCAGGAGAGGAGAGGGGGCTCACATCTGTCACTGTATCCTCCGACTCCTCTGTACGGCCGATAGGGACGTCCCAAGATGCTGCTGAGCCCACGCAGGTCCTTCTCATCCCAGGGGATAAAGAAGGCTTGTTGGGCCTGGGAAGGGTGGGGGAATATTCACTGCTTCTCCCACTTCTGCTGCTAGAGGAGCTCTCTGAGTCTGCATCTACGCTGCTCTCAGTTGAAGTGGGGGATGGACTCCGGGTGCGCCAATTTCTTATCTGTTTTTTAGGAGATTGTTCATTTCTCCCTTTTGAGCCTGAGTTTTTGGACGGCAGTGCATCTTCTTCATACTCATTTGATCTCTGGCTATACACATCCGTACAATCTACCTCCTTGGCCACATCCAATAACGCCATACATGTTCCATTGTGCTTTTTAGACTGCAAATCAGAGTCTTCCTCACCATCACTGCGAATATGGATGGCTTTGTCTGATGTACAGGCAGATGATACGCTGGACGCCCTGCTACTCTCTTCTTTCTTTGATTGACAGCTGTTCTCTTTCCTTTCTGCTCTGCTGCCACTGTTGTTGTCGACTAGGTGTTTTTTTGACTCCTCTGTCCTTGGAGACCAACCACCTTTTGTTTTTTCCATCTGTTTTGCATGTAGCCTCTCAGGTGCTGGTGGGCTCTCCTTTTCAGCCCTCAAGCCTTTCTCCATCTTTTCCACTCCATCTCCGCTGCTATCATCACAGTCACTGTCAAAAAACGAATGATCGACTTCACCTTCTAGTTCACTGGGGTTGAACATGGCAGACTTCCCCCAACACACTGAACCTATAAAGTAGTGTAAGATTGATATGTTAGAGTTGAGTTAAAGTCAAAGAACTGTGACTATAGTTTTTCATGTTTTAACCAAGGTGTGTTTTCACACTTGTTGCCATGCAGTGTCCAGAATGAATGTAAATTAATAGGTTTTATGGGTTGTCATCATTAGAAACAGTACAATGCTTCAGCAAACTGCAAACAAGTGTGTAATGTTGCCATGGCAACAAGTGCCAACTCATGTTAGCTTAGTTTAATTAAAACGATTAGCCATAATATTACAATTCAGCATTTTTTTACTAAACCAATTACAACTACCAATGGTCATACTTTCAGGGACCTCAATGTATTGTCACATATTGTCAAATTACAAAAAATAAAGGCTAAACTAGTTGTGGAAGCTGCCTCACACAGTGGTAACTGCCACAACTTGCCAGGGCAGCTGAGCTTGCAACAGGAAGTGCCTCTGCTAACTGCCACTGCCACAATTTGAGCCAGCTATGAGATATGGACAAACAATATATGGTAAAGTTAGTGTCACTAAAGACACTTTTCAACGGTTACATTCTTCTTCTTCTTCTTCTTCTTCTTCTTCTTCTTCTTCTTCTTCTTCTGTGGCGTTTAACGGCAGCTTGCATCCTTTTTGTTGCATCACTGCCATCTTCCGGTTTCAGTCCCCATCAGTCCCGTTGCTCGCAAGAAGTTTGTAAAGCACCTTCGTCCCAGATTACTAGATCCCCACTTCAGTATATTATTCAGCCCTCTTCCTCTCATCCCTAGTCTTTGCATTTCTCCCAGCATGCCCCTCCTTTCTGAGCTGTGTCTAATACAGGTGGTGAAAACATGTTGTACAGTTTCTGGTGCCATAGCAGCGCTCACAGAGACAGGTTGGATGTTTCCCTATCATGTGTAGTGTGCTGCGTAGATTGCTGTGCCCTATTCTTAATCTTGATATTGTAACCTCTTCTCTCCTGTTCCCTCCCCTATATCTTACACTGCTCACTTTACTCTGAATTGAATGAAGGTGTCTCCCCCTCATCTCCTGGTCCCAATGTTGTTGCCATACTCTGTTGATATTTTTCCTGATGATGCCCTTTCCCTCTGCTTTGGATAACTTGATACAGATGTCTACTTTGTTTTTCTTTAGTGCTAGTTTGACTAGTTTGTCCACTTTTTCATTTCCTCTGATTCCTATATGGGCTGGTATCCATATAAATATAACTTCAGTGCCTCGTTCTATTGCTCTAGAGTGAATTGACATTATTTTGAATAACAGATCTTGTTGAGTATTGGACATACCTGACTTCAGACTAACGGGTGCAGACATGGAGTCACTGCAAATAAAGACTGCAACAGCAGATCCTGTACTGTCTGTAGTTGGGTCTTTTGATCCATCGGTAAAAACATGCACATACTCTGAGTATTTTTGATCTGTGTACTCATATAACTCACTCACTAAATCAGTGTTTTTTTGTCTTACCTTAATTTGCAGCAACTCCATGTCCACCTCTGGTTCTTTAAGCAACCACACAGGAGTTATTGGCCAAATGACAGTAGGGCAAAGCTCTATATCAGAGACTATAGGCTTCTTGCTGTTGCTTCTCCTATCCAGCCAACTTATCACTAACATTTTGAATGTGGTCTTTCCATGTTAATCTGCTGTCAAAGTGTACCCCTAAAAAACCGAAATGACTACTATTTCTAACTTGTTTTCATACAGATTCAGCTGAAAGTTTCTCCTAGTTCTCTGTCTAGTAAAGAACATTACTTTTGTTTCTTCAGATGAGAATTTAAACCCCCATTTCTTCCCCCAGGTTTTAGATCTGCTCACTGCAAGGTTTTATCCCTTCTTCTTTTTTAACAACATGTTTCAAATTTCTTCCTTTTTTCCATAAGGCTCTATCATCTGCAAATAACAACCTTCCCATATCTGGTAACACTGTTCCAAAGATGTCATTTATTGCAATTGAGAATAATGTAGGACTTACCACACTCCCTTGTGGAGTCCCATTTTCTACATCATCTTCCCTTGACATTTCAGCTCCTACTTTTACCTGGATAGTTCTTTTATTTAAAAAGTCCATTATCCAATTAAACAGTTTCCCATTAAATGCATTTTTATCAAAAGTCTTTCCCTCCATAGCATGTCATAAGCCACCGTTTCTTTATTAACCTGTGCCTTTCTTACATCATCTTCTAGACATCAATTTTATCCAAGGCTCCCCTACTTTTCCTAAATCCACTCTGACAGCCTACTAATATCTAGTTTCTCTAAATAATACATTAATCTTTCGTTTACCATGCGTTCCATAAGTTTACATATATGTAATGTTAGGGCAATTGGCCTATAATTTGATGGGTTACTTGCATCTTTCCCTGGCTTCCTTATAGAAACAATAGCGGCCTCCTTCCACCTTGCTGGTATGCTACCTTCCTCCCACACTTTATTATACAATGTTAACAACTTATTCAGCCCATATCCACTTAAATGCTTTACCATAATATAACATATTTCATCATTTCCTGGGGCAGTCATTCCAGCTTTAGCAACTGCCCTTTTTAACTCTCCCATTGTAAATGGAACACTCAATTCATCTTCAGTATTCTCCTTCTTCCTCACGGCCTCCCTATTTTCAAATCTTGTTTGCTCTCTAATTAGTTGTCCTTCGTCAGATACATTGTCAGTGCTGTGTATCTTTACAAAAGTATTAACCAATGTCTCAGCTTTCTCTTTATTACTCACCACTACTTCTTTTCCAGTTGTTAACACGTGATAACTCCACTCTCTTCTGTCCCCTCCCATCTTTCTAATCATCTCCCACAATTTTCCTACTGGGGTTGTATTTCCAACTGAGTCATAAAACTTCCTCCAATATGTCCTTTTTGCCTGCATGCCTTATTGTCTCTCACTAATGCCTGAGCCTTTTTGAACTGTATCACATACTGAAAGTTACGAGTTCTTTTCATTAACTTAAATGCCCTGTTTCTATTTGTAATTGCCTCTTTACGTGAGTCACGTAGACTGAAGGTAGTTTCAGGAAGTACTTGGCGGGTGATTTGAATGGTAGACAAAACTGCGATTTTCACCAATTAGTAGACAGTAAATGAATTCCTTCACATTTAATATTCATATAGAGCAATGACTAAATATGTATTTACATAAATTGTGTTTTTAAAAGTAAATTTTGCTAATATTTGACAATTAGTAAGTGTAACAGTTAGAGTCAGGTGCCTTGTTGACATACAGTATTTTAGGCTAAAGTAGCCTTGTTTAAAAGGAACAGTGTGTGAGATTTAGTGGTGATATCACCCCTCCCTTTCCAAGTTGGAGAACTAATATCTCTCTTATTATTGTCTAACGTTAACTCTATTATTATAGCTCATACTCCAAAATGTATACCCTCATTCATCATAACACCTACAACTCTACAATCACACACCTACATCTTATATTAAGCTAATAATATAGGATATTTAATATTAATATTTAATTCCCCCCATCCGGCAAAAAAATCCCGTTCAGAAGCTGTTGTCCCTCTAATCACACGTTTGATAAAATGAGAACTGGAGTTACATTTTATTGGCTGTTCGTGCTGTGGTTACGGTTTTGTGTTGCTAACTTTATCCATTAAAATTAGGTTACTGAGCAGCTTGTCAGCAGAACCATATACACAGTACAATGACATTAACGATGGCACTGTTCTATTCAGGTGTTTCAGAGCCAGTATGCACAATACCTGGACCCTGAAACTGAAGCAGCTGAATGGAATACAGCCATCATTGACTTTATTACTCACTTGATTTTCACTTGTGGTAGACTTCTTGGCAAAAAAATCTGTTCATATATGTGAATTCATCAATTTTGCAGAGACCTGCTCTACTGATGAACAATATCAAACATAAAGTAGCTGAGAGGTTTGTTCAACAGCATTTTTGTTTTTGTATATAACCTTTTCATAATGTTACAAGCACCACATACATATAATGAGTATGTACAACCACTCCCCTAACAACAACCTATTGTTAGAACCAATTGTGGTATATGTGCTCCATTGGTTTAAGGAGAGAAGAGATTAGACAAAGACGTTCCATCCACCATTATGCTATTGAGCTTGTTGTAAAATAGCACACCACTACCTGCTGGAACAAGCAGCTTTATTTGATAAGCAACACAATATATGTAACACCAAAATAATATTTAAAATATCTTTTTTATTGTTTAAAAACATAACTCTTGGATCAACAAGAACATTATAAATATGAGAAAAGGGAGCAAACAATGCAGCTGTAATGCAAACATCGCTCTCTGAAACCGTTGTTATTTCAACACAGCTAAGTATCAGACATTCTTTACAAAATTAAAGCTAGCTTGAAGAGAAACTGTAGTACTCTGAAGCCACAGCTGACCTATTCAAATGCATTACAATATCTCTGAGCTCAACATTTGCTATATTTTAACATCAAAGAGTGGGAAAAGTTCTTCTTCTTTATGATTGATAAGCATGACAACACAAACCACTGAATAGTTATTTAAGTCAACTAAAAGTAAGATGAACACATGCATGTAAAAAAAGATGCTTTAAGCTTAGTACCTTGGCAACGTAAACTTTTGTGATGAACGTACATCAGCGATGTATTTCTTTGTAGACTAGATATCTGAAAATGGCCATGTTCTCAGCACCAGGCTGCACTGGGCTGTTCTGTTGACCTGGGTATGGGTGTTTTGCGGAAGTTAGTAGTGGAAACTGCTCTGGAGCTGTGGTGGGTGGAACTGGCTGGCCTGGGACCTGCTGATGTGAACGACAAAGAGATATGTTCTGATTACAGATTAACCCTTTCATCTTCAAATCAGAAACCTAATGTACTTTTTGAATTTCTAATCCAAATCTCTATTGAGAAAATCAATATATCACTTACATTTAATATTTCACCATTTCAACCATAACAGGCCACAATAAACAGGTACAGTACAGGTAAACACACACAAAACTATCAGTTTAAAAAACAACTATCTACTGTTGATTTACAAATGATTTAAAGTTAGATTTTTGAACCCAGCAACGACATTATGTTTACACAATTTGACAAAATGTAACTAGAAAATATTCAAAACTCTTCAACCATGTTAAATATATGGCAAGGGGAAAATCAGTAAATCTGCTAATCTGTTAGGCTTGTATGAACAGGTACTCAATCACCATGTTGTTATGCTGTTTAGGTTATAGCACATTTTGAACACAGCAAAAGCTGGCAGATCCAGACCCAAGGTACCTACCTGAGGGCGTCTTGCTGGTAGACCTCTCTGACATTGTGGTGGACATACAGACGGGGTATGAAGGAGCTCCCACGATTCTGATGTTTCGCTGGTAGTCCTTCAGTTGTTCTGAGCGCTTTAAGCCAGGTGTTGGCTTGACGGACTCCAGCCTCTTCAAGAAAGCCTGAAAGAAACACAATGACATGTTTTACAGAGTAAGTAATGATTCAAAACAATCTATGTTCTATAAATGCTAATTGTCTTGGCAAAGGGAAATCAGGGTTAAAGTTTTCAGGATATCGGTAAGGTTCAACTTGAAAAGATGTAGGAATATATAAATATACAGTAGATAAATATATATAATTAATATATTGAACAATAAAACCTCAAAATGCAGCAGGAGTTGTATGTGAATTATAAAGCTCATTTGATTCATTGAGACATTTACTGAATGTTGATCACATATGTTCTGGCTTTTACAAAACACCATATAACATTCATAAAGAGTCTATCTTCCACAAAATAAATAGTAATTCACTCAAAAACGCTGAACAAATAGTCCCCATTCTACAGATCCCAATTAAATTATGTAAATAGAAAAATATCTGGAACTTCACAGCAAACACAACCAAACTGCACGAGGCAAAATAGTGTAGGCAAGTGGTTGAATGTCATACATGCAGTCACACTCCCACATGCATGCTGTGCAGAAATCCCTCAGTGAGCAAAAACTCCACATGAAGCCATGCAGCTAACAAAAAGCTCAAGAGTCAAGAGACTTTTTCTAAGTCCACCAGAGGTCATAAAAAGGCTCTGAAGACTGGACCTACTGCATTTCCGATGGATAAAAAATTTCAGAATTTACCATTTTAGATCATTTAAAGAAATAATGTGTAATTGACCAATCTTGAAATACATATAACTAGTTGTACTTGTGCAGGACTAACAGGGTGTCTTACATGTGTGATGTGTGTTGTGGATAAACTGATCACACGGCAGATTCAGTTACTTCCCTCTAAGAATAGAGAAAGTGAAAAGCACTCCTGACAACGCAGAGAGATGGACACAAGAGAGAGAACAGTCTGTCCTGAAATCAGTGGTGGGCCGTCAGGGCCAGCAAAGCCTTGTCTGCTAGTCTAGACAGTCACAAATCTATAGCTATTTTATAATTTAATTATTTTTCATAAATACACATGTATTCTAAATATCTTTCCCCTGCTTCCAGCGCAGCTTGTTTTAAGTAGAGCTTTTATCCAATCAGATTTCGCCCCTATGCTCTCTCTAGGTAAAAAAAATCTGCCCAAGGCCTGCAGAATTACAAGTGAATGCCTTTACAGTTTAAGTAAATGGGGACGATATTGTTGATTGTCATAGTCTTCAACCAATCAAATATTTAGTTTGACATGTTGGGCGTATTCTTTGACGTGCCAGAGCTTCTGGCTGGCCTAGCCAAGTACGTCACCATCAACGTGAGGCGTGATTGGTCAGTGTGCGGCGGAATACGTGTTTTAGAGCCGCAGTGTTGCTGGATTGATTCGTCATGCTTTGTTGTCATATAAATATATGTGACTGGTTGTTGTCATTGTGTTAATTACATTGATTTTGACTATATGTATTGTCCGTTAATGACGCAGTATCCCGCCATGTATCTGTATCATGTATCTGTATCATGTATCTGCAATCTGCAGTTAGTGTATTTGTCGGTGTTGAGCTTCATGTAACATTTTATTTCACTTGATAAATGTTGCAGTGTTATGTGAATATGAGGTTTTTACATAAAACAAATAATAACCCGTAGCTGTGGCGTCATAATGAGGTTATTAGGAGGTGGTTCAACTGTAGTAGGACAGCACTGAAGGTTAATGTAACATCTCTAAATCAGCAATAGTGACACGTGAAAATATCAATGAAGAAAACAATACAAGCTTTGCCTTTTCACTTTTCAGAGGAGACAATAATGTTCTGATGGCTACCAATGGCTACTAGTTTTAATTTACTGAGACATTTTTAAACACTGCTTTTTGTTTGCTTCTATCATAAAGTGATCAAGCAGAGTTAATACATGGGTTGAGAGGCCAAAGCTACAGAGGCTGAACTGTCTTATAACGTCACTCAGTGGCGTTGCTAGCCTGCCACCTGCTGCCATCTGTTCAAGTCCATCCGTGTCTGCTTTCAGGGGAGGCACTCTTAACTCACCCCAACTCACTAGTATCCTTAAATAAATGTAAACTAAAGTATAGTAAAGTATAAAGTAATATCGCACAGAAAACCACACAGGCTAAAGTTACAAAACCATGTTTATCTATTGTATCACTAATTACTTAAACTACTACAACTTAAATTACAAGTATACTTAATCAAAAATCAAGACAGCTAAAAGATTCCAGATGTTCCTGGAAAAGTTGATGATTACATATATTTAAGTAATATTTGAAAATGAGCACAATGGATGAATACATGTATACAGCATGGTGTTATGGAAATGAAAAAGACATTTTATTCAAACATTTTAAATGGCACACAGTATATTCCCAGTGACAAAAAATTACCAAGAGATGAGGAAATATCAGCTACTCATTTCAGTAGCAGTATTGATTGACATGATTACACAAATTAGAAATGTGAAATTATTTTCTAGAGACACAGCAGCACCAGTATAACCTACTACCTGAGGCTTAATTACATTAGATGTTTTTTTTAATGTTGCCGTATTAAAATTAACCAACACAGATTTGTTTCACGGTTAATTGGCAATTTGCCTTTCCTAATAGGTCAATATCCTATTATAAAAATCACAAACTTTCTGTAAAATGATCTCCTTCTGAATAAATTTCTGTCTCATTAATGCACATTAGTAACTTTGCATGTTCACCGGAGTCCTTGTGTTTTCTCGCCTCACAGGTTTCCATGGATCATGGTTATATCTGGACCCTGGTCCAGCCTCCTGCCGTGGTCCTGCTGACATCCACTGCTACTCTCATTATTAGTAGTAGTAGTCGCATTGCTATTGCCGATACCATTACTGCTTTTGTTATCATTGTTATTCTACTATATCTACTTCTGCTGTTATTACTAGTAATCGTGATTTTTCCATCATTATTATACGTACTACTCTCATCATATGAATAATTTCTATCATATGCATTTAATGGGTTGTAACTCTGTTATGTTGTTCATTCTTTACACATGACATCTATTGCACTTCTGTCCATCCTGGGAGAGGGATCCCTCCTCCTTCCCTCTTTTCTCCCCGTTAAAGTTTTTTTTTGTGGGAGTTTTTAATGTTCTGATGTGAGGGTCCCGGGACAGAGGATGTCGCATGTGTACAGATTGTAAAGCCCTCTGAGGGAAATTTGTGATTTTGGGCTATACAAAATAAATTGAATTGAATGTAGAGACTACTAAAGTTTAGAGTTTAGTTTTTATATTAAATTGAGTATCATTCCACTCAGGAGACAAAACTCACCAAGTTTTCCCTCTCGATGCGTTGCTGTTCTCGCTGCCTGTTGAGTGCGCTGTGAGAGAACCGAATCTGAGGCAACTTGCTGGCCATATGGGTTTTCTTCATCGCTGTACTTCCTGGTCTGGGCCCTGGAGATTGGCGCGAAAGCTCACGAAGAAGACGCTGGTTCTCGCGATCTATGCGTCGGACCTCATCGTTGGTGAAAGAGTAGTTCTTCCTGTTTCTTGGCCCAGTACAGCAGAGAACCAGTTCACCTCCAAGCTGGCTTTCTGAACTGAGGGAGCCTGATTGGTGAAAAGGACATTTATTACAATGTCTTAATCTGCATTTTAAAAAAGGAGTTATTGTGTTTTATGCCATGTTGAAATTCTTTTGTTTTGTTTATGGTGTACTACTAAAACATGTGAAAAACTAAATGTACAAACATTTTTAAAAAGTCACATTTCTATACCTTGTAATGCCATCATTTACATTTTGAAAGAACATTCTGGTATAATATATATCCATTTCAGTGTAATATTCAACATGCTCAGCGGGAATTGTTCCTGATGTACGGTGTAGGGAAAGATCGTCTGTTGCTGTTTAGTACAAATCTAAATCACGAATGTATTCAGGAACTTCAGTATACAACCTTATATGAATTCGACTAAAAGCTCAAAACCTCTGTGTGCACCGTAGTTCAGTTAAATTATCATTTGCTTAGAAACAGGCAGGTTTAATGGTCTCCTGAAGAGAAAAGGCTTTGTTGTGCAATTTAGGTGAGATTAAAGATAAAGTCCATTTCACGTTTTACTACTCATTATATGATGATTTTAGGAGTTTTTCTGGATGGATGATTTAAAAAACAACTTGAGCTGCTTTAGCAAGATAACCGTTTTTTGTGGGAGATTATATATGTTAAGTTTGGGACAGAGGACAAAGCTTGTTGTTTGCAATATGTTGTTACATGTAAGAAGTTATGTTCTTGTCTAAGAGCTGAGTTCTCACAAACAGACATTGCTTAATTTTAAGGGGCCAGAAACCAAAAAGAGCATAGAAAACATAACTGACAGAGAAGGATGGCAGTTTTACTCACACTCATCTACATCCTGATCTGAGTCCTCATCCTGATGCATGTCGCTAAGGCCACTGGAGGGCACACTCTCCAACTGCTGCTGCTCTTTAGGGCTTCCCTCTTCAGCCTCTGTGTGGTTCAGGTCCAATGACTGGAGAGGGCTGATGTCAGGAGAGGAGAGGGGGCTCACATCTGTCACTGTATCCTCCGACTCCTCTGTACGGCCGATAGGGACGTCCCAAGATGCTGCTGAGCCCACGCAGGTCCTTCTCATCCCAGGGGATAAAGAAGGCTTGTTGGGCCTGGGAAGGGTGGGGGAATATTCACTGCTTCTCCCACTTCTGCTGCTAGAGGAGCTCTCTGAGTCTGCATCTACGCTGCTCTCAGTTGAAGTGGGGGATGGACTCCGGGTGCGCCAATTTCTTATCTGTTTTTTAGGAGATTGTTCATTTCTCCCTTTTGAGCCTGAGTTTTTGGACGGCAGTGCATCTTCTTCATACTCATTTGATCTCTGGCTATACACATCCGTACAATCTACCTCCTTGGCCACATCCAATAACGCCATACATGTTCCATTGTGCTTTTTAGACTGCAAATCAGAGTCTTCCTCACCATCACTGCGAATATGGATGGCTTTATCTGATGTACAGGCAGATGATACGCTGGACGCCCTGCTACTCTCTTCTTTCTTTGATTGACAGCTGTTCTCTTTCCTTTCTGCTCTGCTGCCACTGTTGTTGTCGACTAGCTTCAGGTGTTTTTTTGACTCCTCTGTCCTTGGAGACCAACCACCTTTTGTTTTTTCCATCTGTTTTGCATGTAGCCTCTCAGGTGCTGGTGAGCTCTCCTTTTCAGCCCTCAAGCCTTTCTCCATCTTTTCCACTCCATCTCCGCTGCTATCATCACAGTCACTGTCAAAAAACGAATGATCGACTTCACCTTCTAGTTCACTGGGGTTGAACATGGCAGACTTCCCCCAACACACTGAACCTATAAAGTAGTGTAAGATTGATATGTTAGAGTTGAGTTAAAGTCAAAGAACTGTGACTATAGTTTTTCATGTTTCAACCAAAAATGACGATGTTTAAAACCACGCTGCTGTGTTTTGGAGATTAGATGATTTGATGTACCACTGCACTGAATCCGCTGGGTTTCATTCAGTGAGGAAGGCTAAGCATGTTTTAAACATAATACTTTCAACTTAACGGTTAAGTATGTTTGCTAACTTAGTCCAACTATGTTATAGTTACTCGGGTTAGCTAACTTTAGCTGCAAGACAACGAAATCTTACCTGGCAAAGGGTCGCCCGTTAAAACGTGCTTCACGTTACAGTTGCATTTACTTCGAGAAGACGCGCAATTGAAGCGCAAACCTGCACACTTACAAACAATCTTCCTCAGCGGGATACAGGCTACAGCTAGCTGCCGTCAGCGTGATGGTGCCTGGTAACTACGCAACGTCACATCCTGGAAACGGTTACGTTGATGTGTAGAGCATAGGGGCAGAGCTCTGTAGTTGAGCCATATAAAGACAGAGTCGCGTTAACGGAAGTTCAAAAGTGTTGGTCGTCACGTGAGTCACGTAGACTAAAGGTAGTTTCAGGAAGTACTTGGCGGACGATTCGAATGTGTAGATAAGACAGAACTGCGATTACCCCTAATTAGTAGACAATAAATTAATTTCTTCACCATTAATATTCATGTAGAGCAACGACTAAATATGTGTTTAGTTACATAAATTGTGTGTGTTTTTAAAAGTAAAATTTGATAATATTAGAGGATTAGTAAGTGTAACAGTTAGAGTTACTGGCCCTGTTGACATACAGTATTTTAGGCTAAATTAGCCTTGTTTAAAAGGAACAGTGTGTGAGATTTAGTGGTGAAGTTGCAACATACCCCTGATATCACCCCTCCCTTTCCAAGCGTGTCGGAGAACTAATATCTCTCTTATTATTGTCTAACGTTAACTTTATTATTATAGCTCGTACTCCAAAATGTATACCCTCATTCATCATATACACCTACAACTCTACAATAACACTTATATTTAGCTAATAATATAGGATATTTAAAATTAGTATTTAATTTCCCCCGTCCTGCAAAAAATCCCATTCAGAAACCGTCGTCCCTCTAATCTCACGTTTGATAAAATGAGAACTAGATTTACATTTTATTGGCTGTTCGCGCTGTGGTTACGGTTATGTGTTGCTAACTTTATCCATTAAAATTAGGTTACTGAGCACCTTGTCAGCAGCACCATATACACAGTACATGATCTTACAGAGAAACCAAACGAAGAAATGATTTGTCTTTTTCAGCTAAAGGTTTAAACACCTTAAACACTTCAATAATCAGATTTGATAGAGGAATAGACAAGAGGCCATTTAGTTTTTCCTTTGGGATCTATTATGCCAAAGTAACTGCTCCCCCTAGTGCATACCCATTAACAAGAATGGGGATTATCTGAAGGCGCGTCCCTTGACATTATAATTTGTCACGGGTTTTCTGGTAATAACATTGTTAGACCTAGAAGTGACACACACTAACGAAATGCCAATGCCCTAGGACAATAGGTCTTGGGTGAATCTATCGTATAAACCTGTGTCTGGTCACTGTCATAGAATTTACATGCCTATGCAGGATGGGTAGAGATGGGGATTGAGTGGGGGTTATTTCTGTGGCAGTCCCATAGCTACACAATCGGCCCATGGAGACACAAAGAGTGACAATATGTTTCTGGAAAATGAACTGCCCCGTCTAAGCTCTACAGACTTTTAAGAAAATGTTACGTTTTATTATGCCTAGTAAGAAGAGAAAAGCATCCATTTGACTCTGACAACTGACTGGTTGTCAAAACTCAATTACAAGGAGGGATTGTTTTCCCTTAATCTGCTGACAGACAGGCTGCATTCAGGCACAAACACAAATAGTTCTCAGAGTAGGACAAGCCCCTGGGGGTCCTTTAAATGTTTCCAGGGGCTACACAGCTAAATGAGGATTTGATTTTATATATATATATATATATATATATATATATATATATATATATATATATATATATATATATATATATATATATATATATATATATATATCCAAAGACATTCCATTTACTGTCATGTATGACAAAGTATTAAATCCTTATACCTTCAGAAGCTAGAAACAGGGAATATTTGGCATTTTCACTTGAAAAAAAATGGGCAAAACCACACCTTTTTAATTGATCGGTTGATAATTTCAGTTCTAGTCTGTAACTTAAAAGGAAGTTTAATTATTTGTAAGATCAGCAATTTCTCTACTGGTAACAAAGCAATAATAAAACATATTTCTGAATGAAATGATTTCACCAGCCATTGTATTATTAAATGGTAATAAAGTACAGAACATGATCAATTTCTCTTTTTAATAACAAATTCCATCCATCTCTTGTTGTGCCTTTGTTGACAATGATCTATGTAGCACATGACCAAAACCGTAAAAGTACATTTCAAGAAATTTTACATCATTACAGAAATTACTCAAATTTGAAATCTCACTCCAAAATGTTGTGAATGCTTTACCAATGTCAGAGGATGTCTGTCTGAAAGGTTGTGAGAGCTCAGATGACTTTTGGCCTCTGAGGAAGACACAGATTATAATACGCAGTTTGATCCCAAAAATCTGCTCCTTTCCAGCTACACCACCCCTGGGAAAGATAACATTCATGTCACATTCAACACGGCGCAGTACAAGAAAATGTGTACTTTACAGAGAGAACTGCAGCCAGCGTAGATGATTGTAACAGTTACCTTGTCTGTGATAACCTGCGAGTCCTCTGCTCCTGTGTAATGTGGATCTAGGATGAGATAGCGGATCTGCCCGCTGGTCTCACTCCATGCCACACCTAGAATAGTGTGAGCTAAAACTCCCCCTCCTGCAACACAGAAAAAAGTAACATGAAAAGATAGCTTGTATTCATTTTAGGAAAAACATTTACCACAGTTTTACCCAGGCTGCGTTAGATTTGTATGTCTTTGTATGATTTAGATACAATTACTACTTTTTTTCTTAACCAGATAACAATAACATGTTGCTATAGTTTACGTACTATTATTGTTTGTCTAAAGATTATGTACTATAGGAAAATATGTACACACATTTTTGGTTTTAAAGCTTGTTAGAGCTGTTACAGTTGAATTAAATGCCTAAATGCTTTTAGCATAATTTGGGGACACCGTGGCTTAGTGGTGAGCAGGGCTGCCTTTCAGAAGGTCGGTGGTTCGATCCCCTGCTCTAGTATTCTCATGTCAATTTGTCCTTGAGCAGGATACTTAACCCCAAAATTTCTCCCATAGATGCATCTACGGTGTCTAGATAGATTCTCAATTGTAAAGTGTCTGCTAAATTAATTTTAGGAAGTGCTACCCTGAGCCTTCCACTTAGCACTTATTGTATTCATACTAGCTTGTTGCACTTATTGTATTCATATTACTTATTGCACTAACTGTTTTTCTTTGTTTCTGCACTGTACTTTGCCTCTGAGTTATGCTCTGCTTCATGCTCTTAGATGCTTGTTTGGAAAAGGAAATGTACTTATGACTTCTGGTGACTAGTAGTTCTTTTGATTACCAATGTTGATGCACTTATTGTAAGTCGCTTTGGATAAAAGCGTCTGCTAAATGACTGTAATGTAATGTAATGTAATAATTTAGGAACCGTTCTGAAACTCTTCAGACATCCACCATACCAATCATGATGGGAGTCCCTTCAGTAAGGAAGTGGTTGGCCAGTTCCCTGCCTTTGGATGCCAGCTCAGAACCTTGACTAAAGAGAAGCATTTAACATCAGATGAATCCAAATAATATGTACATACAGTACATAATCACACAAGTTGCTATCCATAGACGTCTTACAACACACCTCACAAACATGATCTTGGAAGTGACCCCAAGCAGCTGGTTCAGAACAGCCTGAACCTCAATGGATCCGATCCACTGGCGTGATCCAACAAAGGATCCCGGTTTGTCTCCAACATCCACCAAAGCCTGGAAAGGTGAGAGCCCATTGAAAGGGGCCATTTGGACATTTCCATGGTATTGTGATAGTCATATTTACAGGACTACTACTGTACCTGTTGGATCTCTTTGTGAGTGGGCACGGCCCGCTCTACGTAGCCTTGCTGCTGGAACCAGGAGCAGATAGTCTGGAGGGAGCGATAAGCACAGCCCCAGCCATTGTCATCCATATGGTCCTGCATGTAGTGGTGATAGCTGTAGATCCCCTGGACCAAGTACACCTTGAGAAAATACACACACCAGAGAAGCCAATATTACGATTCCATGCAGAGGACATCTCAATATCCATCTACGAAAGAGGAGATAGAGTTTAATCTGGTGATAAGATGCACCTTTCCATTGTCCAGCGTGGGATGTGCGAGGACCAGATGAGGGTTTCGGAGGTAACCATCTTTGTAGGGCTCATTGGGAAAGTGGTAAGCATTGGCTCTTCTAAAATAGGGCCAGTCATCTGGTAGCTCAAACTGTTGATGCAGTTCCTACTTAGACAGATTTTGTGTACAATAAGATGAAATAAATATGTTAAAAAAAGAACATAAATCAGGAGTTAAGGAATGACAATTCCATGCTTTAATTACGGCAATTTCATGTAAGTACAATGAGTTAGATCCACTGCCCGAACCTGAGGATTCATCTCTATGGTGTCTCTATTGGGAATTAAAGACTCTCAGTAAGTGAGTCTTACCTCACGTTGTGTCTCCAGTTGGTTGTCAGGCACTCCTGCAGGGTAAACCACAGTCACTAGCCCTTTTGGCTCTGGAAGGAGGAAGTGGAGCGGTTCAGGTACCAGCAGCGTGGTCCCCTTCATGTGTTGTAGGGTCACTTTCTCCATCTCACACAGCTGATGAGTTATCGCCTCCAACAGGCGCTCAAAGGCACTGCAAGGCCAGAAGAAAAATCTTTCACAGTGAGCAAAAGTATTCATGTTAGTGGCTGGTGACTGGTGACGGTGAGTTCATGTTTACTCACACTGATGCAGTGAGGATTCAGAGCTTGGTTAGTAATATAACGTATTTTTTTTTAAGGTAAGACATACTCTTTGATTGTTTCATTGACGGCGGTACGGACGACGCAGTCCACAGGAAGAGTTGTAGACAGGAAGTGGGATTTCTGGACTGATCTGCTGAGTATTGGGGCTGAAAGGGGCCCCATCTTTGTCGCCTCCATCATCAGGCGAAGGTTAATGACACTCTGAATGACAAGGGTGAATTTATATTCAAGCACAGGCACACAGACACCATCAAGTCAATGAGGCATTCATGAAAGTTCTTAGGTTTAGAGCTGAAATAATTAATCAATCGACAAATAATTAATCTGCAACTATTTGTATTATTAATTAATTGTTAGCTAAAATATAACTGGTTCTAGCCTCTCATATATGAGTATTTGCTGTTTTTCCTTTGGCTTCTGTGATAGTAATCTGAATATATTGAGGTTTGGGACTGTTGGTCGGACGAAACAAGACATCTGAAGACATCACCTTTAACTTTTGAGAAACTGCACCCTGATGGAGGCCACAAGTGGGAATATTGTATAAACTATACAATTCATCTGCAGTGTAGGCTAACAACATCAGGCAGGTGCTGAACATGATTCCTTGATTGTACTTTACACAAAGACTGCTATCCCTGTCCACAGAAAATTAATCTAGAAACAATAATAGTGTCAGTGTTAATAACACACAAGAGCAGGGGCTATCCTACTAATGGATGAGACACTGGCATCCTGAGACAGGAAGTGTGGGTTTATGTCCCATCTGGGGGGAATAGCAGAGAGGTGTAGCAAAACCATGCTGGGCTCATAACCCAGAGTTTGATGCACACAAACCATCCTCTGCTGTGTTACATTATCACAAACAAAACTGAATATCTTTGGGTTTTGGACTATTGGTCAAATAAAAGAAGACATGTGAAGGCCTCAACTTTGGCTCTGGCAAACTTTTTCAGACAAAAACCAAGCTATTCATCAATTAACTAAAAAAAGAACCAGAAGATATTTAATTATGAAACTAAACTAAAGTCCAACTAAAGTCATCTACAACACAAAGCACTACTAAGCTGTTGAGGCAGATACCTATTGGTTCATATGGGGACTAGTTTTGGTACAGTTAATGATGCAAAAAACATCTCAATAAACATGACGTGTACATACCGCTGCTGAACTTTTTTTGCTTTTCTTTTTTGCGGATCTCTTGCCAGCAGCCTCCTGTTTATCTGACCTGAAGTAAATAAAAACGTAATTAGAATTCAGACACAGAATACAAAAAGTTGAGGACAAAAAAGAAAATATTTTAAAAAGTGAACTTACTGAATCCATTGATGTATATCTTCACATAGTGTGTTTGAAGTTATTTCTTCAGGTGTTGCATAAACACCTCTGTTTGGCCAAACAATGACAGGACTGTCACAGACTGTTAGAACACATGATTCAGATTTCACCTGAGCTTGAAGCATCTCAAATGTTCTCGAGATGACTTTGTGCATGAGCCGTGCTGAAAGAAGACAGGGAATATCAGTCCATTACCAATTACTACATTGTATTATTCTCTTTGCCATATGTATTCTTTATGCATTTTATCTTTTAGTCAATGTTAAAACAACCAGTTCACATCTTTATGTGACACTGTACTGAACTTTTATTAATCTTTATCAAATTAGCACAACTTGAATATTACCATAAGTCTTTTACTTTGTTTTTTCTACCCGTTTCTTCCATACCAGCTTGTTCCTTTAGAGTGGACACCACTGGTGAGCAGTCAGTGAAGACACCAAAGGCTTCAGTAGTACTAAAATCCTGGCTATGACCACGCAGGTAGTTTTAGGAAAGTTACATTGTGCGGTTGTAGAGACTTTACTTTATGTATAGATGCGTCTCGTAATACATAAATGATACAGCATGCGAGAAGGACACAGCAGGAAGGCGCTATAGGCACTGAAATCATGCTAGTATGACTTAAACTGCTCCATATTAAACCGTATAGTATCCAACTATAAAATATCTAGTAGCATAAAAATGTCTATGAACATACCATCTGTGCTGTCCAGGTGACATTTGAACTCCAGCGGCCCTCTGACACGTAGGATGGTACCTGTGTCGGAGGAATGCGAGTCCGCAACAACCTGAGATAACACAAGAAAAGTAAATAACCTGAAAGAGAACCATAGCAGTGTTTATATAACGTTAATTTAGACAGCCAACAAGTAAGCGAGGAGCCGCTGTCAACTTTAAGTAATCTGGTAAAACATAAAGCTGAACAAAAAGAGACATCAACGTCTCGGTAAGCAAATATATCAGTAAACTTACCATGATTGAGTGCAGTTGTATAGGCTCACTATGCTGCTGTTCTCTACGCAGTGGAGGCTGACATGTCTGTTGCGGTCTGTTCAACGTGTCTCTGGCTGCTGCATTCTATTGGACCATACTGGCCCCGCCCATTTATGTTGCATTCATGGTGACTCGTAATTTGTAATTTTACTGGATTACACCGTGGTGCCATCCTTTTCCTAGTAAAAATGCGTCGTTTTTCCCCCATTCTGTGCTTTTGCAACTAAGTCGTGTGTCATGGTAGTTTAATTGAACTAAGACAGATTTTCAATATTCGATGGTCTAATGAGAAAGATCTACAGATAATTATAAAAAAAAGTGTTGTGATAAAATACTGTGTTTACATATTAAAAGAATGCACTCAATACACTTAAGGCCTGTGGAGCATCATAAATTATGTGAGCAAACAAGAGACAATTCTTTATTGGGATGGCACAATGCTGAGCACTTGAATGTGGCAATAGGTTAAGCCTACATTTGGGCACATATATAATAATACTTAATAATAATAATACTTATACTACTTCTAATAATCATAATAATACAAATGTTCTATTGTCGCTGTAGCATGAGTGCATTATACAATTTCCTGTAGTGATGCTGTTTTTGCATGTGTATCGCAATGCTGGTTCTCTTCTACTAGGATTGAGTGAGGCATACTATATCTGATTATTCCAGCATCAAAGCCTGTGTCACCCAACTCAAAAACATGCGTCAACATTCTTATATTTTTATCTTATGGTTAGGCTATTTATATGGAGTTAAAATTTACTTTGTTTAATACAAGGATAAATAATGCAAGGAGAGTGCAAAGAGTAACAAGTAACATAACATACATAAAACCCTGTTTCTCAGTACATTGTCTGTTTGCCTCAGGCTATTACATGGCAGCCATGCGTGCTAGGCCAGGCAGTGTGAGCAGACACTGGGTTAGAGATGCTGTAGCTCTTATGCATGTCGAAGTGGGAGCTTTCCAACTATTATGCTTGCAGCAAACTTCACCACCAAAACTCATTGACCTTAACAACTGAAAAATAAAATCATCATGAGATGCTGCACTTGCAGACAAATCAGATACCAGTACATAATGTACTGCTTTTTACCAAACAAAGGACAACGTTGAGCATTTGAATTATGGGTAAACTTCATGGATGTCTAAAGATGAAAGGACCTGCTGAAACATATTCACATTACAGCCCTGTTTCAATATGTTCAAATGTATTCACTATTCTTCTTCTACATTACAAAGTCAAATCAAGCACATGCCCGGAAGCAGAGTTGAAAATGAGGTCAGTTTTAGGTCAGTCGTGTTTTGTTCTGATATTGTTTCTGTAGCTTCTGTATAAAATTATTAGTGGTTTGTTAGGGGAACTGGGAGCTCAAATGGCCCATCTCACACAAGCATTTAAAATCAATCAGTCAGTACAATTGTACAATTTGAATAAACACACTTAACAGGTTCGGTGCACATGGCTTGTTTGTAATATTAGTACGTATGAGCATACAGACGAAATTGCCTCATTGTGTAATACGTTCACTTTAAAAACATTTTTGGAAATGACCGTTATTTTGAAAATCTGGAGAAAAAAACATGAGTTTGCCTTTTGTGCTCATTAGTTTGGTGGACCAGTTTTGACCCATAATGGTCAAAAAAGGTACACTGTTAAATCTGCCAGAATGCATAAATGCAACATTACCAAAGG
This sequence comes from Cebidichthys violaceus, assembly GCF_023349555.1. Classification (NCBI taxonomy): domain Eukaryota; kingdom Metazoa; phylum Chordata; class Actinopteri; order Perciformes; family Stichaeidae; genus Cebidichthys; species Cebidichthys violaceus. Next base: position 7,264,677 of record NW_027176594.1, read on the forward strand.
TTTACTGTAAATTATCTATTAAAGTGCTTTATGTGCCTAAATGTTGCAATCTGCCTGAATTGTCACGATTAGGCTTTGCCTCCTGTGTCTCTCTGTCTGTGTGTGGCTCCGCCCTGGTCTCCTCCCAGCTCCCTCCTGATTACATTCATTCAACTCACCTGCCCAGTCCACCCAGCTGCCTCTCATCTACTCATCATCCAACAGTATATCTACCCCGGTTCCACATCCATTTGCTGCCAGATCATTGTTGTTTCAACCACCTCGGTATCCTGTTTGTTCTCGGCTGCTCAGTGTAATGTATTCTGAGTACTGATTCCTTTGTTCTCATCTTGTCTTCCTGTATACAGTTTGGATCACCCTCCCGGTTCCTCCTTCAGTCTGTCTGCCCTGCTTTGTCCTGCTCGATTCTCACCTTGGCGTCTTTGGATTTCCTCGCTGTTCCCTGTCAAGTTTCCCTTTGTGTCCACCTCACATTAAACCCTTCTGTTTTCACTCTGCATTCCCTGGTCATGTCTGCATTTCGGTCCACCACCACACCCCGTGACATGAATACCATTTTTTGTTTGTTAAACTAAGTGCAGCTCAAGTATATACATTGTAACTGTCTGAGTTCATGGCTGTTGAGTTCCTATGGATTTAGTGCGCTGGACTTGATTTGTGATGAGATTAGCTATCTCTCTCTCTGCTTATCATAAACAGAGTATTAGGATCTTTGGACGAGTATGTGCAGTGACTGAATATATGGCAAGTACCATTAAAAACTCACATTACAAATGTACATTCATCATATGGACATAGGCAAAGTTTATTTTTGGATTAATTTGCTTATAGATTCGAGGAGGGAAGGGAAAATTGTTATATTGCTTTCAGTCTTTTTCTATCTCATGACCTCAACATTGGTGATTGTTGTTCCATTAATAACAAAATAATGTCAGCATGTAGTGGAAGAGAGAGAGCAAAAAAGGGAATTGAAAAAAAGTGTTCATTAACAATAATAATGTTATTTCATATGGCATGACTACTGTTGGTGTTTGATTACTTAAAAAACAAACAAAAAATATAATTCATTGTAAAAAGTGGAACAGAGCGTCCGATGGAAATATACACATATTTTGCTTTTGGAAAATGCGTTAGCCTCACATCATTGGTCTCGTACCATCAGGTTCACCCTATGACAACCTCTGAGAGACAAATAGATGAAGGAATGACAGAAGAGAAAAACAATTCAACACTGTACCCGATTCCACTGTCAGAATGAACCTAAGTATCATTTACTCAAGCACTGTGCTTAAGTACAGTTTTGAGGTTGAGTATTTCCACTTTATGCTACTTTATACTTGCTCTCCATTACATTTCAGATTGAATTATTGTTCTTCTACATTTACCTAAGTTACTAGTTACATAAAAGAGTTCATTTTTACTTACAACATAATCACATTATACAATATTCTTATAGAATAAACTTCGAAATAGTAGCCTATAGGCAGCAAATAGCTTCAGTAATGCTCACTGAGGTGCAATTATGTTGAATGTGTTTTTACTTTTGATACTTTTACATTTTGCTGATATTTGTGTCCTTTAACTTTTAATATATTATTTGAATGCATTCGTTTAGTTGTAACTGAGTATTTTTAGATTGTACTACTACTTTTTCTCTTCTTTTTCATTTAATTCAGGAGCTCTTTGTGCTCCCTTATAGTCCCAAATGAGAGCACGACGTTCAGTCCTCAGCAGCACAGTCAACCAAAAGCAACCTCTAATGGGATTGACTTTAGCTCAATTCTGTGTTCAGTAAGGTGTTGAAGATGTTGTGTCATCACATTGTGCCCAACAGTTGAATTATTTATGGTTAAAATACTGTTGTTGTTGCCTTTGCCCTGGAAAAATAAATATATGCATAACTTCTGATCGGCTGCCACCTGTTTGCTCAGGTAAAACATTTAAAACAAAGGAGTCAAAACTGCTTTTGAAGTTCAGGAGATATTTTTTATATGTGTTGTTATAGATTTAATTTCAGCACTTTGCATTGTACTGTTCAAACGCTAATGCTAATGCAGAATGTACTGTCGCACAGAAGCTTCAGCGGTCATGTCTCTCTTTATGTAAGGCATTCATTATTATTATTATTAGATGTAACAGTGTCATATTTACATATTTGGGATTTACATAAGCTTGTATTCACACAGTTTTATACAACACATAAAACAGATACATGAAAAATGATGTAAAAAAAAATAGAAATGGAAAACTTCATGCAGCCAACTTTTGTTCGAGGGGCAGATTCGGCTGTTTGCATACCACAGACCTAAAGCTTCCCTATTCAGGCTTTGATGACCACAACCTCTCATTTAACATAACAAACCATTAGTGTCTGTGATGAAATGACTTGCACATCTCAAAATGGGCAGTTTAATGAATTGCATTGAGGGTGGCCACTCTGGAGCGTAATGAAAGAATTCCCCCTTTAATCTCTAACCTATAAACTTTTTGATGTCATGTGGTAGAAACATCCTGCATGGGCCTTGCTGTAAGACTGCCAATGTAAGCAGCATGCTCATCCAGAGTTATCCTGTGAGAAATGAGAAAACTCCCAAATGACAAAGCTGTTCATTAAGCACTACAATGGATTTATTATGTTAGATTGCGAAAATGCTCTTTTCAGACCAAACAAGGCCAACAACCAGTGCTCTAGCCTCATCTTGGCCAATGAAATCTATTTTTGACATGAATTTTATAAATGATCACGAAACATGTAGTCTATAACCATCACTGACTCATTTCCTTAAAGGTCTTAAATAAAACAAATCGACTCCACTTCACGTCAGACTTAAACTGACACAGTGTTTTCTGTGACATGTAATAACCCAACAGACATATTAGTGAGGATAAAGGCCTGTAAACAGATTTAGATGGGTAAAATTGGTGGAGTTCCCCTTTAAGTCGTGTTTAAAGGAAAAATGCCCCCTAAAATTAGTTGGTTCTGGTTTTATGATCTTACACAATTGTAAACGTAATATCTTTGAGTTTAACAAGTACGCTAATTTGAAGACATTCCTGCAGGCTCTGGGATAAAGTATTCAGCAAATTAATTGACAATGAAATGGTTGCAGCTCTGCAAATTAACAACAATGTTATGAATGATGATGAATAGCAAATGTTTTGTGGATTAGGAGTGTTCACGTGGCTGACTTTTAAGAAGCACTCAGAAGCCATGCCTTGTGATACCTCATTTGAGAGGCTATTTAACAGAAGAGACAGGCTGGAGGAGCTGGTCCTGTGCAATACACAGTCCCCTCTCGGAGAAAACCTTATGGACCAGTTGTTTGAGCTTTAATAAAAGCACCAAGCGGCGGGGGAACCTTGCTATAATCTTAAACATCGGGCCGTTGTCAATTTACAGATATTTGTGTGTGTGTGTGTGTGTGTGTGTGTGTGTGTGTGTGTGTGTGTGTGTGTGTGTGTGTGTGTGCGTGGTGTGTGGTGTGAGGGAGAGAAGGGCAGAGATAAAGTAAGCCATATACAATATTATTTAAATGATCAAATAAAATCCTGTCAAATACAGAATTTTTACTTGTAATAAACAGTTCTGCAGAAATGTGGGGAAAACAATATCACCATAAAATCTACAAACAAACCATTGAGCAGCACAGGCACACGCACTATAAGACCCATGTGAATATAATATGATCGTTCGTTAGTAGGGGGACCAGTCTGGTATGATGGGTACCAGAATATACTAATCTAAATAAAAAAGTCTACTGCATGCGAGGAGTCGCCTGGAAAGAAGTTCTTATTGCTGATAGGTTGTTCAGCTAAACCAGCCCCATGTGCGCATGGATTGGCCTACTGCTCTTTTTTCTTCAGTTTCTCATTGGCTTTTGGCAGTCATAGTTCCCTGCCATCATTTGCCCGTGCAGATTTCAATGAATATTGTATGTGGTCTCTGGCTTTGGTGCTGATCATTTGAATCAGCGAGTCGCGAGAAAGGTATCTTGGATGAGCACACCAGATGATGGAATTTCTCCCAGAGACCGCAGCTGTTCGACCAGGACTGTCTCCCTCCGAAATTAGGTAAGAAGAGCAGCAGAGCCAGGGGATTATACAGCGGGGGAGATGTTCTGCGCGAAGCTGAAAGAGCTGAAGATATCTGGAGACTGTCCATTCTCCAGCAGCACCAAAAATAATGAGCTCGGAGACTTTGAGGAGCGCTCAACTGACGCCGCGGATTTATTGCCTATTTCTAAGGACGTGCACGGAAAAATAGGTGAGGATCTACCTCAACAGAAGACAAGCAGAGGTAAAGTTAACCTGCATACACTTGGGGAGAGCATCCGAAAATTGGCATGTCCCGAGGTGAGTTTGATTTAGTGATATTCAAACCATGCGATAACTACAGTATGATTAACATGTATTTATGAAGAAAAAACCCAGCTTGACTGCAGTTGTGTGTTTGTCGCATGTCTGCCTCAACGCACAGACATCATTACTGATATAAAGATGCTTTTAAAAACAATATTATTTGTGGGCGTTTTCTGCATTTCAAGCTGCTGCTCAGTCTCTGCCAGACGATGACCTTTAACTCGCTGAACACTTTGTCATACAGTTTCAAAGGCTGCACACTGCCCTCCAACGAATGATGAGACTCTCAGATCAAACCAGGGACTCTGAAAGGTAACACCTGTGTTTTAAATACAGCTGCCACCATAATAACTACACTACTCCTTGTAGACTGCTTTCATTACTACTACTACTGCTGCAGATATCTTGCATCCACAATAACAAAAAAGATGAGACTGCATTACTTGGCCCTCTGTTTACATTAATATCCCTTACAAATTTATTTCGACTGACAATAAGGTGTAATGCATACTGCTATGGATTTCCGGAGGTAGAGTCCCTTACATATCTGCTGAAAAACACAATATTATCATAAATGCCAAGAAGATAATTAAATTATCAAAAAAATGTCAAACATTAAGCTGATTGCAGATCAGGCAAAACAAAGCGTCAATTAATTGAGAAAGTGTTTGGCGGATTATCTGATAAAGAAAATTATAGGTAGTTGGGACTTAAGTCAGATATTTTGAAAAAAAATATTGTCCACTGAGAAATTTAAGTGTCTGACTTTGATATTTCTGTCTCGCAGTCCAATCATGTGTTGTACAGACTATCACAGTTGCACTGATGAGCCGGAACATTTAGTCAAAATGATGAACATTTACTCAACAAAAACAGGTAATGCAAAATCTGAAGTGCAAATAATAAAATATGTTTTATTTTAAAATTCTGAATATAAAATTGGATATTCGTGGGCTTCACATCTTTACCCGTTTCCTGTCATTTGACCGACAGCAATCCAAATGGAAGCTTTGCAAGTTTCTCTTGGCGAGGAGCTCTTCAACATGTGTTATGAGGAGGACGGACACATTTTGAGGGTGGTGGGGGGAGCTCTCCACGACTTCCTCAACAGCTTCAATGTCTTGTTGAAACAGAGCAGCACGCCGCCCAACCCGGACAGAGAGGATTGTGTAAACCAACCGTCGGTGCTGTGCTTAGACAAGGATGCAGGTCTGCTTACTGTCTATTTCTTCAACCCCCACCCGACCACTGAGCTCTTCTTCCCTGGAGTCATCAAAGCTGCTGCCCGCCTGCTGTATCACACCACTGTGGATGTGTTAATGGACCATGCCGGTGCTAAAGACAGCATCTTGCAGTCCAGCCCGCAGCCCAGTCTTCTGTACACAGTTGTAGTTAAGGATGCTAAAAATCTGAGCCCCAGTCCGTTGCGGGCTACCTCAGCTGGAACCCTTCCTACCTCTCTGTTCTCCACCATCTTCCCTTTCCATCTGATCCTGGACCAGGACTTGGTTCTGGTACAAATAGGACACGGGCTCAGGAAGAGACTGCTCAGGAAGGATGGACTGAGGAGGTCCTCTACGTTCCAAGAACAATTCTCTATTGTCTCTCCCCAGATCAAATGTACCTTTCAAGGTATTCTGACCATGCTAAACACACAGTTTATCATTCGGATCAAGCATGGAGTCTCCATCACAGATAACACAGGGAAGGTATGTCAACATATCTGGGAGATATAACTTCAAAAGTGACATCACTGACTAATGAGGCAGAAAATGTCCTCTGGTCATTGTCTTGATAGTAAAATAGAAAGGAAAAAAATTGTGCTATTTATAAGCAGCAGAGCTTATTAGTGTTGTACTCGGGTGCACTTGGCCTGAGGTAGAGATCAACATTATACCCCCAACGGAGATCAGAAGCAAATGTCAAACCATTTCATCCATCAAAGGCACAGCCATGCTCATGCTATTTATGTGAGGTTGCACAGCAATTGGTCATCATGATGAGATAAAATATATATCAGTGAGTAAACATGGCAGTGGTATAATAACATTCAGCCAGTGATGCTTCCACTTAATATAACACTAGTCTTCCAGCGGCAGTTTTACTAGATTGTAATTAAAACAGGTAAATATCAGTAAGGGTCTCCGTCTCTGGCATCTGGGGTTCATGATGCATTACTCAGCTGACAAGTCAGTGCTCACAAACATAATGTTCAACATTAATTATGTGACAAATTTCAAAATACTCCGGCATGAATGTGGCTCTGTGAGGCTGTAATAAGAAAACAATGTGCTAAAAGTTAAGGTCCAAACATATCGCTGATCTTTTGCAGTCGTGGTAAAGTAAACGTAATAACTGGCATGAGGCTGGTGTCAGAATAATAATTAAAAAAAGATGAAAAGTAGGAAGTATTTTGCTTCAAAATAGAGTCATTGGTTTCATTTCTGAATCCTTAAATACTTCCAGTTACTACATGAGGAATTATTAGGTTTGTAATTGCTCATGTATTATTTATCATTAAAGTCAGCACTAAACACTAATGATGATGTTTGCCATGTTAACCATCTTAGTTTAAGGTATTGGCATGCAAATGTTAAAATCAGCTGTAGACAGTTGATGTTGATGGGAATGTCATTCATTTTGAGCCAAAGTACTGCAGACATTAAACTTTGACCTCATGATGGCGCTTGATGAAAGGTCAGGAGATCTCCAAGGTTCACAAAGAAATGTCTGCACCAAATTCCCAAAAAGTTGTCAAGACATTTCCCTTTGAACCACAAATGTCACCTAATGGTGGCCCTAAAGGAAAGGTCAGAGGATCCCTTAAGTTGGTAGGTTTCATTCTCTGGGAATCATGAATGTCTGTACAAAATTTAATGGCAATCCTTCCAATAGTTGTTGTCCAATATTTTGACCGTGGCTAGTAAAAGATTTACTTGGGTTAGATGGGATTTATTTTGACCCACTGGAACATAAATAAACCTTTTGACACTGTTTATTGTTGTGGCTGACAGCTGGTGGAAAAATTAACATTACTCTGATCTTTCATTTCAGCTCATGGACCTCAAAGGTCAGATGATCTATGCTTCAGAGTCCAACGCCATCTTGTTCTTGGGCTCACCATGTGTGGATAAGCTGGAGGAGCTAACAGGCCGCGGCCTCTACCTGTCAGACATCCCTATTCATAACGCATTGCGTGACGTAGTGATGGTGGGTGAACAGGCCAAAGCCCAGGACGGTTTGAAGAAACGTCTGGGGAAGGCCAAGGCAGCCTTGGAGCATGCTCACCAGGCACTGGAGGAGGAGAAGAAGAAGACAGTTGACCTCCTCTTCTCCATCTTCCCCGGCACTGTGGCACAGCAGCTGTGGCAGGGCCAAACGGTGCAGGCCAAGAAGTTTGACCGAGTCACAATGCTCTTCTCTGACATTGTAGGCTTCACTGCTGTTTGTTCAAGCTGTACCCCGATGCAAGTGATAACCATGCTCAGTGAGCTGTACACCAGGTTTGACCACGAGTGTGGGGAGCTTGATGTTTATAAGGTAAGTTAATGGAATAAAGGAGTATACTGCTGAGCATTATTTTGATTTGTAAGAGCTGATGACAAAGTTAACCCTTTAACCTATGTTTTTTTTTATCTATTACAACTGCTGTGTTGAGAATATATGAGACATTTCAGAAGTAGCTGACCTTAGACAGTTACGTTCATACAGTTTTGTCACAAAATGTTAAAATGTAATTTAGGTTTCAGTATCAAAAGCCTTTAGTATCAAGGTTCAAGAAACAAGCACCATCAGCTGGTGGTGAACATTCTTGGCCTTATGTCAAACTAGTATGCTTCTTATGGCAAAGTGTGAATGACATGGTACAATACTAACATCCAAGTATATTTGTTTAATACAATCTAAGATGCGATAATACTTTTAGGCAATTAAATGTACACCCTTATAAATATTATTTTCTGCTAAATGTTTGACCAAATAACAGTTTTTATCTAATTCTTTAGGTACCCTCTAGCCAGTATATTTAAACAAATCACATTTCAGATTTTATTCATTAATTAACAGTTGACAGTCAATTATATTCTTTGTAAATGTAACCTCCCTAAATGTTTTTCTAATGTCGTCCCTGCAATGCCAGGTACAGTATGTAATTGTGGTGAAGGTTAAAAAAATAAAAAACTTCTGATATTGTGATATTTCTGTACACATAGATTTTGATATTTGGCCTAAAAATGATCAGAATCAGCTTCAAACCCCCTCAAATTCCAAGACGCATTATACAGGTCACAACCTCAGTTTGCATAATGGTACAGTTGCTATGGCTTTTAATGCTCATTTTTCAAAAGTAACTGTAGCTGTGACAAAAACCTATGTCAAAACGTTAAGAATTCAAAAACTACAGTAGCTCACAGATTAAAAAAACAGATTTATAAAAATAATTTGCCTTCACATTCAATTTGTTTTTAAACAAAATAATACTGTTCCACAACAGGTTGAAAAAAACAGAGACTAAAGCTCAACCAACTCCTCTGGTGTCTGCCAAAGGCTGCTAATCTACAGGGAGGTTGGATAATGTAATCAAGGTGTCACGGAAGCATAACAGAGAGAGCAGCATGTTTGACAAATATCTCGTAAAACGCTAGGAAGTCAGAGGTTCCTTCAGGACCCTGTTTCCACTCCACATGTATTAGCCTAAAAATAGTCTCACTTTGTATCTGTCACATAGCTGTTGAGTGCTCTCCGGTCCAGATTTAGAGGTTCAAAGTAGAGGAAGAAGAAGACGAAAAACCTTTTGGACTTTTTAATATGACCAGGGATCAAGTGCTATTAGAATTTAAGTTTTATTTCCCCTCATCCCCTTTTATTTCCCCTTTGTCTTCTGCTGCATGATGTAGAGCGAGTCAGATTGTGAAGAGATTTTGATGAATGTCTTCTTCACATTTGTGATTTTGCTCAAGGCTTATTGTATTCATGGCAAAGTAGATTTTTGATCAAGTTTATACTTTCAGGACTAGAGCATTGTGTAGATTCACTGTTAAGGAAGGAGGGTAGCAGGGGGCACACACAGCATCTGAAATCTTCTGTCTCAGTTGCTAGGTTAGAAATCATGTTTAATGATCATCTACTGTATTCAGGTGGAGACTATTGGTGATGCATACTGTGTAGCTGGTGGCCTACACAAGGAGAGTGAGACTCACGCTGTCCAAATTGCACTCATGGCCTTAAAGATGATGGAGCTTTCAGACGAAGTTATGACACCGAATGGAGAACCAATACAGGTATGGGTCAAGAATTGGTTGGCATAATACTCATTTATCAACTTTATCTAACTTCTAGCAACACCAGAGAGTTTTCATATAGTCTAAGTCTAAAAAGAATAGCCTTTCATTTTAAAGGTAATTAACCCTTCTCCAGCAGAGTAGTTGCTGTCAGTGAACATGTTTTCATGTCTTGGAATTATCTTCTATGTCTGTAGAGAATTTAACATAACATTAACCATGAAGTAAATCAGGAAATCAACTCTCTACATTATGCTTCAGTATGTTACTGTACTATTATAAATTCTTTATGTAAAGCTACTAAATTAATGAACTAAAAGTAACAAATGTAAACTAAAAAGATATGTTGAATAAATCAATCAGCCTGCAAATTGTAAGTATCAAAAAGTATGGTGTCTTGAGTTAAGATGTTTTGTTCTAAAAAATTCATGTATGGTAGATAGTATATTTGTAGCATTTTATTTTATTTACATTTTAAAATGATTGTTTTTCTAAAAATGTCAATCTGTCCTAAATAAAAACAACTTTTGTAAACTCATCTTACTGTCTTACTTGGCACCAAAATTGGCTTTTTAATTAATGATTATTCTATGGTAACTGTAACCACTTACAACACTGGAAACAATTAACATATATCAAAACAGTTGATTCTCAAAAACATGTATCTGCAGTACCTGATGGATTCAGAAAGTTGTTTACACTAAGCACATTTTCTGTATCCTAACAAATGTTTCAAGTGCATTTCCTTCCTCATAAAACATTTACAATGCTGTTTATTAAAAGTATTTTACATCATGCATGCTTACAGTACATCCATGTTTACCGTCTAGTTTTTACCTTCACTCCCTTTGTTTGCATATTTCTCCCACTAACTGTGGATGAACATAACAGCGTGACAGTGAAGGCAGGATGTGCGTCAGGTGCATGCATGATCCAAACAAAACCGGGACCCACTCATAAAAAGCATAACTCCGTAGCTCTACTAGTGGTCAGAAACTCTGCAGGGTACCTTTAAAAGGAGTACATTTGCTGCTGAATATTTTTTTTGTCAGAATTTGTGCTCTAGCAAGTATTTACAGCAGCAGGTGGGTTATTTTTAGAAGCCTGAATTATGTTGAATGATGTATTTTCCCTCAGATACGTATTGGCCTCCACACTGGTTCTGTACTGGCTGGTGTAGTTGGAGTGAGGATGCCTCGCTACTGCCTTTTCGGGAACAATGTCTCACTTGCCAACAAGTTTGAATCCTGCAGCCTGCCAAGTAAAATCAACATCAGCCCTACAACCCACAGGTGAAGTAACACAGCCAATCCAGGTTACAAATAATTCCTGCATAACTCTCCTCTAAAACATTTTCTTTGACTGAAAGACACAAAAAACAAATAAATGTCAGATTAGAGCCAATACTGCATGACATCGTATGCTTCCAGAAGTGGTTGTTGCAGCGATACAAAAATAGAAACTGCTTTAGACAGGAATTTTAACTTTTAGAACAGCACTGTGTTTCCTCTTGTGTCAAATAATTTGCCACATTGTGTTAGACTCATGTTTTATTTGTGTGCTCTTTGTCCCAGATTGCTAGAGGGTCGGCCAGAGTTTGTCTTTGTCCCCAGGAGCAGACAGGAGCTTCCGGCCAACTTCCCAGAAGACATCCCTGGTGTTTGTTACTTTTTGGAGGCCACCTTCAAAACTGACTCTGAAAGGAAGTCAAGCTGCTGCGCAGCCCAAAAACGTTAGATATGACAAAATGTAAATGTGTCCAGTGAACACAGTGCGAACACCTTGTATATTTTGGTTGAGGTTGTTTAGATATTGATATTTTCAAGCCTATAAGTCAAACTCTTGCAGCTGCTTAATTACAGACATGTCAGTTTGCTGTCAAACATGAGTGTCGTCTCAATTATCCATCGTACAGTTGTAGCGCAGAGAAATACTCACTTCCTTCATTTTTCTTCCAGAATGAGTCATCTCTGCAAATAGATATGATGTAAAAAAGTGGCTTTCTTTGACTGTTTTGTCAATTTTAACATTTAAGAGGTACAACACAAAAATGTGCTAAATGTGGCCGAAGAGGGCATACCGTTTTTCATGACATATCAGTAGATGCTTCTGCTTTGCTGTAAAGAATTAAATATGTTGTCTTGTTTAATATGATATAGAAATACATTTTGTATGTTGATCCTCAAAGTGATGTTGCTAAACAAACTGGTTTATTTGATCAAGATTGTTTTCTGTAAATATCTTACTGGTCCATTCACATCTGTCCAGACCTGCTGAAAGCACCTTGGACTGTTTGTACGGCAGAAGAAATCAAGATTGAAACTCAGATGGCTTTGTGTTTCAGTGGAACATTTCATGACAAACAATCTGGAAAAGCTGAAGCAAATGATAAAGTTAATCAAAGATTAAGGAGACGTCCAGCCTTCTTAAACTGAGATTCATTCCTCTAATCAAATGATGTGATGCAGAACAGATTTAGGTGCCTTATGGGAAGTATACAGGCGGGATCACATATGTTTCATGTTAGTTCTACCTGCTTTGTTTTCTTTGCTCAATTTATTCCACAAGATCGGGGCTCAAACTCCATATATATTTGTAATAACATGTAACTGAGACTTCCATTTATTAGACATAGTATTCAAAGATCGCGTTTTCCTAATACAAGTAAAATACATGTATTTTTTACTTTTTTTCCCCATTGTACACATGTTTATACATTGGGTTTATTGCACTCCTTTCCTATTCAGCGAGAACACTACACAACAAGATACAATGAATGTTCTACTATTCCTCATAATGATGTGCTTTACTAATTATTGTAATGTAATCAAAGCGCAATAAATATTGACATGAACATACTTAAGCGACTCTTCAGCGTTTAAAATATTGTAATATGTAACTAAGATTTGCAATGTTAATTTACGTTATTGACAAAAAAACTTATCTGACACGATATGCAATGATGGAAATTAGTGCATTTACTCAAGTCAGGCACTTGTATCTTTAATTACAATTTTCAGGTATTTTCACATTACTTTAGCACTTTTACATTATGCAAAGCAGCTGTACTGTAGTTAGCAGTATATTTTGAGATTACGTTTTTACATAAAAGAAAAACATATGATACAGCTCGTTAGACTATGCTGTATTGTTAGCGATTTAACATATAAAGTTGTTCGAATTAGCTCCCCTTTGACCTGCAGCAGCAATAAATTGTTATTTAGATGTTAAAGCATCAATAATAGTAATACAATTACGAAATAGGCCTATATGTATGTAGGCCTATATGTATATATAATTTATATATTAGAATTTCCTTCTGAAACCAGTCATTGTGCATTATGTGTTCTTTTACTTTTTAAGTAAATTTAGCTGATAATACATATTTACTTTAACCAAATAATATTATTTTTTACCCTTTTCATTTTTTTACTTTATCTACATTTTGAATGCATGACTCGTATTTGTAAAAACAAAACAAAATACTTTGTGGTATTGCTCCTGTTACTAAAGCAAGAGACAGAAGTACTCCCTCCAAAGGATAAGATATGTTTTAAGAATGTTTGCCATGCAACTTTTTAGAAAAATATCAAATATATGTATGTGTACAGTACGCCGTTAACATTGCTTGTAAAGTTAATAGAGTAAAACATGTTACATATTAGAAACTATGTAGCTGCTTGCGGAGATTTCAGGTTCAACAGCATCAGTTGGACAACGCAGCTGTGTTCTCATTGGTCGAGGACATCTTACGTAAGACCCTTTCTGATTTGCTATTGGACAGACTCCCTGTCAGTTACCGGCTGAGAAAACTAAGGGGGAATGGACGCAGAGACACTCAGCATCTGTACCAAGCTGTGAAGGTTGAGTCATATTCTACGGATTTTGCTTAAAAATAAGGAAAAAGAAGAGCGTCTGTCATCATGGTATGTTTATTAGTATTTTGTATTATGTTTTATTGCTGGTAAAATAGTTGTTTGTCGCGCGACGGGGGTGCGTTTGCGTTTGACATTTCCTGTATGCCGCTATGCACCTAATAATTTCCCTGATTATAGTGAACTGTGCATATTAACATGTATTTTAAGCGTTGCATATAGTTTAAAAACATGCGTACATATATAGGTATGTTTCATAAAAACTGTGTTTCCATGACATAATATTGACGTTGCTCGTGTTTTTCTATTTTTTTATTCTAAATTTACAGTATGGTTTTGTGAATCACGCCTTGGAGCTCCTCGTTTTAAGGAATTACGGTCCGGAAGTGTGGGAAGATATCAAGTGAGTTTGTGTATCTAGTGTTTACTATTCGGCCCTGGTGGTATCATAGGTTACACTGTGGCCAACCAGACATCAACACAACACAGGGCTATTGTACAGTCAGCTCCCCGACAGCGGTGATAGTCATTTGCCTTTCCTGTAATGATTAACCTTCATCCTCTGCAGCCGAACACTGAAACTCAGTTAAAGTTGGTAAATATTACATTTTAAATTGTGTCCAACAGAAACCTCACTTTTACACAATTGAGTTATTGCAGGCTGAAATTTAGGCCAGAAAACATTTGTTGGATGAAAAGTAGTATTATAACAATGTGCTCATATACATTCAACATATTACAAGTACAAATATGCAAGTATGATCAACAAACTGAAAAGTATCCAAAGTAAAATGCTGCCTGTAAGTGATATATTATTTTATTATTATTATTAAAGCATTAATGTGGAGTATCAAATGTATTGTTGTGGCTGGCCGAGGTGGCTTTATATCGTTTTGGGTAGTTTAATTGAAAACAATGTATCATATTCTATAACATTACATTACATTATGGTCATTTAGCAGACGCTTTTATCCAAAGCGACTTACAATTCTGTATCTAGCTACTCACCGTAGACGCAGCAATTTTGGGGTTAAGTGTCTTGCTCAAGGACACATTGACACATTGACACATTGACAAGCAGAGCAGGAGATCGTACCGCCGACCCTTTGATTGAAAGGCGGACCTGCTCTCCACTTAGCCACGGTCACCCCGTAATGTACAAGTACAAGCCAGGGTTTTATAAATACTGAGTCCCACCATCCCCCAGAAAAAAATTTAACCAGGAACCCTTAAATGAAGTCAGAGTTGTCGTTGAAAAGTGGAACATTAAATCAAACATTCCAAATTATCAATCACTAAGAAAAAAATTGTAGAAGTAGGAGAATTTTCCCAACCCTTAATTTGATCTAAAAAAAAAAAAAAAAAAATCACCAAATTAGGAGATACATGGTTTTCACTGGACAGACTACCAATAATACAACTCTGGTGGGGGAATACATGTAAATATATAAATAAAGTAAATGCCCTGCCAACCAATGTAGCTATTGGGAGAATGTGGTGCACCCCATTCCAACACATATCCGTAGGATGAATGTCTTCCACTATAATGTCAACATCATTTTTGCATGTTAAATGTTAAAATGTTAAATGTTAAAATATTTGGCTCAAACTGCCCTGGACATGACCCTGTCTAAAAATGTTTTGAAACAACAAACAAACAGGAAAAAAAAGACGCAGCAGCAGCATTATGTACATGTTATTAGAGTGGTCATTCTTCAGCCACCACAAAAATAACTGAAGCTCTCTACAGCATCTTTTGTTATCTTTGCAAATGTAAAACATTGTTATTTAATGCTCAATTTATCATGTTTGGTCTGTTTTTGGTGAGCTGAATCATTTAAAAATAAATTCTTATTTTCTTTACAAAAGCTTTCAAGGCTTGGTATGTTTTCTCAGCTGTTACACATTCTGATGAAATGGCGGCTGCTGCTCGGGGCTGTAAATCCTTACTGTTTTCTCAGCTAAACAGGACTAATCAGAACCTCATTAGGTTTTCTGACAATTTTCAAAAAAAGGTTGTCAAATGTATAAATAGAGCTTGGAGCTGTGCTTTTTGCAAATGACCTACAGTAGCTCAAAACCTGTTTGGACTTGTTCAACAGTGTAGTTTTAAAACCCCTTCAAAGCAATATTGAAACCTTTTCTAATGAGAAATTAAAACAGCTCACAATGTCTGGCCACAAATAAGACAAATAAGTTGTATTATTCCTGTTTATAGAAGTCCCTCTGTGATATAAACATCAATAGAAAACCAATTAAAAACAGGCAAAGCCTTTGGTTGCCTACAATTACTTTTTATTTCTGCTGTGACATTTGCTCGTAATTGGTGGCTTCACTTTGTTTTCAGGAGGGAGGCTCAGCTTGATATCGAGGGTCAGTTTCTCGTTAGAATCATATATGAAGATGGCAAAACATACGACCTCGTTGCTGCTGCAAGTAAAGTTCTCAGTAAGTGACAGCAGGCTTTTTCCAGTTATTGGGAGAAAGATTTCTGGACATGTGATGTAGAATTTGCATCAAAAGCTGAGATACTGATGTGATCCTGTCTGTATTTCAGAGATCGATGCAGGAGACATCTTGCAGATGTTTGGGAAGATGTTTTTTGAATTTTGCCAAGAATCGGGATATGACACCATCTTGCGAGTGTTGGGATCAAATGTTCGTGAATTCCTGCAGGTAGGCTCACTCCTCTTTGGATATTGGAGATCTGGATACTGATATTAACCAACATGTTTAAAGGGGTACTCTACACATACCGTCAGTTTACACAACATGAAAAATGTTGTATAATGTCTTCTGTTTTTCACAGAAAGTCTGCGTTAATAACTGGGGCTATAGAATTTGAAAGACGTGGACATTTACCGGGCAGGAAGGGTCTAATTAAAGATGCTATTGTTTTTGCATTATGGGAAATGTAGGAGCCTGCCTTTTTGACCTATACTTGGGACTCAAAGTCAGTCAGATCTCAGCCTCCACCGCTCCAGTATTAATTAATATTATTAATTATTGTTAATATTAATTTTGTAAAGTCCCGTACTTCTTTAATGATTGTTTATACAGCATCATTATACCTCTATACGAACCTCTTATACAAACTTATTATACCATAGTCATGTTTTAATTACTGGTGGTGTGTTTGGATGTTGCATATTTCTTCTTTTATCTATATTTTCAGAATTTGGATGCTCTACATGACCACTTGGGCACCATTTATCCTGGGATGAGGGCTCCCTCGTTCCGCTGCACCGATGCAGAGAAGGGGAACAATCTGATTCTTCACTACTACTCAGAGAGAGAAGGCCTGCAAGACATCGTGATTGGCATCATTAAAACGGTCGCTCAACAAATCCATGGGACAGAGATAGAGATGAAGGTCTACTTTGCTGTTTTTGTTCCTTATTTGGTGCTCTAATGGCTCACTTTGCTTCTGATTATGAATGACGAGGCTTTTACGTGTTTCTGTGTTCCTCTCCCAATTTATGGTTCAATATTCAATATAGTCTTTTAGTCCCTGAAATGTTTTGTTTCAGAATATGATTCAAGGCGTAATAGTGTGAAGATTAGATAATAGGTTGTTCCAAAACACCCAAACGGGAACAGTGCTGCGCTGTGACAACTGCAGTTCAGCAGCAAGTTTTTTGGCTAATGTCTGTGAGTCAGAGGATATTTTTAGATCCAAGTTATAGTGTCTAGCTTGGGAGTCTTTTCAGTGAGTTGTTTTCTTCCGCAGTTTTATTTTAACTTTGTCAAACTGTGGATGAATTTAAATTGGCCATTGACTGCATGTTTAATAGATAATTCATCCAAAGGAGAGATCCATATTTTTTATCTTGGCACAAATAAGATTTTCTCTAAACTAGTATGACAAAACTCTATATCATAAACTGTCATTGATATTTGTATTTGTTTGTTAATGTGCACCCACATTTTACAGCCTGTAGACTGTACCAATAACTGCAGTCTGTTACTCTCATGACGTCCTCTGTACTTTGGCTGGAGTTCATTCTTCATTTTAAAAAGGAGCGACATTTTTTCTGAAACCTAATGATATTGTACAGACAGGATCATATTTTTCAGCCATTGTGTGTATAATGCAAAAAAAGGAAAATGGCAGACGCTCCAAATGTGACACCCAATTTCTGGAAATATTAGCCACTGTTGCTGTGGCAACAGGGTGCAGAGACAGCAGCTTTACGTCAGCAGGCTTTATGCCCATAAACCCACTGAATGTCATTTTGCACCGTCTTGATTCTATAATAGACCCAATATCATCATTAATGGAATAATATTAATGGAACTGATATTTCGTGGGTGAAATTAAAAACAATATATTGCTGTAACCATGTGGTACAATAATATAGTCAAGTTTAACTCAATGTTATCAACCTCAATTTCTGATCTGTTATTTAACTTCACCCGATTCAGATGATCCAACCAAAAAGCAAGGAGTGCGACCACATCAAGTTTCTGATTGAGGAGAAGGAATCAGAGGAAGAGGCTTTCTACGAGGACCTGGACGGCTTTGAGGAGAATGGTACACAGGAGACCCGGATCAGTCCGTACACCTTTTGCAAGGCCTTCCCATTCCACCTGATGTTTGACAAAGACCTGATGCTCACACAGTGTGGGAACGCCATTTATCGAGTCCTGCCTCAGGTGTGGATTATGTAAAAGTCTGCTTTACATGCAGCAAACACCATTTCATAAAGTCAGCTCTTGATTATGTTTTAGTTTGACTTGTACCTGTCTCAGAGTCCGACTTAGTTGTGGATGCAGCAGTAATTAATTATATAGATAAAGCAAGAACATTCTAATCTCATTTGAAATATGTACATATTTTATTCCCCAGCTCCAGCCTGGCACCTGTATCCTCCCTTCAGTTTTTTCTTTGGTCCGCCCTCACATTGACTTCAGCTTTAATGGCATCCTTTCCCACATCAACACCGTCTTCGTTCTGCGCAGCAAGGTAGACATGCCATTTAATGCTTTTTTGTCACAGCATTGTTGGCCAATCACGTCAATAATTTTCTCATATTAGCATTCTTTTAGACACTATGATCAAAACAGGGTTTGACTGAACATGACAGAATGTGTTTATAGTTTTAAATATTGATATTTATGAGCTCACTGATATTTTTAGCATCTGCATAAGACTTTGACTCTGTGGGTTTCATCAACACTATGGATTATATTGTTTATATGCTCAGAAGCATGCAAACAACTGATCAATAAAAGAAAGTGACATACCATTTTATATGGCAGTTTATGCATAAAGCAAGGAGTGCAACGGTCTAAATATCCTGAGAAATGCAGTTTTTTTTATCTTGCATGCAAGACAGATATTTCCAAAAAAGTTCAGAAACTGAGAAAATATTTATTATTATTATTATTTTTTTGTAGGCATTAAGAAGCACAGATTTCAGTTAGAAATCAAACATAAGCTCAAGATGGAAAATGCATGGGTGTTAAAATAATTACTACCATGCCTTGAAAAAGCGTGGTAGTGAAAAAGCGTGAAGACACTAGTCTCAAAGTGCTGGCACTCCTGGGATACTAAAAAGTTGATATTTTTTCTTTACACACATCTGAAATTCTACTCTCGAATGGGGGATGATGCATGTGACACTTTAAGCAAAAAACATACAGATTTAAAAATAAAGAGTGCGCATTATTGAAGCAGATTTAGAGAAGAAAATATAATGCAATATTCATAAGTGTGATGTAATCCTGACAGGAGGGCTTGCTGAATGTGGAGACTGTAGAGAACGAGGACGAGCTGACGGGGGTGGAGATCAGCTGTCTAAGATTGAAAGGACAGATGATTTACTTGCCAGAGGCGGAGAACATCCTTTTTCTTTGCTCACCCAGGTAAACTCACAGTCTGTCCCGACAGAAGCACAGAGTGAATATACACACATCAAAAACACAGATTATCTTTGACCCACTGAAGAAGAACGCACCAGTTTCTGGCAAAGATTACCGTCCTGAAATTCTAAATTTTAGTTAGTTTATTCATTTTGATGAAAGCCGTTGCTGTTCTATGCATATAGAAATAAAAACCCTCTATTTACATAAACTAGAATTTTAGAGAAGTTATTACAATTTGTAGGTAACCTACAATGCGTTGGTCCTTCTCAATACTATTTATTCCCTACTGCTAATTAAATACAAATGGCTATTGGGCTGAATACTTTAGTGTTAAAAAAGGGGTCTCAAACCTAAAACATCTGGGCACTTTAGCTTTTAGTAAATCTTACTCAAACAGGAGTAAACAGTGCATTTGTTGGGGACTATTTTCAGATGCAGATCAATATGTAACAGCAAGTATATTATGGCAGCAAGTTAGTAATTGTGAGATTGAACTAAAGTAAACTATTGTGCTCATGCTCACCTTAATAAAGGGATGCGTCACCCAGTACAATGGTGTGCCTCATTTGAAAAGGGTATTACAGCAATTTAGGAGTCGATGAAGTTGAAGGTTAGATAAGTATGGGTCAAGCTCCAACAATAATGGATCTTACATATCCCACAATGCAACTTGATAGCAACCTCTGTAACGTCCAAGCCAATCAAACTACAGATTTCCATTTTGTGCAATCTTTGTTTTACTTTCATTATAAGAAGACATTATAAAACTGTCTGCACAGGATAAGTAATACTAAACATGCTCATGTTGTAGGGAGACGCCACTGCAGTAATGGTATTAATTCCAATATGTACTTAATCTCAGTAAGGGCAATATGATTCTGTATTTAATGCAGTTACACAATCAAACAATTTAGTTCAAGAGATCTTGTCCTCACAGATCAAAGATACTTTGCAGAGGACAAGATCTATGTCTTCATAAAAGGTTACTGCCTGACAGGATATAACAGGGCCAGAAACATAAGAGCATGCTTATTCACCTGACCTGATAACACTCATACAACATTGTGTCTGACCTCACACTTAACAGGAACATTTATCTGGAGACAGTAGTCTTGGCCCTGAAAGGACAACAGTGATCTCACAGAAAAAAGACTGCAGTTTTCCTTTTACCCACAGACACAAATCAAACAGTTTATGCCATTTCGTTGTGAAAATAACTAACATAAAGAATACCAAATGAGTATCTGTTTTCTCCTCTCTGTGTTTGTCTAGTGTTATGAACCTGGATGATCTCACACGAAGGGGGCTTTACCTGAGCGACATCCCGCTACATGACGCCACGCGTGACCTGGTGCTGCTTGGGGAGCAGTTTCGTGAGGAGTACAAGCTGACCCAGGAGCTGGAAATCCTGACAGATCGTCTGCAGCACACACTCAGGGCCCTGGAGGACGAAAAGAAAAAGACAGACAGGTTAGACTATTGCTCAGGTGTAAACTGCAGCTTTTAGTATAAGAAAAGATATTCAAACCTGCTAGATATTTTTGATCCAACCTCAGCAATGTCAGAATTGAAAATATACTTGAAGGTATAGTTTTACACCACTCAAACTATGTTATTCATAAAATCACTCATATGTGTGGTTTGTCAAAAGTGAGTCTTTTGCGCCAGTGGTTCCTAACCTTTGTTTGGAAAGTTGACCTGTGAACCCTCAAAGAGTTCAAGCAAAGAATTATTTCTTATGTTCTCAAATTGTAGAATATTCCCCAATCAGGACTGTAATAGCGGTAAGCGGATTACCAGGTACTGTGATTAACACTATGGATGTGCAGTCAGGCACAAGGAAGAGACCATTATTTACATGAACAGGTGGTAGGGCAGGTGAGGCTGGCACAATCAATTCTGGTTTTATTTTAACAGAAGATTTGTATGTACCATGCATGCATTATCGTCATACACTTTAACACATATGCAAGTATCTGCTATAATTGACAAGAATTACAATCATTCTAACTTATCATACATAACTCAAGCATCAAGGTACAGCACACATAAATGCACTACGAGCATGGAATCTCACATTTTCACTCAAACAACTGTTTCCTGTAGAAAGCCCAGGTAAAGCAAAGAGCTCGCACCCAAACTCAATCCCATATATACACAGGCTCAAATCAAGCCAGGCTCCTCCTCAGACAGCTCCGCCTCCAGACATGCACAAATAGTTTAATTTAAATATTTTTAGATGCCCGATGGAGGTAAAACTACATAGAATGTACCTAGTAAAAAGCAAAGATAAGACGAATCTCGTAAAGTTATGTACCAGAAAAATATGTTTTCTCATTTGTCCTAATTTGTTAATTATGTAATAATCCCTTGAATTTATATTGTGATCCCCTTAGTGTAGTTGCATATTAAAGTCATAATTATGTGTAATTTTACAGTATACGTAAGCCCCGTCATCTGTAGGTTGTGAGTCAACCTCAAACTCAAAACAAGAACAGTTTTCTCTGTTGGAAAAATAGGTGGCAAAGATTGTTTATGAATCCGTCTTTAGGGAGGTAAAAGAGTCGTGTCTTCAAGTATACCCTTTTATGGACGGACTTGAGACAAGAAACAAGATACAGATACAGCAGGACAACTAACAGGTGTCACTCCCATACAGTTATGTTGAGGCTACGTAGGACAGTAGGACCACCTAGAGTCAAAATCTATTGTTATACTTAAAGTTGATGCTTGCCTTAGCTACTCTTCAGTCCCTGTTATGGTGAAGACAGTTGGGTTGGGGACAGAAAAGGGCCTGTCATAGTAATTTGGCACAGCAGTGTGTGACAGCTGGAGAGCAGCACAGAGGTGGAGCGTGGTCTTTATTAAGACTGCTCCCTATCTTCATATAGGAAAGGACTTTCCCTCTGCCTCTTGGATCTCTAGATTATTATTCTCACCATTCTCCGGTCTCAATGCGCCTTGGGACATGAACATGGATTAGAATTCATGGCTCCTCTCTAAATATTTAAGAGGACTGCTGCTGCGATGTCTTTGCCTTTTAAAAGCTTTAAAACACAGTGTTTTATGATAATGAAAACATACATTTATACTGTTTTTGCTGCTATTCAGGTGTGTACCATACTAAGAGAAAAACACGCCCTTGGGTGTGGATTGTTAAAGATCATACAGATGAATATGTATAGTCTCGTCTCCTGGGTAAATATACTACCATGTATAGATTTTGAGAGTGACCGCTATCTGTTCTGTATGTATCATGTGTCTTAAAATGATGACGCATCATGGAAGGTATTTCACTTTAAACAGGCAGCCATGATCTAAGCAGTTACCATAGAAACACCACCCTCCCATCTGAGAGCAGCTTGTATAGCGAAATGACCAAAAGGTGGTGGGTGAGCAAATAAAATGCTGATCCAAAGGATGGACTTTAGTCTGGCAGCCCAGGCCCATCAATCTGCTGCTCGAGTACACCATAACTACGCTTTTGCTTAAAATGTTCATTTCTCTTCCTCCCTTTTTTAGATTGCTCTATTCCGTCCTGCCGCCGTCTGTTGCCAATGAGCTGCGACACAAGCGGCCTGTCCCAGCAAAACGCTACGACAACTTGACTATCCTCTTTAGTGGCATTGTAGGATTCAATGCCTTCTGCAGCAAGCACGCCTCGGCCGAGGGAGCCATCAAGATAGTCAATCTGCTCAATGATGTTTACACACGTTTTGACATCCTGACAGACTCTCGGAACAACCCTTATGTATACAAGGTTGGAAGCAAGAATTTTACCATGACAGTATATCATGCATTTGTGTACATTTCTCTCAGTAAATAGAAGAGATGGACCTATGCAGCAAATGACACTAGATTAAACTAAAATTGAGAATTTTAGGGCTTTTAACTGCTGTGTTCAGAGCTGGTTCTTCAGCTTAAATGTACCAGTGAAGCACACAGACCATATTGGTGAATATTGTTACGCAATTATGCACATACAAGTCAGCAAGAGTATTTAGTTGACTTTAGTTTTTCCCCATAAAAAGAGTAGTATTAACTTCTAAAACACAGTGTAGTTTTACAGTGGGACTGTGCCATTTTATAGGCCTCATGCAGCAGATTTACACTCCAGGCTTTCAGACAAGAATGCACTTTAAGAAGTCAAACAGACCTTGGCACTTCCACGGGATCGGCTTCAGGCACTGGGTCACCAAAAGAAGTAATATTTACTCTACAAGCTGAATGGCTAGGTGGTCCTAGGGTTTTAGCAGGGCTCAAAGAGGCCCCGAATGTCTTAAAGCTGATGTAAGTGTTTAAGTGTTTATTTCAGGGTGTTTCAGTTTATTTCTAGCTGCACAGTGCATAAAATAAACCTTTTGTAGCACAGTGGGAACAGATGATTTTACACAAACTGAAAGTAATTACAAAAGATAAAATTGGTTCTGATAAAATTCACATGAATAATTACAAAATGTTTGTCTTCATACAGGTGGAAACAGTTGGTGATAAGTACATGACAGTGAGCGGCCTTCCAGAGCCGTGCACACACCACGCCAAGTCCATCTGCCATCTCGCTCTTGATATGCTGGAGATTGCTGGACAAGTCAAAGTCGATGATCAACCAGTACAGGTGTGATAGGTTTCAGAAATGTTTTTCTGTATTATATTGGCTATGTACTTATTTAAGGTCTGTATGATAAACTGCCAAAACTGCCAAACTCTAAATAATGTCATTTGTATGTTTATTCATAAGCTATACTGAGTAAACACCAAATTAGTTTTATAGTATTTTATATTTTCAACGTCATATTTCTCTAATTCTTTTAAATTATCCAAATAACATGCTAGACTGCCATACTTTTGGCCACAAAAATCTCACAATTAATTTTCAGATTGGCAGATGGTTTGTGTGTGTGTGTGTGTGTGCACATTAGCAATATTTATTGTATACTGTATGACTGTTTTACTTTGCACGTTTAATTATTTAGCAGTTTGTTTTTAGCAATGCGTCTGTTGTTTTGGCACATATAATTTAGTCATTTTGGAGTTGGTTTCTTAATATTGCTCAGAAAATTCATACATTAAAAGACAGTGTCAGACCTGACAAATACTGCTAACTGGCAGTCAACCTAATATGACCAACACTTTACCCGCAAGGATTTTGTGATTGATTTTAGCATAATTGTATCTTTAGCATAATTGTATCAGGTGGAAATATTTCCACGCTGAAGTAACGCACAGACAAAAGTTGGATAAAAAACAGCAGACTTTTGTTTAACCGACTGTTGGAGATTGTTATTGTATCAATGACTGTTGAGACTTGACTTTGGAAAATCATGTCTTGTTAACAAAAGGCTGTTTATTTTGGGACATGGCACTGGCAGAAGTGGAGTCCGGTTTAGCAGCAGAAACAGACTCAAATCATCTCACAATCCTATGTCTAAAAATAGATCATCATCTGTCTCAGACACTCTCAGCATGTTCATGCTCTGAAGACAACAAGCACTGAAGTGCCTACAAGTTCAAGTGTAAATATTAGTCTGTAGATTGTCTGGGGCTGCTTTTGGAATTGCCAGCTTTTTGCAACCTAAAATAGGTTTTGCAAAACCTAAATATATACATAAAAAATGTTGTTCATGGAGTGATTCCTGGCAAAGTTAACCTTACATATCCACCCACCAAATATTGCAGCTTTTCAGTCGCTAGCTTTAAGAATTTGTGCCAACAAACTAAGAGAAGCATTCAGCTGGACAGTTGCTTGCATTTGTTTTCTCTCTTTCTGTGGAGCACAACTCATTTACCTCCTTGATTTTACATTTACACAGGTTTATTTGAATGCTAGGCTTTTCGAATATTTCGTTACCACAGTTTTGAAGATAAATCATCAGTCTGTCATGTGCTGCTTTAAGTAATGAATTGACTGCAGATAACTAACGATCAGTGCTCTGTTTATGCTATAATAAATATTTAAGCTTGCTGCCAGTATATCTTTGGCATATTTATTTACTCTGGTTATAATAGAACTGACAGACGGTGGAAGTCTCCTTTTTCATTCTCCTTTCTTTTCCAGATTACTATTGGGATCCACACCGGAGAAGTGGTGACTGGGGTGATTGGCCAGAGGATGCCCAGATATTGCCTTTTTGGAAATGCGGTCAACCTCACGAGTCGTACAGAAACTACTGGTGAGAAAGGAAAAATAAACGTCTCAGAATATACGTACCGGTAAGTAGAAGTACAATTACATATTGTCATCAGTTTTGTCATTCATGTCAAATCTTGTTTAGATTTTATCACTGGCTGTAGACTTGGTTAAACAGTATTATAAGTCATTTGTCAAGAAAATATCAGTGTTAGACATGAAGGATAGGTTCTAATCAATTTAAACTATAAACCAGTAGGTGTGTTTTAGTGAATTTGATGTTCTTTGTCGACTCAAAAGTGTTATCATGGCATTCGTGAAAATAAGATACAGAATCCCCCCGGACCATACAGTGATTTATGGTGTTGACGTTGTATTCCAGGTGTTTGCAGTCTGCAGAGAACGCTGACCCTCAGTTTAATTTGGAGTATCGGGGCCCCGTCACCATGAAAGGAAAGAAGGAACCGATGAAGGTGTGGTTCCTGTCGAGGAAGCCCACAGACACACAGTCCACCACAGTTATTTAAAGCTTAACAGTTCGAATACAACACTAAAACACCACGATTTTCATCTAACAGAAGCTTCAGTAAATGTCACACATTCTGAGGCAGGGATGAAATGGACCAGGTCAAATGAAAAAATTATAATCTATCCGTAGACATATAGATATTTATAATATGATGAGGCTGTACCATTGCTCTCTCATGCTTGTTTCTGCTTGACCATGATCTGTTGTGACCTCACTATTTTTTTAGCGTAGACACAGTAGTGAAGTGTTTTATAAATCGTAGAGGTTAGTGATATTCCAGTTTGATACATTTTTGGACTAGGTACGCTCACATTGTTACTGTACATAAAATAACTAAAGGTTTTGATAAGCAAAACATTTTCAATCAATCTTAAATAATTTTAGTTGCTCATACTGTATTTGTTCTATATTGAGAATTTATAGTCTTCACTCTATCAGCCCAAATAAATAATGTGTAATAAAAAAATATACTTTAGCTTGATATCATGTATGTGCCAAAACATTAATGTCACTATTCGAGGGACCCATTTTTTGTTCATTGGCTTGGAGAGTTTTACACTGGCATCAAAACCAAAAATTTAGATATTATAGCTGTTGTATGTATACAGATTTGTACTACCAAGTTCAACAGTTCTTTGGCGAAAAGCTACTGTGCCAAGTAGAGTTTATTCTTTATTTCTTTATTTTTTTAAAGTCACAAATGACACATGTTGAGCCGTTACCATATCATCAGATTATCTCGGTGATAATTAAAAATATACAAAACTACTTTATTTGATATACTGATTGCACCTCTTTACTCACTTTTTGTCTGCTTTCATGAAATACGTAGTATTTTCAGTTTGACTAAACATTGTTGAGATATTGTTAATGATCTACATATTTATGGTGAACATTGTGTTATTTGGTATTTATTCTTTTATTGTCATATGAACTATTAACTATGTACACTTTAATATGGGTGAAACTACTGTTTGTGCCTCTATAAGTTCAACTATGTGCTGTATGTGTTGGATACATTTTGCATTAGAAATTTTAACACCCTTTTTTAGTAACTTCACATAATGTCCTTGTGATGAATCCTCTCCACCATGTAGCTTCCTGTGAAAGAACCAAACAGGTGCCTCTTGTACTGTACCAGTGCATTTCTGTGCTTGTAAGACATGGTTGTTTCTGCTGGGAGGTAACTAATAAAACAGTCTTAAGAAGTGTTGGTTACTTGATATTTCCTTTGTACAACACATGCCTTGCCGTCAACCTACTCATTGTGGTGCTTATCAAGATACAATTTTACAGATCAACAGAGAAAGTAATGCATTGTCATTACTTTCACTGAAGGCAGTGTTTTAATACATAGAGACGTCAGTGCAAGTTGATAATAAAATGAAGCAGATTCTTTGGAAAGCGCTCTCTCTGGTGGCTAGTCAGGGGATTATAATCCTGAGGACAAAACATCCATAAATGTGATGTCTTCACCATGTCACTGTGCATTTCTGACACACCTGCTGCTGTTATTGCCACAAAAAGTTGTTCACTTTTATGCATAGCATATGTCTTAAATTAAAAGCAAATTTGTATTAGTTAGTTTTGCGAGGTGACAGTAGTTTAAGCTTTGACCATTGAGGTGAGGTCATGCTTTTTTCAAAAATATTTACAAATTGAGATTTTTGATGAATAATATTAAGTAATGTGGGTATAAAGACCAAGTGGGTAAAAGCAAATAATAGAACAGTCTGGTAAATGTAGGAAATGGCATCACTTTACTGCAATGCGGCTTTTAAAACCAGGAAAAGACAACACATCCCATATTAAGTTATTCATGATCTAAGACAATAATTAGTCTCATATCACAATATTGATATAACATTGATACAGTATATTGTTTAATAGGTACTGTTCATCCCTAATAAGTCTTATTTAAAGCATTATCATTGAGCACACCGGTTGATATACATTGAATTATTGGACTGAAATATGAAAAGGATCACTCAATGAGGATGATCATTCTACTTCCTTCAGCTATTTATCTTTATCTTTTCATTTTTATTTGTCTTTTTAAGCCTCTTTTAGCTCCTATTTAGGGTTTTACAGACAAACATTTACTCTGTAGCTCAGAAGTTAGCGAGACAACCAGAAGTAAAAGAAGAGGGAATTGGCCTTACCTATTAATGTTGTTTTGTGTAAACTGGATGGGTAAGTTAGATGATTGTTTGCTAACAAGTTAACTATAACTACCTAGGCCTTTGTCACAGCAGGCAGGGTGACGTGTGGTACTGTGAGACCGCAGGTGTTACTGATGGCTGCAGCCCATTGTCATGTCATGTCATTAATTACACCTGTGTGTTTTCAGCCATGATGAGTGAAAATGCAAGCTGTGAAAAATCGTTTAATGTGTATTTTTTGTCTGTTTTGATGTTTTCCTCCCTCTTGAAGCCCACAAACCAATGCTGCAAAAACTTGTAATACTGCAGAGCGACGGACTATACACTGCATTGTTTATTATTAACCTTTATTTATCCAGGCAGGTTTTGGTGGGCTCTCCTTTTCAGGAAGGCCTGAAGACCTAAGGCTGGGCACAGGTCGGAAAAATAAAAAAATAACTCTAAAAACTTAACCTGGAGCCTAGCCAAGAAAAGCTGTAAAAGTAGTCAATAAAATTCTCAGTTCAAACACAATCTGATCTAATGTCCCCAGAGCTCAAGGGTTCATCAGCGTTGTTAATGAACAAGCATCCAGATTTATCCTGCCTCTTCTCACCTTCTTACCCAAAAACCTTAATGCTTGGATCAATGCTACAGAGAAACCTTCACAGTTTATAAAATGCTGTATCCACAGAGTGTAACAGCTTTCACACACACACACGCACGCGCACACACACACACACACAACGTTGACTAAAACAGGTTTGAGTCACTGCAGTGACATACTGTCCTGCACCTCTCCTTTTTTAGACCATGCTATTATGTTGCAGCGTTACATCTGATACTACAACTAGGATAAAGTATTATGGGGTATAACTGTGTTAAAGATAAGCTTTAACGTGGCTTAATCAAGTAATCTCACCTGTCAATTATCTCACTAGTAGAAAGGTCTTTTGTGTGATAAGAGGCAGATTCATTTAGGTGGAAGTGAAGGTCAGGCAAAGGTCTCATAGTAAGATGAGAAGAAGCTGAGATAAGAAAAACAATTGACATGCTGTGCATGTTTTATTCATCTCTTTGTGAAACTTGACGGGGATGTATATGAAATACTTTGCATTTTTGCTGCTTTACCTCTCTGCCCATTTAAGATACATACTTTGTTAATGTATTTTTTTGACACTCCAGTTAGTTTGTAGTCAGTAAATTGTGTTTACATCATTCTTCATACCTTACATACACTATACAGAATATCCCCAAACTCAAAAACATAGATGCCCTATAATCATTTTCTCATCTGCATAAGCTTCATGTTTACCCAGAATAACTTTAAAAAAACATGTTTAGTTTAGTGTATCTTAATGACACACATGAGTGTGTTTATTAACTTCAAATATCAAAGGTCACGTTTATCAACAATGGCCAGATTAAGGTCAAAGGTATCATTGGAAACACATTAACAACCACACCATTCTGTACGAGGCAATTACATCAAGTGCAGAGATATATTGGCTGAATGATAAGCGGTTTGGCAAAATTACATCAGAGACACATTTACAGTAGTGGAATCATTGTATTCACATATGCTTCAACAGGTTTGTTTAGTTATTTTTCTTCTTTGGTCAGCTTTACGTACAGGGCCCAAAAATTAGACATTAAAATCGTGATTGTTAAATTGATAAATATATTTTAGTTGTATTTGCTGCATGCTTAGTCACTTTGTTTTCTCACTGAATTAATGGTGAAGTTACTGTAAGTTGTGACCAACACCCTTTGGAAACATAGATAGAGGTGAAACAGGATGTGTCAACAATTATTCAAAAAGTATACCATATGGTAAGATTGATTGGCTATGGAGCAGGACACTGGCATTGCCCAATCAACTACAGCTGTGGATATTGCCTTGAGAAGATATGAGCTTTAAACGGCCACATCAGCACTGAGATTAGATGGCCAGATAAGAGGGATCGTGGTTTAAAAGGAGTGGCAGACTCTGAGTGAGACACTCCTCACTGCAGAGTTGTCCAGCTCACCCTCACAGCCACCATGACCTTCAACGGCAACTGGAAAATTGATCGCAATGATAACTACGAGAAATTCATGGAAAAGATGGGTGAGTGATATTTAACTGAGCTGATACAATGCTGAGGACGGAATGGCATGTTTCTTAAATATATGGAATATGGTTTAAAAATCACAGTGTGTCTCATTAACATGTCTACTCTTTGTGTAATAAGATGACAACAATACAACCAAGATCTGATAACGCAGCTGTTGAAGCATCAATACAGTTTTAATTTCATGAAAATAATTGTTTCTAAGACAAAATGTCAGTTAGGAAGCAAACTGACAATCATAAAAAAAAAATATTTGATCAAATTCATTTATTCAGTTTTTCTTATGTATGCAGTCATGTTATTAGTTAAAATCTTCGGTCTTTAAATGCTTAAGTCTCACATGAAAATATTTGGTGGAACAATGACCGACATTGATTTGGCTTTTGTACCTACTTACCTCTACAAATACACAAACGAAGGAGCAACATGCGCATGGAAAGTGATTACATCCTGACAAACTTCCTCTGATTGTTCAAAGCCTATACTGAACATATTCCAATGAATCTGTTGATAGGAATTAACATGGTGAAGAGGAAGCTGGCTGCTCACGACAACCTCAAGATAAGCATCGAACAGACTGGAGACAAGTTTCATGTCAAGGAGAGTAGCAAATTCCGCACCCTGGAAATAGACTTCACCATGGGGGTTACCTTTGAATACAGCCTTGCGGATGGAACAGAACTATCAGTAAGTAAAAGTGTCATCTGGTTGATGTGCTTTTTTCCATCATTACACTTTGAGAGGCAAGGAAAAAGTTCATCTGTTAGCTAAAGGCTTTTATTGTGATAACCATTGTGTCCGGTTGATTTTAACTCACTACCACAAACAATCAAAGTCTTAAAACTGTCAACCTTCTGCAAAACTTTTCCCACTTAATATTCATGTTTTGAATAAGTTTCATGTTTTACCCCACAGGGCTCTTGGACCATGGAGGGAGACATGTTGAAGGGGATCTTCAACAGGAAGGACAACGGAAAGCAACTGACAACAACCAGAATTGTGCAAGGAGATGAACTTATACAGGTAGGGTGAATTTATAGCCATGCAAATTGTGGCACAAAAAATCCACACTTTGTATCTCACACTTGGGAAGCCGTTAAAGAAGGTGCTGAGATATAGGTTATTTTATATTGTTAAGAGATGCTGTGACATGATTTAAATACACATACTCCAGTCAAAGTCGGATACCTTATACCAAGTTACATATGTTAATACGTTATGGATAAGGAGCTCAAATACATAATTTAATTTATAAGTCTGAGTAAGCCCCCTACAAAATTTGGCCAGATGCAGAAAACTGTCAAGATATATATATAATAACCATATCTGACATGATCTTTTATCAACAGAGCTACAACTATGAAGGTGTGGACGCAAAGAGGATTTTCAAGAGGGATTAGACCAAACTGATCAGCAAAACTTTAAAATGAAATGTTTGACTTGAAGATTACATACAGTATTGTGTTGAATTATCAGCAACTTATACCAACATCACCTATAAAAAGTGCACTAGCCTACATGTAATACTCATAAAGTATATGAAACAGATTTGAATTGCATAGGATTTTGATACCTTCAGTAATAAAAACACATTGTGACTGCCTGTTTTCTGTGTTTTGCTGTTTTATTCTTATCAAAATGATCATTTTCAGTGAGAACCTGTGGAGGTTTGTTGGAAGTCTTAAAAGCAAGCAATCCCTGGTACCGGGGGCATTTGCTCACATCGCAACAATGAACGGAAAGAAGCTCGGCTAAAAGCTCACAATAACCATTTTTACCGAGACAAAACACAATTCCAACACCAAGCAACTAAATAAGTACACAGCAAAAAACATGAAAAAGGTGCATGCACGCATAATGTTAGTGCTGCAAGTAATTTTTCCAACTTCATGCTACCTGCAAAAACAATAAGGCACTAAGAAAGCTGGAACTCCACAGATTCCAATGGTACATGTTTGATCACTCTACGACCAAACCCCCCTGAACCAGCGGCAGAAGAAGAGAACAAATAGACTGTTATATATTTGGTCTTACCTTTGTTGTTTTGTAATAAAAATTGTGTTCGAGGGAATATCAATGCCACTAATGGCTACTATATTGTCTATGGATAATTTTTGAGTCAATTCCAGCTGTGTCTATTAATTTGCATGAACGAGAATTTACACTCTACCTTCCTCCAGCAGGGAGCAGTTTGTCCTCAGCCTTGCATGTGAAAACACAGTTTCTGTCACCTTCTGGTCAATGAATTGTGGTACTGCACTCATTCTAGACCAATGTGTTATGGTTTTCTTTGAATGAGAACATGTATAGAGGTCTGGTTGATTGAGTTTAAAGAAAAAAGATGATAACAGTTGTATTTAGATGGAAATAATACCTATAGTGACATATTAATATAACTAAATGAGTTTTACAATTATCTGAGAACATTTCAAATGGCACAGATGAAAACTAAATGTACCCAAATGACCAATTTGGAGATTTTACCTTGCCTCAACTAAAACCTCTCCAACTTTGCTCTGCCTCACTTTATTAGCATCGGTCTGTGCACGGGGAGAGTTCAGCTGTTGTGATATGGTTTGCTATGGGATGCACCTACATCATCCAAATGGGGTATTCACTCTGTACAGTGTAAGTTTTGTTAGTCGCAAATTAAATCTTTAATTTATGCTGTATTCCATCTTTATTTACTCTGACTCTGTTACATATTTACTGATGCTTACACCTCTGTAGAAATCCAACAAGTGTTACCTTTATGATGATACCAAATAGGCTTTGTAGTTTCAGAGATACACTATTAATTTTGGGCATCTTATTTTCAAGCAGGGGCCGGAACCAGAGGCCTAGGGTTTGAAAAAACATATGCAGTGAAAGGACTAATTTGAGAGTGGTACAATAATTTAAACTTTATTCAACAATAAATAAAAATAAATATATATTATCTACAAAAATATAATGTGTAGACAGATTGTATATGTTTCTTTAAATTGATCTGTACTTACACAAGTCATGAAGCATTCACTGAAGCACCAAGAACTCAATTCAACAGTAATGTCAGACCAAATCCTAACCACACACAGTGGTATGACAGTAGGATTCAGGGAGGCATACAGTTCCAACACATCAGGCCATATCAGCCAGTAAGTTATCAGATAGAATCAGTGACATAACAGGGAAAGTTCTCCTTTGTTCTTGAGTGTTGATGCAATACAGTGTAATTAGGTTCTGTCCAAGATAAAAGATATGGATTGATGAAATGCAAACTGTGACGTTATGTGACGCAGGATACAAAGACCTTTTGTCAAATAGAGCCCCTCGAGTATATGAAGCCTTACTGTGACTGAAGACTATGGATCTTGGATGCAATAGGAAACCCAATTATCAGCTCCTTTTCCCGGAGCTCGCACCCAAACAGACACACAGTCATGCATGCACATTTAACAACCCAACTCAATCTTTCAGTTATTGTAAATTAAGGCTCTTTCAAACTGGGAAGGTGAGATGCACTTGCCACTTACTGTACAAGCACAGATTTTCCCTTTTTTTTTTTTGCCTCTGACATTTAAACTATGAAAGTCAAACGTTAGCCAAGTGCAGCTGGATGCAGAGTGAAGAGAGACTTTGCTGCTGTTGTTGTAACTTCCACGTCTCAAAGGGCTTTTATTATATAGTACCTGGCACAAAACCATCCCCCGTAACTCCAACACACCCATACACACACACACACAGTACAATGGTGCGAGTCAGAGGAGTGTCATCAGATATGTCACTATTAGCATTGCATATTTTAAAAGTTTTGCATGACTTCCTCCATCCCTTTCAAACATCTCCTTCATTCCCCAAATGTGGTTTCACTCACAAATAACATGTCCCACTAAAAAATGTCAAGGCACTCTTGATACAACCGAAGACACAAAGTTCAGAATGTAAATTACAACTTGTGCGAAAACAATTCATATTTTACAGATGAAGACAATAAGTAAATAACATGATAATTATTGGAAATAGATGATATAAGCATTAGTCACATAAGAAAGCACAAAAAACAGTGAGACAACATTTAGTTCAATCTGGTTAATACACTCCAACTGAACGTTATCTAATCCAGTAGTTTAGAGATTTCTTTATCCTTTGAATATATAAGATATCTCAAAATAACAGTAAAATTAATGATTTTAATTACAACAGCACAATCTTGTGTAAACGCATCCTTAAATGATGTTATTTGAACGATTAGACTGCTCGAGTAAAGTGAATTTAAACAGTGTCAATAAATAAACAATGACAAACGCAAGTGCTGCTCAACTTACAAGTTTAGCTGTGGTTGTGCACACACAAACACACACACACACACACACCTCTACACACACACACACACACACACACACCTCTACACACACACACACACACACACACACACACACACACACACACACACACACACACACACACACACACACACACACACACACACAAATCTCTATACACCATCCTTTAGTGTCAGATGACACAAACACAACACACACAAACACAGGAGATTAGGTGACTGTGCGGTTTAACTAGTTGAGAAATACCTGGATGAAAGTTATTGTGGGTATACAGAAATACTAAGTGAAAAAATATGCATAACCGGCTGTATGTTTAGGAAAAGATTTAAATCTAGTGACCACAAAAGAAAATATATCTAGTATATAGTATATACTATATAATATATAGTATATCAATATTCTAAAACTGATTTTAATGTGTTTTCGGGAATGTCGGCTGTACAGAATACAACAACATACGACAACATTCACACCAATGTTAAAAAAGCTTCCAAATTAACTGTAAATTTCTATTTAATACATTGTTTTTGTTACAATTTAGTAAAATCTAAGTTATGTTTGTTGGACTCAAAGTCCAGTACTATCATGCTCATGCGTGCTGTACACACAGCTAGTAATATTTTGTAAAGGCCACATGCAGGTTTGAGAACATTAGTCTTACAAACTAAAATAATTGTTGTGTTGTATGGTCAATATCAAATAGGCATATTAATTATATTGGCATCATTATGAAAATACCTGCAAATAGAGGCCAGTTTAAACCAGTTTACTTCAAAAGGAAGACTGATAAAATACTATTTGACATCACTGTGAATTACAAAAAAAATCACAAGACCCAACACAATCAAAGGTAGAATACAAATGGTGACATGGTCGTAGAGTATATAATGACCTACTGAATAACATGAGGGCTACCCCAACTACAGAACATCATAGTCACCAAATTAAAGGATTTGTAGACTGCCAGAAACTGAACACAGTCATGCTAAATCACATTTTGAGAAAGATATATCTTTCCATATCAATGAACAATGGCAGAATAATCTTTGTCAACAGATTTTTACAGCCAAACAAGTTGACAAGTACAGGGCAGCCCCGTCATTCATTAACACAGAAATGTTGTAAAATAACTGATAAATGATAACAGTCTAAAGAAAACAGTAACTGAAGTGTTGCAATGTCTGTTCCCTGGTGTCCTAAAGCCCTCAATGTGCATAAAGTTTGAAGTTGCCCAGATATTACTCCTTTGACTAGTGTAAATAAGTAAGCCATAACCTGCTGTTTTTAGTTTGTTGTGTAGAATGGCATCATATTATGCTATAGTATCTTAAATATATATTTTCACGTCAACGAGCAGTGATTTGCCTTCACACTTCCTTCTTTTATCGTTGTCTGATAATGGTACAGTTAGTCTCTCATGCCTTACTTGAAATATATTGGTATATCTTCAATTCTGCTGCACTTCTGTAGGACTACTGCACAAGTAACAAAAATAGACATTTAATCTTGACATAAGGTGATTCAAAAGAATAATAAAGACTCAAGAACCCTTTGTGCAAACTGAAATCAGTGCAGATTTTGGTTAAAACTAAATCGTATTGTAGCAATACTGCGGGACAATGGAAGACAGTACAGTATGCGTGACGGTTGACTATCCGTCAAAAGATACGCACAGCATTCAGAAATAGGTTTTACTTATGTGACAAGCTTGCATAAACAAATTTCACTTGATTTGGAGATTCTTCAACACATTTTTCCATTCTGTAAACTCTTTGGCATCCAGTTTGTACTCTACTGACTACTGTCCTTCCATGTAAACAAACCTTACCAAGTAACACTCATAAAAAACCACGTTCATCCAGTCCTTTGGCTGTCACTGGGTTCCATTTTGCAGTGGGTTTATTGCTATTATGGCCTGTAAAGAAAAAGAGCCTTGTTTAAATTATATTTTATGATTTATGTGTACATTTACACCACTACAAAGAAAAAAACAGAATACTGTCATTTGGTCTTTTCCAATAAATGGCAGGTAGGAGTGGGCATAAAACCTCCTGTGTATCATTTTATATTGTGGTTGTGATAGTGAACTAGTACATTTTCTTAATAATGAATTGAGCAACTGTTAATGGATTCAAAATAACCAGACAGGAATCAAATCAAGGTACTTCATTACATTGATGCAGAAATTATAAAAAAATACAATAGATCTGCTGACTGATTTACCACATTGTCCTCAATGGCCTGAAACACCAGAAATGAAATATATATATTTCTCGGTTTGTACAGTATGTTTTCAGAATAGTCAGCCCTACATTCAGGTTTGCATATTAGAGAGGCTTACTTGTTTCAGGTCTGGCTTTTGGCACATCTTGTGAGTATGTGTCAGTGGGGAGTGTGTGGCTGGTATCTCTGCGCTCAGTCACAACCACGGTCCGCGGCACCGTGGCTGAGAGGACAAGAGGCCTCTGGTTGTGGTACTTGAGGCGGTATGTTTCCGTCATACAGTTATCCACAGTGAAGTATGTTGTTAGAGAAACCTCTTGAGCTGGCGCTGCTTGTTCCACTCTGCATCCAGTCAGTCGTTCCTCACTTTCACATGATGATGGGGTACTCCTCTCTGGGTCAGAGCCCGACTTGGAACTTGCGTCTGAGAAAGTTCTGAGGCCTGAAATGTCAGGCCTCCTGTGAGGACTAACATAGGACGTGGACGAAAGACGAGGACTCGATGGAAAGGATTCTTGAAGCATCCTCGGGCGAAAGACCGTGTGGCTCGTTTCCCCCTGGTGAGGAGAGATCCGCTGGGTTGGTCGAAGGTGAGGCGACCCTGTCGTGCCGAGCTGACGCTGATTGTTCAGTTGGAGCAGTTCTGCAGTCACATTGCTGGAAGGGTGGTATGGCAGGGTTATATGAGGACACTGGGATTCAGAGGTGCCAGTGTTTTCTCTGTCCTCGGGCTCGGAGAGAGCGAGATCATCGGAGCTGTTCCATTCAGAGCTGCTGGTTTTTGTAATGTGCCTCAGAGCTGTACTTTCTCCTGTGTGCCCTCTGCAGTTGGTCTGCTCACTCGGCCTGTTGTCTGAACCAGTGGACTCCCTCTCTGAGGATACTGCTTTTCTGGAGGTACTACAAGTGTACTTTGATTTTCGTCTACAAGAAAGAATGATGGAAATTATAATTTAATATGAATGGAAATCCAATTTATGAGTCCTTATAGTGTCATATTTGAAGTTATATATAGTGTTTAATAAAGGACACTACCTCGCACTTGGACTGCACTTTAGATGTGAATGTGAAACTTGGTCATGGTTCTTTCCCTGAGGTTTGTGTTGATGTTTACCTATGACAGATAAAAACAAAGGTGAACAAAATATAGTGAGAGAGGAAGAAAAAAATATATATAAAGTTGTATTGCTCACCTCCTTTTAAAGTACAGTCTTACATAATGTAATTAGTATGTACATACTGTAATTAGTGCAAGAGGTAATATATTTTTATCTTCTGACCTTTCCTCTTCTTTAGAGTTTAATTTAACAAATTAAGAACATAGAAAATCTTCTAAACTATGTCAGAAAATAAAAATCTTAAGAATACAACAAATGAGAAGACGTTTGAGGAAGATTAGAGACAAGTGGAACAAAAAGAGATTTGAGTACAATGAGTGAGATTCATGACTTGCTTTCTCAGAATTTAGAGATCGAATGCAGAATCCTGAGAATTAGGTCATAATCTGCTAAATCACAGATTTTAGACTTTAATCACATAACTCAGATTTATTTTTCTGAGATTTATTTTTTACTCTCTCCTAATCTTCTTTCCTAAATATGAACTAGGTATATATGCACACACTTACAATAAAACAAAATGAATCAAAAGTAGAGACCAAGTCGAGACAAAATCATTTACACATTTTATGATGAAACCGATGTTCTCCCTGGACACCAGGTGGCAGCAGAAGAGTATTAATCACACTAGACTTTCTCACAGCTGGATGAACCAGCCAGCACGCTCACTCAGCATGGTGCTGAATTCCTTCCCTTTAAAAATAGATGTGTCATTTTTTTCTTTGCTGTTGCCCCGGAGAGGCCCATGCAAGGATAAAAGCGTTAGCTGTCTGTTGGAAACACTGGCTCTAGATGCACATAGCCTCGATAAAGTATCATGTGCAGCACACTCAAAGTACTGCATGAAACAGAAAGATATGTATGACAATGCCGGCAGCCACGTCCAGCTGT
This sequence comes from Cebidichthys violaceus, assembly GCF_023349555.1. Taxonomy (NCBI): domain Eukaryota; kingdom Metazoa; phylum Chordata; class Actinopteri; order Perciformes; family Stichaeidae; genus Cebidichthys; species Cebidichthys violaceus. The sequence continues at coordinate 7,303,526 of NW_027176594.1, forward strand.
GCTATCTGAATAAGCTTTGTGGGATTATCATCAGATTAATGCCTGTGCAGGGCTGACTGGGTGAAGAGGTGAAGAAGCCAGTCCGAGCTCAGAAATCAATCTTCAATTACTCTCACATTACTAGCTCACACTTCATCTGTTATACTAACAGAAATATAAAGAAAGAAAGAAAGAAATAACCTTTCTTCCTTAAGTTATGTAAGCTGTGCATAAACACCAAGCATATTTTGCATTGACAGAAAACTGGTAGCTCTTGTATTTACAAATTTGATACTGTAAGACTCATAATTCCCCTGTAAATCTTTCTCTGGAAGTATTGCAGATTAGATGTAAAACAAACCCTGACATGTTCTTCTATTCTCTTATCATGTTATGATTTTCACCTCCTGCTATTTTGATTGTTGGTGTCTCATCCTATACTTATTATTCCTCCTCTCCTTTTTAAAACACTGCCATTATATATTTTTAAAGATGACCCAATGTGGATTTGTTGCCAAGGGTTGATTATTCATTTCAATCATTGTCAAGTGACTATCAAAACCATTTATTTAATTAACTTATTACAGTCTAAAAACTCAACAAGGAAGCCTTTAACATCTTGGAACTTACCATTGTGTGAAGGTGAGGACACTATACTTGATTTGGCATCGCCTCCCTTTTGGTGCAGCTGACTGAAAATAAAACACTAAAATTATTCTACACACGTTTTCAATCAATCCTGTTTTCATGATATGTCAATTCGTTTTTTGAAAAAGCAGTAAGCACAGCAAGCAACAAACAAACTTTGTGGTCATGGGCACCAAATATTGCAAAGAACCAAGGGAAAAACACTGGCAGTCTGCTCATGTCCAACTTGATTTTAATGTCCAAATAGGTTTTATTACATATAAGATATATTTGATTCTATTTGTAGTATTGTTGCTTAAAATGTCTTGTGTAAAGCATTATGTACTGTTTAATACTGATTCAGTTTGTATTTGGTGACAGTAAGCCTTTAAGAGTTTGATCATTTCAAACCCGAATATATAAACAGTAGTTCCTGGTACCACTTCCTCTTACAGTCAGATTAAGTGAATTCTCTCCTAATAAATGCAGAGATGTGAAGCACATTAACAAGAATATACAGCTGCAACACTAACCAACAACATCTTAACATTTATCATCAATTTATTATCACGATATCCTTCATTTAAAGAAAATCATGCCATGGATACTTTCATACATATATCCCCACTAATGTTCAGAACATTTCAGGAAAACATTTCTATTTAGATGTTGCAATTTACATGTAGCATTCAATAAAATTCTCTTAATACAGATGTTTACTGTCCACTAACGTAAAACAACAGCAAGGTGTTTATGTTTTCTGGAGAAGGATTTAACAATCTGTGTAGATATGAACTTCACTCAGCTTTACTTCAATCGAGAAGTTTCAGCTTTCTTCCTGCTACATTCATATTATATATAGCACGAGGTATTTGAAAGGTAATGTCACGTGTCCTTTTGCAGTTCAGTTTTAGCCTAGTTTCCAAGGAAATCCAAAGTATTTCTGAGTGATGACGCAGACACTGTAGTGTTATCTCCCATCACAACTCTCAGAATAACAAACTAGTGAAAGAATGTACTGAAGAAAGTGTTTCATTATTTCCATGGTGGAGTCTAATTACTTAACGACAAAGATATTTATATAAACTTAGACTGCTGCTAATATAAACCAACAACATTTTCTTCCATGAATTAAAGGGTTTCTAATTTCCATGGAAATATCCTGTTAAAGGATAGGATCCCATTTTTCATTTTTCAAGTCATTCTTAAAACAAGTCAGGTGCCCTTATGAACACTGAAACAGGTTGTGTGTTCTTTAATCATTCCTCCTGTTCATACTGGTCATTAAAAGATTCCATCCTAATGTACTTTCTATGCAAGTGATGGGGGACAAAATTTCCAGTCTTGGAATGCAGAAATTGGATGTAGAAATGTATTGCATGTGTATAATTAGGGCTGGCAATAATTTAATATAACTTATCGTCTTTCAATGGAATCATATTGTGCTGAAATCTTAAATCGAGATATCGTGTTACACAATAACGTCTTAAATTGATAATCACATGCATATACTAACTCAAATTTATCAGATTTTGAGGTTCTTGAGAAAAAGTATCCTTGTCATTATTCAATTTATTAATAGTATTTAATTCCAAGCATGTGGATATTTCATATATTTAGTTATTGAATTAACTTGAATAAGCTTCGTCGAATTTTGCTTTGATCGATACACCAAATTTTCAGCATAAAAGCTTTTGTATGCGATGTTCTGAGATATTTGGAAGTTTGGAAGATATCCAGTTGATTTGTTTAATTCAGATTGCTGAAGGCCTATTATTATCTTCAGATAAACTTTAGAATGCACTCTTACATAAAACATGTTTTTCATTAGGAAATAATCTTTTAATGGTCAACTTGAACAAGAGGAATGATTACAACAAAAAAACAAGTTTCAACCTTAATATGGTCACCTGGCTATTATTTTAAGACAGACTTGAAAAATTTAAAAATGTTGAACCTATCCTTTAAACTCACATACCACACTTGTAGTTCTTCAGATAATCCAGTACATATTGATTTACTTCCTTACTTACAGCTGTAACAACTGAGTAATTAATTTACCTTGTAATGTTCCCACTTGTTGAATGTGTAACCTCCATGTGTCCTTATAAAAACTGTCCATTGAACAATGTTTCTTACCTTTGCAGCTGTGCCTCTGGTGTTGATCTCTGGTCTTTAACAACAAAGCCATCGACGCCAGGTGAGTCAGGATTGGTGGAGCCACTGCTGAGTCTATCGCTGCTCTCATAGCCGGACTCTGTCCTTTGGATGGTCCAGGTATCACTTCGCAGCAATGTCTTTGGCCCCCCCTTAAGTCTGCTGCCCCTCTGCTGGTTGGCCCTGCTCTCTGACTCTACAGAGCTGTGGCTCTCAGTCTCATGCCGCTGCTCGTCCTCATAAATTGTCATTAAACACTTCTGCTTCCTATCTTCTCTGGTTCGTACGTATTCCCGCTCTCGGCTTTGTTCAGTGTGCACTCTTTCCTGTGATGAAAGCTTACTGTGCCGGGGGCTGTCGTGTTGCTGTTGACGACGCTGCTCCAGTTCGTTCAGAACAGTGTCTACATTCAACACCTCCCGAATGGGTCTCCAAGTGGACTTAGATTTATTGCGGCTTCCTTCACCTCCACTTTTCTCCCATTGCTCCTGGCAGCTATCCTGATCAGGGCGACTTGGTGAGGTGTTGTTCCTCCGGCAGTGCCCACCACCCTGCGTACTGAAGGACTGCCCACGTGGCTCCTGAGATCCTCTGCTTGAATGGTTTGATGATTTCTCAGTGCGTGGATAGGTTTTTAATTTTTGGTCCACAGGAGTCCTCGGTCCATTCTCTGGAGGAGATGAAGATCTTGCATGTGCCATTTCTAGAGAGAGTAGACACGTATTATCGATCCACATGCTCTGACGTACGTTACTTTTCTACACTTGCCCCTGTATGCCTTTTGCCTCTCTATTATCAGTGTGTCCTATGATGCAGATACAATGCTCTACCTTTGTGTTGTGATAGGTCCGTTTTCCGATGCCCTCGATCCTTTTTTGATGTTTCACTTGGCCTCTGCAAATTCTCCATGAAAGGTTCCTGGAATTTGTTAGGACTGCCAAGGGGAAGTTTCACTGAGGAAAAGAAATATTGAAATGGCAGATGAATGGTAGCTCATGGATGTTTTTTAACTTTTGATATATGTTGGGCTCTTTTGGGTAACATTTTCTGATTCTGACTGAAGACATCAGTGAAGCAAATAGAAAATAATTGCTATTTGGCCCTAAATTCCCTTTACCTGCATAAAACATCATGGGGTATGAACAACCAATTTGGGTGTGACACAACCATTTTTGTAAGTACATTTTAACGGGTACAACATGATATATGAGATTTACCATAGGCGTTAGAGCGTATGTGATAGCCCTGCATCATGTGCAAGGCTCAGACAAATTCACACTGGAGGTATTTAGCTTGGGGTAACAAGGGCTATCCAGCCAGCTCATTCATTACATATTTCAATGTAGCTATAATTTCTGCAATGTGGCACTCTCACCTTGAATCTTTGCTACAAACGAGGCAAGAGACAAAACCACCCAATAAATCTCACCAAAGAACAGATGCTAGTACATCATTAGCAATGTTAAAATACATTAATGCTGCCACATTTGCCAACCCTGTGGTGTGTTTCTTTGGCTCTGTGGCAGGAAGGTCCCTGTGAGAAACAAGATATGCTGTGAACTGCTTCCAAATCAGCACATTCACCCAACAGCAGTCTTTCACGTTTACATCTTAACTTCATCTGTCTGCATGTTTGCATTGTTTCCTTCTTAATCGTTGCGTTTTTATTCATTTAACACATGAAGAAGATGCTCCATATTATTGTGAGGATCCACAGTAAAACATAATATAAAGTAAGAGTATAATAAATTCTCTGTGAAACATGAGGTAAAAAAAGGAGAGCATAATGCTGTGTGCATGTGCATGGCTGCTGGATGTTACAGCAGCAGTGAGTAACAGCAGTGAGTAAGCTGTAGTATTATGGAGGTCCAGATTTGTTCATGAAGCCTAATGCTGACATTTGGGTAGTTCCACTGAAAATATACTTGATACTAGATCTAGATGGAGTACTCCTTCCACAACTGCCAAGTAATTAACCAGTACACACCATCATGTTGCCTGAAGTTATAAAGGGACAAGCTTAGTAATGCAAGTAAAGTGTAACACTGTTGGGCAGTTGTCTTTGTTAGTTGTAGTTAAAAGAGTGGATGAGATGTAAAGCTGTGCAAATTAACAGCAAAGTATCAGTCGACCTCAATACAAACCAATTAAATAAAAGACAAAACAGCAAATAATGCATTCAATACATGTAATACATATTTTTTAAACTGAGCCATTTCTCACTCTAAAACAAAAAAACAGTCACTTACGCTTATTTTCATAAAAACAAGAATCCAGTCCCATGCCAGTCAAAGTGTCTGGGCTCCACACTAAAGCAAAACAATCCATCCAAACGGGCAAGGCGCCATTGTCAAAAAAAACCAGATAAATTAATGGAGGCAAACATGGGAAATATCTAGGGGAGGAGTGAGAACTGTGGAGCAGGAACAGGAGTGCGCTTGGCCACAGGAGCAGGGATTAGGGAGGGAGGCGTGGGTGGTAATCTGCGTGCAACAGAGGCATCATCCTCATGTCAAGTTCAAGCCAGCACACAGGGCAGGACAATCTTTCTGCCTACGGTTTAACAGCATTCTCTCAATCCTGATGCGAACCACAACTGTAATTTGCAGAGTGAAATGATTATTCCCATGGGTGCTGTCTATTTGATGTTGAATTTGGCTAAGTGATACATTAATACAAATTGTTAAAACGCTCTAATAGACTGGGATTTATGGAAATAAAATTATTAGAAGAATTTTAATTTTCAGTTATTAGTTGTCAATACTAAATACACTATAAATACCCTGCTGTCTGGCGGCAACTACCCTCTGTTATTTAGAAAATAAATTATTGTATTAATGTCAGTGGAAAGTTTAGTTAGATAACCTATATCACCTATGTATACAGCAATAAAAAACATAGTAACTACATAATTTATATATGAATATAAGGCATATGTGCACCTTTGCAAAAAACATTTGTAAAAATATGTACAGTTACATTCATTTTATTGGGCACATAAACTGAAGACTGACTAGGATATTAGCTGCCTAATGTTATCTCACCATCACATGTGTAAGACCCTCAAACATACTTTACTGCATGAATGCTGCAGAAAAACTTAACTTTTTGGATAATTTCATGTTACTTTACAAAGTTTACCTGTGTGTATAATAATTAAGGTGATCCTCTTGACCAAGTCATTATCAAATTCTGTTATGGTAGTGGTTTGTGATACCACGGTCTGGGTCTACGCTTCTTGTAGAGTGCATTGATTGGCGTATATAAACTATACGATGCTGATGTAAAGGCCTTAAGTAATATGAAGTAATATGTATTCCAAGGTGGTCAAAGTAGACAGGGTTTTAGTTGTCTTACCTGTCACGTCACCATTCATTTGGGCTTTGTACCGAGGACACATGGTGGTCTGTCTCGGTGCATCTTCATTAGACACTGGAGATCCCTCAGGATTGGTGTAAAATAAAAGAAGCGGCTGGTAATGTCCCCTGACACATTTAGAGGCAACATCTTTCCATTTGGATCCAATCTTGGGAGAAAAAAAAGAAGAGTGCGATATAACAGCATGTAACACACAGTAACAGGGATAAAGCAGATTAATAGCACAGAGAGCCTAACCTCCTTTACAGTAGCATCATCGAAAAACATCCATTTTGAAGATTTGGTGTGATAGGCAAAGGCTGAGTAGTGTTTACTCGAAAAACAGATCATCCCCACCAGATGAAGCTCACTCCGTTTGGCATTTTCGTCCGTGACACGGTTGAAAAGCTGAAATAGAGCAAATTGAGACAAGTTTGATCTCCACATGTTTCTCTTTGGCAGATGCTAAATCCTATGAGAATACAATCTATGTGTCTGTTTTTGATACTCTGTTGAAGTGTTGTTGTTTATTAGACATTACAGTACACTGACCTTCATCATAGTTTATGGAGAGAAAAAATCATACAATAGCTGACAGCTGTGATTATTGTAATTTAGTACGAGTAAATGACAATTTTAGCGCAAAAAAAAGACAAAAATCTAAATAAATAAAATATCTATATAATGTCTATAGCTAACTGATTTGTCATTTCATGAAGTTTGCTTCAGCTCTTACCCCACACAGGTTCAAACGTGGGCCAAGTGACCGAATGACATCATCTGTGAGATCAGACTGCTCAGCATCCCATACAAATCCAATAGTGACAATCTCTGGACAGTTCATGAGCACACGGCGGATCTTGATACTTTGGCCGCAGTTGCTCTGCAAAATATGAAGAAAAACAAATGAAGGCCCATAATATTATCAATGGATAAACAAGAAAAACATTAAATCCTCATACTACTTTGCAATTTAATAGTGCAAGAACTGTCTCCAAGCCGTTTCTTTAAAGAGACTCAATATCTGAAATTAAGATGCACAGTAAAAGAAAATGAGACAAGGAGCAGCTGGTTCAAAGGTGCTTTATACAAGATTGGAAGCATTTCTATTGCCTATCAACGGCTCTTGACATGGCGACGTCTGAACCGGCGGCTCGTAGCCAAAGGTGCTAACAGCCAAACCAAAGCAAAAATGCTGGCAGAGCTAACAGTGTTTACCTGAAGGGGGAACCAGAAGATGGGTGCTACGCTTCCACAATGACGCTGTTGGTCAGCACGGTGTTATCAGTTGTAACCGCTGTACGAAAGCAGCGCATGAGCTAATCAGTGGGGCATGCTCACATGCACAAACATGAAATAAAAGCACGCACGCACGGCCGACTTTGTCAACAAAGCAAGGAGAAGCTCGGATAACAACTCACACAGAGGGAGAACAACTTCATTCTCTGCTCAGGTAGACATTATTCCACCATATGTTTACAGAACAAATAGTTGTTTGCTGCTGTATTAATGCTTTGATGTTATGTATTGCACATTAAAGCATTTTTATTTCTGTTTCTTGACTAACAGCTTGGCCCAATTAAGTCAAAATTCCCAGGTTTCGTAATTCTGAACAAAATTCTGAACAAAATCGTGCAGACTCTTGAATGTGTTGCTGATAAGTTTGTTAGCTAACAAGATACAAAAATCTTTTTTCAATTACGTTTACACACAACAAACAATAAAAACAAAGATACAGGAATAAAATCAAAAGGCAAACCAGTCAGAACCAGTTACAAGGAGCATTACTCAAAATGAATAATACATCAAACATATAGGAATAAAACTAACAAGACAGAAACCAGTCAACCAGACACAAGATAGGTATCTAAAATGTGCAGCAAGTAAAAGTGAAATTGATCCTTGTTTTTCAAATCTCAGAAATAAATAAATTAACAAATTTCCCCAAATGTCAGAGTAATAGGTTGTGGCTTTGTCTCTGTATCTCTCTCTGTCACACACTGAAATAAAACTTGTGACTTATCATTTCAAATAGTCATAATAAGTACTATTGCGAGATGGGAAAAGTGCCAGACAGCCCGTATTATCTTCACGTCAGTATCACTAAGTCAGTACTGGGGCTCGGATTTTCTGTAAGAATCACGGGTTAAGAGAACAGAGCACTCAGCTTCACCCAACTGATGCACACTGAAGAGGAAGACAGCGGTAGCAAATACAGATGAGAGAACAGTGGATATACCCCCTTACTGCTATTTATATCCTAACACTAGTCTGGCACCGTCTCCTTCCGGCCGCTTCAAGTGCAGAGTCGTAGCAGAAAGCACAGAATGTACTCTACTTAGCTGCAAGAATAATCTTTGTGTCCATGTTACAGAAACATATACTAACTGTTCAGCAGAACGGTTAAATTATTCATTAATGGCTGACAAATCAGCATTTACTTAAATTATGGTTTGATTCAGCCAGATAAACAGGGAAATGTATTGAGCCACAACTTAAAGATGTCTGATTTGTTAAGAAAAACATCACAATGAAAATGAACAATGACAATAAGTCACATACCGGACAGCTTCGTTGGTCACCTGTGTTGTTTGCTGCCTGCAGCAATTCTCCAAACATGTCTGACCTGAGCCGTTCGTTCTTCCCCAACATGCGATCAACCTGTTGGCTGAGCACAAAAACAGAGACTGTATCAATAGTTAGTTCCAAATATTATCTTTTTAAATGTATTTTCTAATTATTATTTATTTTCTAATTATCATAGTTAGCACACAGTGGATATATTCCTGTGTATCTGTGACACACAGAAACTGTTTTCTTGTAATCAATGTGAAATGTTTTAAATTGGGACTTTATTAGGTACACATATACAATGTAATGCAATCCAATACAACAGATCTGCCACAAATTCTATATAAGGAAGATTATAATGTTTAGTTTTTGTTGACATTGTCAGAGAGGTTAATGTCATATTTAGTGGTCGTGTTGAACTGGACTGCATTAAATAAAAATTAGTTTCTAATATTAATCTCCGCTCATGTTTGTAAATTAAGGAAAACATTAGAGACACATTTGAATATCATGCAGTCCAGTTGGACACCACTGCAAACTCTGACCTCAATAATAAACAATAATATAAAATACAGTTATATCAAAACTGAACATTTGTATCATTTGTATCATCACATACAATTTATAATATCTATAATATACAGTTATTTTGTGCAGTTTGCAGATTTCCCTTGTTTATCTAATCCTTGCTTTGACAGGCCTCAAGTGAAAATGCATGCAGAAAGTGAGTTGAGGAGGAATTGTGCACTTTTTGCAAAAAAGAGAAAAGAAGCTCATAAAAACACAAGACCAAACAATCCTTAGATTCGTTGATAATAATCAACACTTGCTTTTTAGGTGTGACTGCTAGAGGACAGGAAGGAAATTGATCTAAAATGCTTAAAATTGCAGTCAAATATTTTTTTTGTAATCTTATTTAATACTTTGACATTTAAGTCAGGATTAGCACTCTGGCCTGATTTTTGTATCCCATTTTTTTAAAGCCATGGCAGTAAATCAAGCACTCACCATAAAGCTGTGGTTGAGACATAATGTACGAATTCTGTGAATGGGTGTGGGTCTGAAGATGCACCACAGCAGCGACACACAAACTGCAAAAGAAAAAACTAAGCATTATTTTACAGATTTCATTTTAGTAAAAGACCTGTGTATATTCCTGTGACCAGTCATTAACATTTACATGCAGTAAGAGCAGCTGTGGGAGTCTTACTTTATTGTTATTAGTATACTTATTTGTTGTCCCTATGTACTTCACATGAATAAACATCTAATTATTATGGTTTTTCTTAGCAGATAAAATGACAGTAAAAACAATGAGTTACCTGCTCATACAGCATCATGGCAAACTTCTGATGGGTGATGCAGGATTTGGATGAACATGCGTCCGTCATAGTGTCTGAAACGATGTGTAAGTGAATTCGCTCTAGGATGTTCTCCTATAAGAAATAAAAGCAGATATAGTGCAAATATTGAATACATGCAATTGCGCAGTGTTTCCTTTCAAACTATGAAGTGATCAGTCAAACCTTCGCAAACATGTTTGTGAAACACTTAAAATATCTATTGTATTGTAGATTATGAAATTGTATCGCTTCTGATGTGAAATCAGACTGAACTGAGGTATCCACCTTTTTTCCTCATGATTTCAATATACAAAACATGAACTATACGAATACATGGATTTTAGGCACTACACAGACAAAGATCAAACACACAAATGTCAGCCAGAAGGGAAACTTGATCAACTAAATCCAACATACTGCAACTCAACTTCTTTCTACCTTCAGTGTTACAGTGAAGAAAGCACCATAACATAATAGTTACAGTGGAAAGGTCTTCCACTGGATGCTACTTTGAATAAAAGCCAAAGGCACAGCATCAACGTACAAAGCACTCAGCAGCATCATCCATCAGGCCAAGTTGGAAGCGTTGCTCATCCTTAAAGGTTTCAGCGAGGGCGTTACGCAGGCTGTCGGAGGGGAGCACGCGCTCTCTGCTCTGCTGAAACTGGCTGAAGATGCTCTGTGAAGGAAAAACTATGATTAGTTGCTGTCATGAAAATGAACAGCAATTGCAAATTTCTTTTTTATTCACCACAATCATAAAGTAATGACAGATGAAATTAGAAATATTCAACCAAACTACAAATAATGCCCGGTTTAGCCCAGAGTGCAGAAACAAACCTTCAAAGCACAGAAGATGCAGGCATCACCGAGACAGAAGTGACCTGAGAGCTGCCTCAGACTTCTTCTGAAGATGTCCAGCTGCCAAAGCACCTGTGACGGTTTAACGACAGCAAAAAAACATCAAAATACAGACATGAACAGAAGGATTTCAGAAGCTCAAATTGAAGATATTTGATATTTGAATGAAATGATACGGCCAAACCCAATGAAAGTTGACATCCAACTCAGCAGCTTTTCTCAGCTTTTAGTCATTTTTTTCAGCTCATTATTTTGGTCTTAGCATCTTTCACCAATGCACGCAAAAACAACATGCACAGGTTACACTCATTGAGATAATTGCCAGTGAAAAAAAAGAAAGAATCTAGCTAAGAAGCAAGAGACAGATATTTATTTCAGGAGTTGACAGACCAAATTATCTTAAAAAACTGAATGTTGGCCGGTGGCAAAAAGGATTTTACCCATATTGATGCTTGTACTGACTAAGTCATGTTTTGGGGTGTGCTCCTGCTCTCATCGTCAAAAATGTCTTCATTCAACTTTGCAATGAGGTGTTTTAAAACATAAGTTGACAAGACAAGAGTGCAGAAATGTTAGAAGGATAATCTATTGTTTTCTTTGTTTACTGAAACAAGTTTGTGAATATTTCAGTGGAGTGAAGCCATTAATTGAAGTATTTTTTCAGAAATCTCGAGCTGGTAGAAAATGGTTCTTCACCTGAACAGCGCTGTTTAGGAAGCAGCTATTTTGCCCGGGCTCATTCAGCAGGCCTTTGGTGAGCGCGAGAGACAGCATGCTCCCAGGCTGGTAGGATTTCTTCAGGCCTCCTCCCGGTTTTTTGAACATCTTTACCCATGCCATGGAGTTAGAGCCTGCAGCTGATAAAAAGAAATCCTCTGATTGACATGTATATTCTACATGATGTCACTCTCTTGTGTCCCTAAAAGAGTGTGTGTCTGTGTGCTTACGTCTTTAGTAAAGAGGTAAAAATGAATCATGAAAGTAAGGTTTACATTTTGTATTACCTTGTCATTTCAAGTGCCGTCATCATTTCAAGTGTTGATAGTAAAAAGCTAATTACACCTCATGGGTAACCTTAAAATCATCATATGAAATTATATCGTATATTGTGGATGCTACCCACTCAAAACATACAAACATGTTAAATTCCTGTGGTCATCAATGCATTTTCATTTAATATCTACACTAGTATACTATGATTCAAAATGTGATTATTATTGCATGGCACTATGGAGGCATAATAGGCCACCCTGGATGAAAAATTTGGTCCATCTTGGACACAGCTTTCATTACATCACTATCCAAATGCCTGGCGGTTGGTTTCCAGATGTATCATGTCATACCTTCTCCAGAGTTGGGGGGAGACTTGCTGCAGCTGGACATGCTGGGAGGTGGGAGCTGGTGCACTGGTCTGGCCATGGGCTCCATCCATTTCATCCCCACACCCCTCCGGAGCGGTTAGTCGAAAGCATTGTCAGGATCAGCCACAGAGCAGCCTCAGCCATGTGCTACTGGACATTGAATGGCAACAGGACAATATCTAAGGTCAGGTGGGAAAGGAGAGGAAAACCATTAACGTGCTAATACAAGTCCACAGTGCAGAATAGCCAACATATGGTTAAAATGCAGTGCAAAAGTTGTTTCCTGCATTTCTTTACTTGTTCAGAAACACTAAGATCTGAGCTTTAAGATGTGTGCCACCTCTACAATCTGCAGACTTCACGATCTGCATTGTGACCACAGGGCTGATGCAAGGACATAGCAATATTTCAATACATTTACACATGCTTATAGAGAAAAGACAATACAAAACTCATAACTTATAGACATTCAGATACCCTTAGCTCTGCTTTTTTTGTACTTGACCATCCCATTGCTTCATCACTGACAGACTGTTACAGTAAACCCATTTATTTCTTCTTCTTAATTTACCTCTCTATTTAAAAATAGAGAGGTAAATTGAGAAGAAGAAATAGAATAACAGAACAATAATACAAGGGACAAAAATACAATTAATTCAAATAGTGCAATTTATTTTCATATAATTGTATCATTACTATATTAAAATAAAGCCTATACTGGTGCTTTGCTTTGGAACACTTTATTTTCTTATGGATAATGTGCTATTACAATAAACTATTATTATTATTAATAGTCAACAAAAATAGCCCATGTTTTATTTTAAACTGAATTACATAAAGCTTCAAGCTACAATCTTTAACATAAATTTAAACTATTAAACAAAATATCAAAACGACTGAAGCCTGTTATTACTGTCTGCTACAAGGTCCCACATGAGACAGCGACTAAATTATGATTTGTTTTCATCTTAATCTGGTGCTGCTCTGATTTGTTTACATTTGTAATGTGTACACTCTAGGGTGGGGGGTGAATTAATTCATAATTAGATGAGAAAGTCATGCACATTTCTGTTGTAAATGTACCTGAAATATATATGCTAAATAAATGACTGATTGCAGGCATTTAATTATTTTTGGGGTAAAAACAACAACAACAACAACAACCCCTTTTTTATAACCATTCCAACGTTTTCACCATGTAAATTCCTGTTTAAAGCCAACATTTGGTCTCAGTGCACACATGTGTTTCTGCACCAGCCTCACTAACATGTGATGCCTGTATAAGGCCTATACGGTCTGACATAATGCACGTTTTGCAATATGGTTCGTAAATAGGACACAAATCCTTCACCGAACGGTATTTTGACCATCCGTAGCTTTCCTGGGTTTAAAAAAAACGAAACCTAAATCTGAGAGGAGTGCGTTCCCACAGTAGGAAACATGCTGCCAGCGTTGCAACAGCCTCGCGGTCAACTGTATGTGGGAACAGCGCAGTAGCATAAACAAATATGCCGCAACTTGCATTCATGCATTGACAAAACAAGACCAAGTGCTCTGCCGACTCACCTTAAAGGGAAGCGGATACTTGCCTCCAATGGAAGCGCAGGGCGGTCCAGCTGTCAACGCTCAAATCCCAACACTTCCCCCCGAATCCTCTAAATAAAACTGGCTAGAAAACACTGCAGCTATGTCCAGACGCATGTAACGCACTATCTGTCATACTGCAGCATTCCCAATCCCTCCGACACGGACACAAGCAGCAGCTCGAGCCGCTGTTTGCAGCCACACAGACCCGGGCAGGACAGTGCTATTTCGGTTTAAAAAACCGTCCCTTGTTTCTGTACAAACGGGGCCAGTGATGGCCTGTGCATGTGCCAGAATGTCCGACGCGGATTAGTGATGTTTTGAGACTTGAGAGGTCAAACTCCGCCCCTAGTGTAGCTTCAAGTGCACTGCTGCTGTATTGCAATCTTCAATCCCTGCATGGCAAACTGTGTGCTGGCGGAAGGTCAGACTTCCAACTTGTCATGATGATGATGAGAGAAGACATCACATGACTGCACTGGTTTCATAATCATGCAGCACTGTGGGGACTAAACCCTGCCTGTATTTATTTATTTATTTTGAAAATGCGCTCCCTTAAATGTCAAACAACAGAACAGAATACCGTTTTATATTATGATTTAAAGTGAAATACTAAAAGTGTTAATATGCCAGAATTACCATAACAAGCCACAGTGGACACAGACGTTGCCCTGCTTTAATCCTCTTGTGTATCATTTGTCCCACTGGTGCATATCACACATTATATTAAGCATTCATTTCCCTCAAATAGTAATATGAATATTCTAACTCTACCATTTCTGTCTCTACTATTGCCATGCTGCAATAAACAGGACATGGATCAAAAAGATAGGAGCAGGTGGAGGGCCTGGAAGGGGACAGCCTAAGCAGATTTTAGGTGTAGACTGATGGTGCATTCAAGCCACATTCAGCAAAAATGACACTCAGTGTTTTTCCACATACGTTTTAGTGGGTCTGTCCACAATGGTGTTTGGCTGAATAGTTTCATTATACAGTACACCAATAAACTAAAAAAAAAAAAAAAAAAAAAAAAAAAAAAAATATATATATATATATATATATATATATATATATATATATATATATATATATATATATATATATATATATATATATATATAAAGAGTGTGATCTGATGATGCAGTGCACCTAACACAAAGTTTACCCTCCTCATGCCTAATGCCAAGTGTTCATCATCTGCTGCTTCTCTCACTTCAAATACAGTGTGCACAGTGGATCATTCACATTACGTGTGTGTGTGTGTGTGTGTGTGTGTGTGTGTGTGTGTGTGTGTGTGTGTGTGTGGGCCCGGCTGTGAAAAACAAAGTAATTCAATCTTTTTGAGTTGTTACACTGAGAAGAATTTGAGTCCAAGAATGAAATCTGTTTGAGAATATTAAACAGCATCTTCTATTTCAGCAAGACACTGTGACTGCAACACGTTCACAGTTTACTAATATTTTCATATAGGGCCTAATATATATTAAATGTTATATACTGAATTAATTTATGGGAAAAGTGCGGACCATGTGCAGTATTTGGGGAGATACAGTCTGACTGTATATAGCTTTTCTCTGATCCTATCTTGGCTCCAGCAATAGCACTGAAACCTCCCTTGAGACACATGAAGTGTTTTTGGTGTTATTTATTTTAGGCTTCATATTTCACCCTCTGAATGTTGCACAGCTGAGCTCTGTTCAGATGAGCTGTCAAACTCTACTGTTCTTTAGTTTATTTTTGGAGTACATTTTTTTGTATCTGTTTTGTTCTTTCTTTTTTTTCAGTTCACAGAGTGTAATAGTTCAGCCAAAAGTGACTTAAATAGACTCCCAGCAACTATAAATCAGTGGCTAAAAAGACAATTAGAGTTTATACAGCAGTTTTAATTCTGTTAATTCTATTATTATCAGGTTTCTAGACTTTTATCACAGAAAAACTGGCCCCAATCTAAATCTTCTATATAAAACAGGATTTGCATGTTCTGTGTCAGATCCTGTACCCGATAACAGCTACTCTACCATCAAAATGAACCTGCTACATGTATTGCTGTGATACCAGTTATAATACATGATAAAACTCAGTGAACAACCTTGTCAACTTTCTCAGTTAAGTCTCAAAACAACATCTTTTTGGGAGTGAGAAAAAAAAAATGCAAAGCTCCTGTAACAATTCATTTAAAGTGAATCAAATGGACACTTCTTATGACAGTAATGAATTGACCCACAAAACATTCTGTGTGAATGAAAATGCAAATTATTTGGACTGTTGAGGTTTTGGAGAAATGATAGTCATGCCGGAAGTTTGCTCATGAGCTCCTATACTTTGGCCTTCAATTTAATGTTGCCAGAGTTGTTTCTCCTGTATCTCCCTCGCTTTTGTAAATCGTATGTCCAGTTACATTCAGAAGAATAAAAACGATGCATATTAACTTAGTTATACAACATGTAGGAGAAAGCAATACACTTAAACTGTAGAAGTAAAATCATGCACCTTGAATGTTTTCAGCTCAGTTCTTTAGAAAACACCAAACTATCACTCACAGACATTCAGTGTATTTTGCACTCATACACAGTATTGCATCTGTAGGTTGAGATGCTGTAAAGTTACATGGTTTTAGTACATCTGTGACAAGAAACAATACAGAACAAACATTTACATTTTCTCTCACTCCAAACAAGGCAGGCCAGACCATATCCATTTTGTACAATTATTAAATATAATTGCGTATAAAGTCACTGTTTCTGGGTCCACGCATTTGCTGTGTTTTTAAATAACTTGTTCCATCGTCAAAGTCCAGATTTCTCAGTCTTCCTGTTATTTCCGGAAGATAAAATGTTTCTTAGCTTTCTTTTTTTTTTCAGCAGTAGTCAACAATAAATCAGAGCTATAAAACAGACCTTTCACTATTTTCTACAGATCCCTAATTGATTTTTTTTTTGTGTTGAATTTTAGCTTAATTTAAACTATAGCTTAATTAATTTATATTTATGTATTCAACATTTGCATGCTCTTACATGACGTTAAGAGTTATTTATAATAGATATCTATATCATAAATAAATAGAAATGAACACCTTATTTGTGTATTTGTCTGTAATATAATTCTTTACAAAAGATTGAATAGAATGAAATACTGCTTACTCATCACAATTACTAAATATAACTCACTGCATGTTCCAATTGTGTGCCATCAATAAATAAGTTGCATTCTTTATTTACATTACATATTAATCAATTCAACTGAACATTTATAAAATTTACAGTTTTACTGTATCAGTGGAAAGTCTTCTTGAGTTAAGCTATTTACATGATTTTCTTTGAATACAGTTTAAGTGTACACCAAACACACTAGTCAACAAAAGCATGAAACATTTTCTGTCCACTAAATGTAATTGTGACTGTGCTATGAATGGGGTGTTTTGCTTTAATCAGAGGTGGGCCAAAATACTACAGCTGACATCACATGGCCAGACTACATACAGTTAGACCACCTACAGGTCATCAGACTCTGGGATTGTAATGGGCTCCAGGGTTACAGTGGGTAGGATCAGATGGGTGCCCTCAGATATCCACCCTTGGGCCGTCCTATTAAAGGTGGGTCGCTTCACTCCTGGCTCCTCCAGCTCTAGGTACCTGGGTGGGTTCAGGTCCACCTCTGGGAGCTTGAATGTGATTCCTCTGGGAGCTTTGTCAAAGCCACCAAAAGGAGTGGCCACCCTGTAATTGACATCAAGTGTGAATAGTTCCTCATTGTTGTACTGATGTACTAATTGACTAAAACATGCTCATATTGTAATTTTCTCACCGGTTAAAGCTTTTGTACTCAGGAAGGTCCGGTCGCGGATCAGGTCCTGACATTGTCAGTTTGAGGGTTTCGGCGAGGTCGGGGTCACTGAGGATTGCTTGATCCCATGGGGAGTGGTAGGACTTGGGCATAGCTGTGGCTGTTAACTTCTCTTCAGTCATGTCTGTCAAGGAGCCAACAAATACAGAGAGACACGATTAGATTGTTCCAACATCGCAGCAGAATCTAATGGTTTAGTTTGCAGTTCACGGGTTAATGTTGAGCTTTTTTCTTCAGCCTTTTTGAGGGGAGGCTAAAGTTTTAGAATGGATTATGAATAGAGACTGTGCTTAGGGAACACTTATGGACAGACTGAGTTGTCCGTCATTGAGATCTGAGGCTTTAAAATAGCACATAGTTGAAGTGTGCACTCATCATATTATGTGTCAATGTGGGATGACATCCTAGTGGAGGGTTTTGGAATAAGTACTGTACTCTGTCGCCTTATTAGAGTATAATATCATAAAATAAAGCATTTCAAGTTTCTCAGGTTGTAATATGAATCATGGTATCAAACAACTTAAGTTAATGCCATACAACAAGACCAGCAGTTATGACTGTATGCTGTATGATACAAGTTGTCATTATCATGACAGCATTACATAATCAGTCACTGTTATTTGACTGTGCAGTAAATGCAGTATTTTTTTTTACTGTTTGATAGTGGATGAAATAATAGATTTAAGGTAGGAATGATTTCCAAAGACCAAATCTAATATTAATGTTTGCATATTTATTTTTTACATAGAATTAAGATAATTTTGTTTAATGGTTATATCTTAATGCTTCATATTGGCTTCAATGTAAACATACTGAAGAGCATAATTACCTGAAATAGTGATTTCTGGATTAACAGCATTTCCATCAGCGGGTGCGTCCACTTTAATTTCCACAGTGTGTGTATTCTGAGTTAAAATATCATTCTGCAAAATGCAATTAAAGTATAGTTCATATATTAGTTATCAACTGAGCAACAAAACGTAAAGCTGGCTCATCTACAGCTGCTCTTGTGTTCCATGCACTCAGGTACATACACACACACACACACACACACACACACACACACACACACACACACACACACACACACATATACTTATAACTACAGTGTGTGCACACACACAGAAACACATCAACAGGCACTGATAAAGAGGGGAGCAGCTCCTCAGCAAAGGGCCTGAGCAGCTCTCAGAAGATTTGGCTGCATGATGTACAGTAAAAGGCACTTGTCTTTGTTCATCATCTGTGCTTTGTAACAGTTTTAGATAAATTTGCTTAATGAGACCATTCAACACATTTTCATGCAGACGGCACTAATGCCAGAACTCATGAACGCATTCAAACATATATGAAGAGACTTCATAACAAATACAATTTGACTTACATTCAGCTGTGTGTTTGCCTCATTTTGTATACTTTCAAATGTATATTTTTCAGATCTCCTCTGGCGCATTTTGAAAAGCCGGGAACCTCTGTTGGAAAGCAATGATAACTCCTCCAACATAATGTCTTTAGGAGTGCTGAGCTTCTTTCCGAGATCCATTACGTCCCCTGTTGAGAAAAACAATATGCATAAAGATGAAGATAAAGATGAAAAAAATAATCTGTATAATGTGCAGATTTAGACTGAAATGGTGAATGCCTTTAATCTAATCCCTGTTTCTTAGAAAGATCCTGTGTCAAAAAGATCTGGTTTTAATACCGTTAATGCATCAGGTGGTATTATACTTACAGACATATTCTTAAATAAATTGTATATAATCTAACTAGGACAAACTAACTTGGGAAGGGGCTGGTTTTAGAGTTGGTTTTAGAGCTGCAACGTGATGGATACACAATATAAATACACCCTGATATAATTTTGTCAGATGGAAAGGTTTGGGGGAGGGGTCCATAAATGACATCAAAGTTGTCACAAAATTCAATATTTTCCATTTTGTAAGCCCTGTCATGGAAAATGAGTTATCATTGTTGAGAATTAGTTTTGGATGGACATGATGCTTCCTCGTCTGCCACAACAATCGGTATGTACCCCAGCTGTCACAAAGCTTCACTTTATCCAAATGGCTACACACAGTTGTCCCTCACTTCTTCCCTCCCCTCTCCAGAAATAGACTTTTGAAAAGGACAACGACAAAGGATTAGTCGCCATAGGTAGTAAATCATGCCATTAGCTTATTTATGGCAAAGGCTGGAGTGTAGCGCTGACATTTTTAACCCAGATCACAATGGATATTATCTTGCTGCAGTGTGTTTGTCTGCTTGTCCTCAGTTCTAACATCATACCATTCCCGTGGACCTCCTGGCAAATAGCTGCTGCACGCTTCTTCCTCTCTCCAGTTGGCATTGTACAGAATTGTGACATTTCAGGAGTACTGGAAACACATACAAGACACAGGATGTATTTGTTCTGCCCAAGTCTCAAAGTTTAAAGTATATCTCCCATTTGCCGTCAGCATTTTTTGGAATTTCAAGATTATTTATAAGGCACCCTTTAAATAAATCTGCCATATCAGTGTATGCCATGTTATAATAATCTCTCTGTCGGGGTTAGATTTAATAGATTACAATGTATTGCATAACCGCAAAGCCCTATTGTACTAGGATCGGTTTCCACACACATAATTCTTAAATCTGGCCTCGTCGCTGGACCGATATTTGCATGTGTGAGCAAATGTTAGTGCTATCTCCCTTAAGGTTGTCACAAGATAAATCACCTGTGTAAAGGTCAAGGGTGATTATTGTGTCCTAAGTTTGTATGTGTGGCTGGACACAGTAAGTATCCAGCTGACACAGTAAGTGTCCAGCAGTACAAAACATTAAACATAGTATCCAATATATATTACTTGTTTAGTATTCAATTGTGACCATCTGCTGAATTTTCAGCTATCATTTCCATGCAAACAACAGAGAGAGCAAAACAATATAATTCTGATAATTTGTCAAATGTTGCGTTTCCATAAAAAAGGGACTTCTATAATTCATAGAAAATCAAAGCCACATTTTTTTAATGTCAATACAGTGACTTTCTTGAATTTGTAACTATATCATTTGAATGAACCACATATTCACAAAATAAACCCTGACGACGCTTGTTCGTACCTGTGATGGTATCCCTAGGGTGCAACCTGTATCCTTGAAGGGGAGACACGGAGGCTCAAGGGTCAACCTACAGTAGGTAGTTTGATCTTCCCTGATCTTCACACTCACGGACACTAAAGCTAAACTGTGACTGTGTCTCTGTGTCTGTTGTGAATGGAATGCAGCTTACATCAATAGGCTAAATTTAACCTGCCAAACACTCAAAACCACTCTCAAACACCATGGGGCAAGGATAGCTACCAGAGAGAGAGAGAGAGAGAGAGAGAGAGAGAGAGGGGAGAGGATGGACAACACACACACATGTCCACTGATGTTCTTTGAGGCAAGGAATCCCCTCCAGAGATGCATTTTCTTCCTTGAGTTGAATTTTCAAAGTCAGCATGTCCCCATGGGTTGATGTAACCTCCGAGGCTCTGTTACCTTCAAGTTAGGGAGGTCGTTAATGGTGGACACAGCTGCCACTTGTGTACGCCTCTCTTCCAACTGAGTCATTATGTGCAATTACTGACTCTGTGTAAAGATATACAGACCAGTGGAACGGTCAGTGTGGTCTCATCCGAGATGGTGATCGGCCAAAGATATTTTTATAAAGCAGAATCAAGGTCATTTTACCCTGGCAGCTGAACCTGACATACTTCAGACATACTGGACATTTAATCTTTAAATCGTTAACAAAATGTTGAGACATGAAAGTTACTGTACATTTTTTAACCAGTATAAACTGCATGTGTTATTTGAAAACATTGGTATACAATTATTGAATAAAAAAAGATGACTCAAAACCATCTGCACTACTTTTTAAATGATATCACAATGTCGATTAATGCAACAAAAAAAACAACGCGTGTTTTTCTGTCTTTTATTTTTTCAGTTTGTGTTGAACAGGTGCAAAGACGTAAAATTTTCTTCAAGAAAATCACCAAACACAGGGTAAAGCCCCCCAAAATTAGCAAGAAACATGACTACATCATTCATATTGAAACCCTGAAGCTCAATGGCAAAATCTGTTATTCTGTTTACATTTTAACACCACACAGTGTGTGATCAAAGGTGGGATACGTCATGTATGTATGCATGTACATTTTACTTGACTTAAAAACACATTAAATAGAAGTGAAAAAGCTTAAATCCATTTTAAAATATCACATGTAGGTCATCAGTTTGAAAAAAAGTCAATGTTAAGATGCAACACTTATTTATTGTCTGTATCATTTAGCTGTTATTAGAAAGTGCTGCAGATGATTAGAAATGTTCACTCTTTAATATACTTGCCATCACCACTGCACTCGTAGTGAGAGAAAAAGCAGGATAAAACAAGGTGAGTAACACATGTCATCATTATTGCTGTATGAAATGTTGACATGTGCAGAAGTGATAACAAAGTCACAGTGAGATTTTAATAAGCAACAGTAAAGATACATGACAGAAAAGCCACACAATCAGAGTGCCTTATTTCTCACTAAATATTTATAACCAATAATGTAAAAATGAGCAACACCAATCTACATTGAAAAAAGCAATCTACCAAACATTTATTTCATCTACTACACGTTCACTTTGGCTCTCATAACACTGTTCTGATTCACTTCTGTCCTAGATCAGCCTGAAACAAACGGATACAACATAATGACTGAGAAATAACCAATTATCCACAATTGCAAAATCTCCCATCAATGCTGAGCAGGGTAATATCTCATCAGCAACACAACACAATAGCTGTGATAAGTCATTGAGCTCTTCTAAACAAGTGGCTACTCGTACCATGAAGATAGCAACATGTATCACTCCCATTAGCAACTTCAAACAAACCTAGTAAATTGTGTAAAATATGCCTGAGTCTCAGACCTACTGGCGTAGCTTAAACCTGTTTCCATTACAATAGAACAAACATATTGCATCTCTTTAAGCCAAATTTACTTTTTTGTCCGATAAACTTTTTTACCATAATTCATGTACACTGGTTTAAAAGTATACTTCTCTTCATCGGCTGTATGTCTGACCTCATCTTAGTGGTATTAACTCTTCTGGACTGTACTAGGCATTGGGGAGTACTTTGTTGGACTGGAGCATTGTCCCATGTATCCAATACTGGCCCTGCTGACAGGCCTCAGAGGCTGAGCAGGTCTGAAGGGAGGCCCATAGAAGGCTGGTCTCTCAGGTGAAAATGTCCTACTCATGAACGGTGCCTGAAAAGCTGGGGCCGCATGATAATGATCCATGCTGACAGGTGCAGGATCAAGAGACACCCTACGCTTCCATTCATCTGGAGGCTCTGGTAGAGATCTACGGTGCCCTGCAGCTTTGACATTAGAGGCAACAGAGGATGAGAGGCTCTGAAACACAAAGGCATCATCCACTGAACCAATTAGGCTTCTGGATGCCGCCTCCCATGGTGACAGTGGCTTGTAGACCTTTTCTTGAAAGGACAATTGCCTCTGTGTTGGTAAAAATGACGATTGGATTCCAGGTGCGCTCGCAGGTGATAGAAGTCTGGGAGAAGGCATCGAATTCAGTCGCTTGGGGAGGCTCAGGGAGCGGCTTCTTCCAAAGCCCTGAAAAGAAAATAACATATCAGTTGACTGGTGTGACTGCAGCACTGCAGACTTTGCTGCCACCCACTGGATTCATTTAAGCCTCAACAATAAATTTGTAGTTTATTCATGTTTATTTTTTAAAATCAAATTACTAAAAGTTTTACTGAACAAAAGGGCAAAAAGAAATTAATGATAATCTTGTTAAAAACAGTTTCATAAAAAAATTGCCCATTGGTAAAAAAAGATGCAGAAATAATACATTCATTCAAAGAACGTACACCTTTTGTCACATTTAATCACATGATGTCACTTTTTGCAGATGAAAAACCTATTATTTTGCATCTTAAGAACCTCTTGTACTTTTTCTGTTTTTGTAGTTTTATTATAAATGGGACTTTGGAATTTTGGCTACACATACACCTGACAATATCTTTCCAAAAGCCTGGATTCAACAGTGCAAACCCTTTCACAATAGATTGTCTAACTTAAAACATTTCAGATATGTACAGTTGTGGTCAAAAGTTTACATACACTTGTAAAGAACATAATGTCATGGCTCTCTTGAGTTTCCAGTTATTTCTACAACTCTGATTTTTCTCTGATAGAGTGATTGGAACAGATACTTCTTTGTCACAAAAAACATTCATGAAGTTTGGTTCTTTCATGACTTTATTATGGGTTAACAGAAAAAGTGATAAAATCTGCTGGGTCAAAAATATACATACAGCAACATGAATTATCAATTTTGGTGACTTAGAAAGTTGTGTCAATGAAATGAGCTTCATAGCATGGCCTCTTAACTTCTTGTGAGTAATTATGAGTGACTACAACTGGTGACTTCTCTGAGGCCATTTAAATAGGGCTCATTGGATACAAACGCCCACAAACGCTACAATGGGAAAGTCAAAGGAGCTCAGCATGGATCTGAAAAAGCAAATCATTGACTTGAACAAGTCAGGAAAGTCACTTGGAGCCATTTCAAAGCAGCTGCAGGTCCCAAGAGCAACAGTGCAAACAATTGTTTGTAAGTATAAAGTGCATGGCACTGTTTTGTCACTGCCACAATCAGGAAGAAAACGCAAGCTATCACCTGCTGCTGAGAGAAAATTGGTCAGGAGGGTGAAGAGTCAACCGAGAACCACCAAAAAGCAGATCTGCCAAGAATTAGAAGCTGCTGGAACACAGGTGTCAGTGTCCACAGTCAAGCGTGTTTTGCATCTCCATGGACTGAGAGGCTGCCGTGCAAGAAGGAAGCCCTTGCTCCAAAAGCGGCACCTTAAGGCTCGACTGAAGTTTGCTGCTGATCACATGGACAAAGATAAGACCTTCTGGAGGAAAGTTCTGTGGTCAGACGAAACAAAAATCGAGCTGTTTGGCCACAATGCCCAGCAATATGTTTGGAGGAAAAACGGTGAGGCCTTTAACCCCAAGAACACCATGCCTACCATCAAGCACGGTGGTGGTAGTATTATGCTGTGGGGCTGTTTTGCTGCCAATGGAACTGGTGCTTTACAGAGAGTAAATGGGATAATGAAGGAGGATTACCTTCAAATTCTTCAAGATAACCTAAAATCATCAGCCCGAAGGTTGGGTCTTGGGCGCAGTTGGGTGTTCCAACAGGACAATGACCCCAAACGCACATCAAAAGTGGTAATGGAATGGCTAAATCAGGCTAGAATTAGGGTTTTAGAATGGCCTTCCCAAAGTCCTGACTTAAATCCCATTGAGAACATGTGGACAATGCTGAAGAAACAAGTCCATGTCAGCAAGCCATCAAATTTAACTGAACTGCACCAATTCTGTCAGGAGGAGTGGTCAAAGACTCAATGAGAAGCTTGTGGATGGCTACCAAAAGCGCCTAATTGAAGTGAAAATGGCCAAGGGACATGTAACCAAATATTAGCACTGCTGTATGTATATTTTTGACCCAGCAGATTTGATCACTTTTTCTGTTAACCCATAATAAAGTCATGAAAGAACCAAACTTCATGAATGTTTTTTGTGACAAAGAAGTATCTGTTCCAATCACTCTATCAGAGAAAAATCAGAGTTGTAGAAATAACTGGAAACTCAAGAGAGCCATGACATTATGTTCTTTACAAGAGTATGTAAACTTTTGACCACAACTGTAGATCAACTAGAGGCTTGAGTTTTTCGTTTAATACCAAAAAAGGTTTGAGTGATATAAACTTATGGATGAGATTTGTGTTAAAGTCTTGAAGCATCATGAAACATTTGAGACATTAACAAATAAATGATGATTTAAGAACTTACCTGCTGTTGGTTAAATAAACTTGAAATAAGTACAGTGGCAATATTACTACTATCACAGATTTAAAAGATGATGAACCTTTGTTTGGAACCATATCTGTGCCCCCTTTTCTTTGATTAATCTGCTTAAAGAGAAAATCCACTCCAAAATACAATTCACATGTTAGTTTAATTTCGTATTTCTATTATGGGTCACTTCACCAATTTAGTAATAAAACATTTTTAAAAGCCTAGAACACCCAGGAAAACTTTAATTTGTCGCACACTGGTAGGTGCATTATACAACAGCAATATACCCTGTTGTCCTTTAAGTTGTATCTGACCTGTACTGCAACCTATACTTTCTCAAATCTTGTACATCATTGTTTTAATTATCAATATTCAGGGATACTTGACGACTAACAACATATTTCTTTTTTGCAGTTTGGCCACCTCATTAACTCATCTAGCAGCCTTTAGCAGCAGGGGAATGATACAAACATCTATCAACCATATCGCCACAGGAATATAGCCGTAGTCCTGTTTGTGATTGGTTGTTTCTTTTGGTTTAAATCAGCTAAAGGAAAAAATGTCCAAGACACGAGTAGCTTAACATTAGCATTAACATTAGCCACTATTAATAGCTAGTGGTCAGAGCTAATAAGGGCCTGTCTGACTGATACTCCTCCTCTGAGGAACCAGTTTTGGGGTTTATCAATCCAATATTGTTTTTATTTCTCAAACAAGAGCAATATATATATATATATATATATATATATATATATATATATATATATATATATATATATATATATTTCTCACACAAGCAGATAAATATATATATATATAGCTGAGCACTAAATATATTCTAAAATACAAAAGCAGATAACATACTTTTTTCTGTGACATTACATACTTGCTCAATAAGTCATTTGAATAGCAAAATGTAAATCCTGGTTTAGGGTGGATTTCACTTCAGTAGTTGGTCATAGACGTCCGACAAAAGTGTGCAGAACATCTTTTGAGGGCCGAGATCTTGGTTCCAAACCTTTCACATTTAGAGTTAAAGGTGGACTGATGGAAAAGCTGTGATAACAAACAAGCACAACGGTCCAGAAACATAAAGTCATACTGGTCAGTGACAGTGTTAATCTTCAGCAATTTACCATCTTATATTATTAAGAGCAAACAGTATTGAAAATAGTCAATAAAGTAGTGAATCTTAAAACTGATATTGCTGAAGGTGCAGTAAATATAAGTAAATTCTGTGTGAAAGCGTGAGGCAGTGAGAAAAATGGAGGAAATATAAATCACTTAGAAAAAAGTAGTGATACAGTAGTTCAGGAAAAAGAAGCTCATGACACACACAGGAAGTTCACAAGTAGAGTGAAAGAGAAATTTAATAGCAAGATTGTGCTGAGAACAAGAAGTGCAAATATGTTTGAAAGACAGAGATATAAACACAAACAAGACAATTGTTTCCTTTTTTCATTTTGACACTTTTTTCTGTGATAACTCATGTTTTACAGGATGAGGATACAGAATGTCTGATGATTTTACCGACAGTTAAATAACTAGCCATAACCAACAACTGCAGAAAATACATCCACATAAAAAAATAATTAAAGTCATAATGGTCAATAATCACAACTAAAGTTAGTGCTTTTAGCTGTTGTGATGCCATTGAAGTTTGGAATGAGACTGAAGGAATTGCAAATGTATGCTTCCAAAAAGAGAAGTGCATTGACAGTTTCTCCCCAAACACACTAAATTATCAAAAATATTCAGTAAATATAATCGTAAGTTATTGTTTTTTCAGATGGCATGAAAAGTAGTTTTTAACTAATGTTTAAAACAAATGTATTAATAAATGATATTGCTGGGTTCCTTTTGGGGTCAGTGATGACTACTACTAGACATAAGTGCATGTAATCTTAATCCTTACAAAAGAAAAACAACTAAAGAAAGAAAAACTCAAAGAGACATCAGTTGAACAAAGCTCTCTGCACACATTATTGCACATGTGATAGCACTTCCTGAGAATCACTCAACATTATCTAGTCTTACATTTCCTTTTTCAAGCACGCATGCACCTCCCAAGTTTGAGGAGGTTGACATGTTATACTAAATTATTTATTTGTGTGTTTATTTTAGTTTATATTCTATTGATTTACAATATTAAGCTAGCTTTCCTGTACATTCAACATGTTTCGTCAGATTATCAGATAAATATATCCTTATAGATGCATACTGTCAATTATTTTGGACGTGACATACATTTAGACTGTCTGTACATGTCCACCTGTCGAGTAAGACATTTTAGATGATACCACGTTGTATATGTAATTGTGTTCTATTGTCTCTGCGGTGACTACACCAAAGCATGACCATATACAGTATTAGAGCTAATGAAGCGCAGCAACAGGTCTCCACTGTTTGCCTGTCACCACTGGCTTCTTAGCAGAAAACTTTGGGCGAGGTGCCATTTGACGTGCGCCTCTAGCAATAAGAGAAGCAGGAGAAAAAGCTGAAGCAATGCTGTCACCAATAGATGAATGCTGGGAGGATGCGCTTGCAGGTCGGGCACTTGGTGCTTGCTTGTCGGTTATGTGATGGGCTGTAGGTGTGACAGTGTGCTTTTCATCCAAGCGCTTGTCAGTTGCAAAAGGCTCAACAGATCTTGTGCTTTGGCGGGCAGAAGAATTTCGGGAACTTACCGATACAGGAGACTTAGCAGGAACTTCTGCCTTGCTTTGAACAACAAGCTCAGAGGCGTTATAAGGAGAAGGGGCAGATCTATGTTCAAGACTTTTGATGGCCTCAAACTTTGATGCCGGAGTTGGTTTAGGGCTGGGGCTTTTGGCCTCAGGTACTGCCTCATACTTAAATAGTGAAGAGTCCAACTGATAGGGCTGATGTTTCATAATATCTAAGGGGTTGAGGTGCTTTGGGGCTGCTTTAGGTTTCTCTTTGGTCTTAGGCTTAATTTTGGGGCTTGTGGAAGGGGGTTGTTTGGCTGCTGATGGAGGATAGAAAGGAGCAAGAAGGGGATTGTATGATAAAGGAGGTGGGGCACGAACGATGGAAGAATATCTCCAGGAGTTAGGGAGTGATGGGGTTGGGGAGGGTGATCTTGTTTTTTTAGCGTGCACCGTCTCAGCATCGACAACAAACTTCTCCATATGGGACTGTCTTTTGGCAAACAACGCTGCACCTTTTCCCGCCATAGTTGGACCATCGCCAGCCCGATTAGTACTTCTGCCTGAGACTCGACCCTTTGGAGAAGCCTGTAATGCTTTTGATCCATGGCCGTATGACTTCCCTGCTTGCGGTGGGCAAGAGGCAACTGAGTTTTGAGCACTGTCTAACTTATTCCTTGAGGGTGAGGGTGGCTGATGTGGGCTGTAAGAAGGACTGCAGGCCTGCATACTCACTGGGGATCGTGATGGCTGCTGACTCCAGCTATTTGTTGTTGGATGAAGATGAAGCTGAGAAGAGACGTTGACAGGAGCCCAGGCATTGGCAGGTGTTTGAAGTGTTGCCAGAGTTTGATCTGGTGCCCAATGGTGGGACATCTGTTGAGTTTGAGCCCAATCTTGCTGCTGTAAGTAATGCTGACTATGAGGCCCCACATGACTGTGAGCGGGTTGTGAAACTGGACTTCTTGGTTGAATATAGGGCTCACCAGAGGGGCTCCTACTCATCCAAGGTGGACAGGCTGGGTTGATGGTAGGTTTTGGGGCAACTGGTGGGGGATTCTTGAGTTTTATTGTTCTTGGTTGCATGAAGTTACAAGCTTCAGCACCTAGACTAAAACAGTCTTCCTCTGACTCAATAAAAGACCTCCTTTCCCCTTTGTTTTGAAGTTGATGATCTGATCCTTGCGCCAGCTTTGTTGGCTTTTTATTAGTGGCTTTCCTTTTAGACTCTGGAAGGATGCCGGTCTTTATTGCTGGCACAGATATTCGCTCATCTCTTGAGGCTATGATTTCTCCAGTTGGGGACCAAACCTGCGGGTTAGTGTTAATAGGCACAGGTACTCTGAATCTCGGTTCTTGTCTCTTTGTCACTGGAGCAACACCACCAGGCATGATAGGAGCAGTTGTGCTGGAGGTAAATCCTAGGAAAGGCTTTGCAGTTCTGTTTGGCACCAACGGTTTTGGCACATTGGATAGGTGGTTCATCTGTTGAATACTTTCTTGGTATTCTTCGCGCTGCCTACGATTTGCATCCATGTAGTTGGCCTGATCAGTATGCTGGTACATTTCCTCAGTGTCATAAACATTCTGTGCTTCTGTACATTCGGGTTCTCGTAATATCTCCACAGGTAATCCTTTATTCCTCAGGTCTTCATGCTCTGACACTATTTCATCCATGCGTTTGCGGCGTTGGGCAAACATCATAACACCCTTACCTGTTGTTTCTTGTAGTGCTTCCATTTCTCTACCACTTTCCCAATTCAGACTTGTTTTGTGCTGGTGCTGATAAACAGAATAGTCCTCTTCTAACTCAGATTCACTTGTTGCCAAAAAGTTATAACCAGCTGATCTGACTTCAGTTTCCTCCTCTATTTGGTCTTCGCTGTCAAGCTTTTTCTCCCCAGTCCCGTAACTCACAAGTGTGTACTTCTTGACCCTCTGGCGGCGTTTTTTAAACAGCAAGGCTCCCTTATTTTGAGGGTTGGGTGCATCCGTTAGAAGCCGCGCAATACGCTTACATTTGGACTTGGTCTCCTTGACGTGTCTTTCTGATTGGCTCTCGTTGTGACTGAGCCCTGAGGCAAAAGAGAGAGAGGGAGAGAGAGGGACAGTGAGAACAAAAGAAGGGAGGTGAGGAAGATGTAAACATATACTCATTTCATTTTGATATTTTGTCAGTCAGTGGACATGTAGGAAGCTACAGTATTTAACTGATCAATGCTCATAAAAGTAAAATAATTAACTAATGCTTGATATTTGGGAATTTTAAAGCAAGCACACTAATAAGAAGTAAAACAAATCTAAAATTGGCCCCTGCTGAAGCCAGCACACTAATAAAAGCATCATATTCACTTACAGCTAACTTGGGGGGGTCTATGAGGCAGGAAAAATGAGGAGCTCACTTTCCATTGCCGTCAAGTCTTACGATTGGAAAAGGGATCGGGTGACAGGCCCGGGGTGACACATGCTGGTGTCTGTCAAATTTGTTTCTGCCAGCCTCATCATATGGTCATATTTTATTCTTAACCCGCTCTGACTTTTAAAGCCATGGGAATTCTCCCTGTAAGTCCACCTCAAATAGACCCCAGGTTACAGCATGAAAATAACCAGCACCCATAGGGTTTTGCACAAGTTATATATGAAATGACGTTTTCATATAACACCAACAATAAATACAGGCAGAGAAATGTAATTTAAGATAATTATCAAAAGTTAATTCATGCCTCTGGACAAACAAACACAAAATTATTTCTTGTCTATTAATAAGTTGTACATTATTTAAATTAAGAAAAAAAAAAATTTGGAATATGCTGTACAGTTTGCACTACTAGCTTCATGTGTCTAACAAGTGAGGGTAGAAGACAGATACTTACGTGTGGACCTTGCCCTCTGCCTGTCCGGTCTGCAGAGATCTGTGTCAGACTCTGAGTTCCACTTCTCTGCCTGCTCAGCAGCCTTGTCTGAAATTCCAAAGAAGAGAGAAGCAGGAGGTGCTTCACTACTCCCTCCTTCCTCTGAAGATTCAACCCTCCTGTTCACAGTCCCTAGGCTCTGCCTACTACTGGCTCCCAGGGGCTGCTCTGTGGTCAGGGTCAAGGCCAGGGTCATGTCAGCTGCACGGCCAAGAGAGGAGGAAGAAGAATGCGAATGCAGCCGTGATTTTTGGCCGGCATGAGGCTCGAAGTTGGGGCGCTCTGGGTGTGGGGACAGTGATGTTGGTGAGGGTTGGATTCGAGGAGACTCTGTAATGGACTCTCCTGATTCATTAAGGTAGATGTCATCTTCTTCTTGGTATGAAACCTCCTCTTCACTTCCGCAGAGTTCAGGCAGGGACTGTTGCTCACCTGCAGATTCCCAGTCTTGTGACTGAAGGCATGCTGGGGACTCGAGATCAGACTTCAGGATGTGAGCAGGTAGAGGGTCTAATGGGTACTCTTCATCACTGGCATCATCACACAGTTCCCCAGAACCATCTGAACCTGACCAAGGGACCAAGTTATCATTGTTGTCTGGGTCTTCAGCTTCTGGTTCCATCTCTAATGCGGTTTCACAATGTCCTCACCAATAATACCTTGATTAAAACAAAAACAAACCAAGGAGTCTTTTGAAAAATAGTTCACATTTTTGCACATTTTCAACTTTACACTTTGAGGGTGTTGTAGAAATATTCAAATTTGAACAATTATGACCATAAACTCCTTTTGATTTAAAGGATTACTGTTCAGATAAAGAGATGTCAGATTAGTACACTTTTTAGTATTTCGAACTACCATGTAATTGTCTGAATTATTCCTATCCCCAATAGGAAGTGCAGCTTTTCTTTGGCAGTTACATCGGAGCTGCCATCGCTCTAAATGGAATGGTATGTAATATCAAGGGGGAAACTGCATTCACATCCAAGAGGATAAGCAAAACAATTGGGAGGCTGTTTTCCGAACTCCTGTTTATACAGTGAGGTTTCTTCCATTTCGCTGCTCTCATCTATCACTGCAACAAACAGCACCGCATCTCCATTTAAGAACTGAATCTGAGAGACTATTTGTTTTATACATAGTAGAAATACTAGGCCTCCTACTCCCTCGCTTAAAGCCAGTGTTTGTTTTGTTACTCAAGTTAAATCATATCAACAGTTAATCCATCAAGAGGCTTCAAAAGTATTCCCTCAAATTAATGGTAATTAGTTATTGTATAAAATCCAATGGTTTGAAAATTGTTCGATTGATTCAATTATCCAGTGCAAAACAGCAGCTGTCTATGTTTTTCCATACAATCATTCTACCTAAAACTGACATTAAAATGTTGTTTGCTAGTTACACCTTTTTCAGGTTAGTATATGGATATAAACAGAAATGATTGCCTTTATAACCTAATGTAAAAATGTAAAATTCATAATCAACATCATGCTGAAATTGTTCATATTAGTTCTGACCCAATGTTTATCTACAGACCAGGGCTCAAAACAAAGAATGTTTCAGCAGTCTGCTACTGGTTCGAAAACTGCAGGGAATCCAAAACATGAAGGTTTTACTGCAAACACAAGCCCTTTATTTTCCAAACATATATACTGACATCCAACAGAGGGTGGCGCCATTGTAAAGAAAGACTTGGATAGATTCACCTCCTGATAACTAGATTAAAACCAAAAAGACTGTAAAAACTTTTTTTTGTTTTACACACATAATTCACCTTTTCATAGTATTTATAATATACCAAATTTCAGCTGTTCAATAAACAGATTATAGTGTGTAAAATAAAAAAGGTCAGAATGCACATGTGCATTAGTTCTGCAGTGTCAGAGTAACTTTGTGGAGATTGAGGCTGTTTGCTGTATGTTTTTTTGCTGTATGTCACTGTGAAGACAGCACTGTCCTTCCTTCAACAGATACCAGCCACAGTAGCAAACACTCAACCAGCTAAAGATAAAGATAAAGTGCCACAGTGTTCCAAAATGCTCAATAACTTTTTTTCTACGCAGTTGCAGACACACACATCCAACTGAATCAATAAGTTAATTTGGTGAGCCAAAAACTAAAGGCACTCAGAAAATAAATATGCCCAAAGTCTAACCAGAAAATAGAACAATTTAATCAATATCACAGCTGTAGGACAGCATCCTGTCTTTGTTGCAAAGTCACAAAACACAAGTGTCGGACACTACAAGCTGATGATTTGCTATTATTAGATTTTTAGAAAAAGTTGAGTCTAAAGAGTAGAGGTTTGTCCTGAAGGTGGCGTGAGAGGGAATGTCATTTCAATTCAAAAGTGTTTTCTCCATGGAGGTCTGGAAGTTTAATATCAATCTGCCAACTGCAAGATTATGAGTTGACATTTTGGCTTAAAAAATAATGCTTGAAATGTCAATCTGCAACTTTAGATTGCAGTAATATTTTTGTACAAGAGGACATTGGCTCATGGTAGCACTAGAGTTCAAGTAAAGGTCGACACGAGGAGTCATCCATTGTGGACCAATACATATCCAAATAAACATCACATCAATCTGAACAATAGTTTTATGAAACAAAGCATTTGGTAAGTGGTGAGACAGACTGACATCTAGCGGAATCAGTTATTTACATGATTTCACACTTCAGTACATCTGTTTTTCACAAATTTACACCTGTTCAAATGAGTCAATTTCTTTTGTTTACACACTCAGAGAAGCACTAAATCCACTGACAGACTTGACAGTCTTGAATGTTTACATGCAGTTTTAATAGCTTGCATGTTCCTTTTAATGTCGTACAAAGGTTTAATATGATTTGTAATCAATTGAAAGCTTAATTTCCCTTTATCGATCACGCTCTGTCCTGTGTAGGCACAAAACAATTTGTTTTGCAATATAAGAGTACAAAAAAGTGTAGTTGTTTCATGAGGCCAATCATTGCCAATCGCAAATTAACACATTTGAATTTCAATGTTAAACAGATTTAGTTTGCAACAAATTTACAATAAGGCGTAGTACATACAATGTCTCCCAGATTAGATATTGGCTGACTTTGGTAATTTACTGGCCCTCCTGTCACACACTTATGAGCATTTGCTCTAAAAACAGATTTAATCCATAAAAACAGGAAAGTAGGACATTGTAGCAGTTGCTCAACTGCATCAGGAGTGACTGAACTTCATTGATGACAAAAAGCAACAATCAACAATAAAAAAAAAACCAATGACATTTCTATGCATCATTGCGCACATACAGTTCATGCACACATTTTTTATTTGCAGCATGTGGCATAGCTTTGGATAACCTTTGGATTGAAGGCTGTTGAAGGCTCAGGTAAATTGCACTAGCCATAACTTTTTGTTCATCTATACTGCTATCAAGAGGCCCTATGACACATGCAGCTGCAGGATTATTAAAAGACACAGACTCTTGGACACTTTGTCTTCTGCAAACGCTTCTCTTCACACTTGGTTCCACTTCGTTTTAACACTCAACCATCATCAAGCCTTAGTTTGGTGCTAAAGGAGTTTCTGTTTCCTAGTATGGCAGTAACTTCAGCATGTTGACTCGTTGCCGTGGAAACAGTCAAGGATGCTGACTCCCTAACGAGTGAACTCTTGGTCTGGGGGATGACCCCTGCGAGGACTGAGCTTTAGCAGATTAGATGTTTCCACACAATCAGACTGCCTAACTTCAACCGCTAATGAGAAACATGCACCTGTTAAACAGCCACAAATACATTTTTAGTACTCCCATCACGATCCTTACAACAGAACAACAATCTGCTGAATATACAGCTTGGACCAGTATTCACCAACATAGATGTTGCAATCAGCAAGTACACAAAAACTGACTAAATTATATTGAAGCCATAATTAAATCGGTGCAGCAGCGATTAGAGAGATACATATTTACTATTGAATAGTTTATCTTATAGCAGAGAGCCATAGAATCTCAGTGAAAAGAATAAAACAGAACTGATATGAGACTAAATATAGGCTGGTCCTCTATTAATACACATATGTGTCCCTCAAACCCAAAAGCAGGCGGACTATGAGATAATCTCACTAAATTAAATTCTCAACAGCAGGGTTAAGGAAAGAGAGAGATATGGCTTATGGTACAAGAAAGCCGCTATCAAAAGATGGAAAGTGGATCAAGGAATTAGTCATAAAACATCATCCATTACTCACAGTAATCATCCCTGAAGCAGCTGTAAAAGACAAAAAGTCTGTCCAAAAAATGAAAAGCCTCATCAGTCGAAGAGTCTGAGCACTTGTTGTGGAGTCCAGATGTTCAGGTTCAGGTCCTGCCACCTTGCTCATAGTGTAGCTTTGCTCATTCATGTATGCTACCGTATTTAAAGAGAGAGAAGAAAAAAGTATTCCTGCCCCCAACCTCCTTCAGACACAGCTCAGTTAGCATCGTTCTGCTGCAGCGCATCAACATAATGAACTGGTCCTCAGAAAACATTGCTTATTTTCATATTTTAGAGTGATTTGAAATGTGCCTTAGCTTATTATCAGTGCAGGTGTTATGCTTTTAATAATATTTTTTCTGGTTAACTACAGAAAGAAATACAGATAAATTAACAAACTTCCATTTGTTAATTGACCACAGACTTACCGCATGTTGCTCTTCAACCACTACAGTTACATGTTGCATTAATGAGCATTTGCCCAGAACAGTCAATTAGGTTATGAAATAGCGTTACACATTAAAAAGCTACTGTGCAGAAAATAGATGAGGTAAGACTGTTGTTCTTTGACAGGATGCCCATACATGGAACTAAATCTGAGTTTTAAACCATGGTTTGCAGAAGTAATAGAGAATGGAGAAACTACTCTACAGCTGCAGTACAGACCCTGATGGTCACATTCAGTCATTATTTCCAGTCAGATTCAAATTGATAGTCCACTTATGTATTCATTTAATAGTTGTTTTGTTTTTCTTGCAGTAAAGTACTCTGCTTATCAAGTGAAGATAAATCAATGGTTTGTTTATTTCCTCAGTGATTATTGCTTCCATGCATTTGTTTTTAATGACCTCATGGCCCTGTTTTGGAAATGATGATCTCCCACAATATAAAAGTGTGTTACAAATCTGATGAAATACTGATGATAATTTCAGAAATGAAGCATTATAGATAGAAGTGAAGTAAGCAATAGGTCATGAGAGACAGTGATTTTACAACAGCTACGGGGCGTTGTTAGGCACGAGACTAGGCCTGCTATTGTAGAGCGGAGATCAACATCTGTCCTAAAGCTTGGTAGGTTTATTGGTCACTATGTGGTATTTAAAGGTAAAATTACAGCAATGCCTGGCAGTGTAGATGCCAGAAATCATACCGCAGAATTTTGTCATTGTTTTAAAGATACACCATATGTCCACCCACACTATTGTTTGACCTCATCTCAGGACAGTGTGGGCATGTATTGATGGCATGTGTTTAATTTCCTTGACTCACCTGCTTGTTATACTGCATGTGTAATGGGCACTTAAGAATGAGTAAAGGAAAAGCACAGGCATTACGATGCATACATTCAGGTGTCCTTGTAATGACAGTGTGACAGTTGACAAGGCATATACCACTTTAGTTTCACTTCACATTCTCTGGTGATGTCCATCCCCTCTGCATTGACTCTGTGAGACAGTGGACAGTGTCATACATCTGGATTTTATTTATTTCAACAATCTGATGCAAAATCCACTCAAAGAAAGAAAAAATAACTAATGCTTCCTCAACTGTCCTTCCTGTCCTATTAGAAGTCAAAGTCTCAGTCTCTTTCCCTCACAAACACACACATTAACTAATCACACATAATCTAATCAATTAACTGTGTGATTCAGCTTAGCCCTTGGAGTTGAAAAAGGATAGTTTATCCAGGTATGTGAGAGTCTTGCAGATCAACAGGCCAGAGTAGGTCTGTAACAGTGAGCATCTTTCACCCTTCTGACCCAGTTCTGCCCACACTCTTTCTAGTTCATGGCTTTCCATCACTGCTGAGCTGAACAGATAACGGTAACAGCAGGCGTTGAAGCGGATATGTTTCTCTCCTGAGAACCTGGAGCTGTGTGTTGGTGCCACACCAGCCTTCTGAGCACAAAGGCCCACAAAAACATCAGCAGGCACGGGTGCACGGACTGCTGCAGACGCCACATACACTTTTCGGACCACATCCTGGGATAGAACGTAAGCCGTCCCGTCACAGTATTCAGGCAGGTACTTCTCAGGGTAAAGCGCTGGGGGCAGGTAGCCAAGACTGTGAGGGTCCCGGTCAGGGGAGTCTCTTTGGATCACCCTACCTAAATAAAAGTCCTCAGGGTGCCTGTGCAGCCCAAGTAGGTAGCCTCCGATGGCAGGGAGGTTCACAAACACAGAGTCCTTGGTCAGCAGAACAAAGC
This sequence comes from Cebidichthys violaceus, assembly GCF_023349555.1. Taxonomy (NCBI): domain Eukaryota; kingdom Metazoa; phylum Chordata; class Actinopteri; order Perciformes; family Stichaeidae; genus Cebidichthys; species Cebidichthys violaceus. Next base: position 7,341,143 of record NW_027176594.1, read on the forward strand.
GTGCCACGGGGCAGAAGGTGATCACCCAACGGAGTGCCAATACTATCCTTTCTGTTGGGCCACGGAGGGACGAGTCAGCCACAGCATGACCCTGGACCATGTCCCCATGGCGGTCAGACTCTATCATGAGGGCCTTTTGTGCAGCGAAAGTCTCAGTTGATCCTAGGAAAAACAATATTTGCACTGGGAAGCCTTGGATGAGTGTTTGGTTGGCCCATGTTTTCCTGACTGCATCTCTTTGGGTGATATTAGCTGTGGAGCTGTAGACCAGCGTGAGGAGGAAGAGGTCAGAGTTTCTGCAGGCATTAGGATTGGTTATTGGGTAGTCCTGGGAAATGTTCTCCCTGGCGTTGTTCAGATCTAGTTTCCTTGCTCTCTCCCTTACATCAACAACCATGCCATCAGTATAGACCCCAGGTGTGGGCTGCAGGAGATACTCCTCGACAAAGTCTGCCCCAAACAACAGGGCATGGAAGAGGAGGACGTTGAAAAGGAGGAAACACCACTGGTGGGTTCGCAGCTTGCACAGAGAGCACTAGCATGAGAGTAAAAAAGACAGAGTATGAATTACCATAAAGGTAGCCAATTGAACTTACATTATAATGTATAAGCTGCCAATAAATAAAGCTGTACCTGCATGACACCTGCCTTAACAGCCTTGTTGTTTCTCTGTGTGTATTAGCCGTCTGTGATCAGAGGACCTCCCGCTGTTGTCGCTTCAACAACAATAGCTGACCGATAGGGTTTCCACTTTCATGAAACTCTAGCAGCATGTAACCCTGCACTCCAAGTCACATGCTTCATCAAGAGTTTCCTGTACCATGCTTACAACGTTAATGATACAGAGAAGAAACAGTTTGATTATACCACAAGGACATCAGGGACACCCCAAAACATGTTTTAAGTGCATACAAAAGTGTGGTAAAGAGAAACGTTGTCCCTTTCTGCAGATGAATGTGAAAACACCCTTCTATAGTCAAATGCTGCTCATACAAAAGCCACATCAAATATACAGTAAACTTTCTTAAGTTTATTAATTGAACAAAATAAATTTTGCAGTAGTGTACCACATTCAAGTTAAGGTTAACGGTCATGTTTAAGTTCGGATTAAGTTATATAGCTCTTTAGTACAAAATAAGTAAAGCAATTCACAAAGGACTACACAAAAAAGGACTTCTTATAAGCAAAACTGAATGTAACATGACTTCTCATTCATGCATGTTCATACATTAGCTGAACATTATCTGGAAGTAAAAATATATTATATTAAAAGTGCTGATATTGCACTTGTGGTTATTATTTGTGTTTTCTTCAGGACAAACAATGACATTATTAGGAGCAAGCAATTATGTTATTTGCTAAAATTGGTCTTAGGTTGAATATCAAAAACCGAAGTTGTGGAGAGTAGCCTGCATGTACTTGATCATATAGTGCCTTCCTGCTTTGGGGGAAAAAAGGGCATTTAATAGTTTACACAAAATGTAGGAGGTGGTGGATGTCAAGAAATAGTAGTCATGTTTTACCATTATTTGTATTAGACTGAAGTGGACAGGTTGAAAGAATATCCTTAAATCAAGTGGCGCCTCCCACTCTGCCCAGCAGGTGGCGGTAATGCGCCACGACGCCGGATGTCAACCGCGTGAACTATGAAGAAGATAACGAGTTCTCCAAACATTAGAAAGTCATGGCGGCTTCCATAGAGAGTTTACTGGCAGAAATCTCCGATATTGAGGATCCAATTGAGGAGTTACAAAATTTAAAAACAGCTTTATTGTCGATACCTCTCAGCGCGTTGAAAGACTCACTGAGCGGACAACGTTTCAATGTGATATTCTCTCTGTTGCACTCAAATGAACGGTTAGTTTGACACAGTGCATCTGTTCACACTCTTTAGCAAACTGGTGACTGCTGAGTCACTCTCCTGGTCGTATTGAGTATTACTGTCATTAACTGTTACTTAACAATACGTTGATATACCGATAGTGTACGTTATATAGCTAACGTTAGCTTATAAAGGTAGCATTTTTACTGCGATGGTTGTTAGCAAGCTAACTGGCTACAATGCTACTCACACAGTGACAGTTTCCATCATAAAGCCTTTTATTAGTGGAATGAAAATCATATTACGTACTTTGTCACCCGTGTTTGCATCTGTAACTGAGAAGGAATCGTTGCCCTTTTTGCGCACACTTCCCAAAATACATTTTTGAATTTGAATGTTTGCTTGTTTTCTAAGTCTTCTATGTACTAAAATAACTTTGTGCTTTGGTGCAATTTGAATGTGTCGGCATTGGGTCTGAGTAATTATGATGGTATTTTTCCATTTTTACACTTTAAAGATCAAATGGTTAATGAATTAATTGAGACAAGAATTGCTTCACTGATGTGAGCTGTGTTCACAGGGAGCAGGTTGAGCTGTGTGTGGAAATCCTTGAACGCATCTTATTGGCACAGAGCCCTGTGTTGCTGGCCCAGAACTACAGAGTGGAGTTGCAGGAAGGTCTGACCCATCCTAATGAAACGGTGAAGATACTGGCCGTGACACAGGTAGGTTTCTCACAAACCTCTCTCACACACACACACACACACACACACACACACACACACACACACACACACACACACACACACAATTACTTTTAAACCACTGACATTGCCAAGATTTTATGTTTTTCTGACAGATTGGTAGAATGGTGGCACACCCAGACGCTGCCACTGAAATCCTCAACAACCATGACATTCTTGAAGCAGTGATCAACTGCATCGGAGAGGAAAACATGGCCGTGGCGAAGCAGGTGATTTAATCAAGCGCTGAAATATCCTGCATGCCATTGTAATGAATCTACGGCGGGTGCAGTGATTGTTTTGTTTCTTAGGCCATCAAGTCCCTGTCCAAACTGAGTCACTCCAAGCCTGGGTTAGACATGTTGTTCCAGAGCAACCTGCTGAAAGTTATGAAGGATGTGATGGCCACAAGTGACATTGTCAGATACAGAATATATGAGGTACGTTCAACTTCGTGTGTTGTGTTGTTGTTCTTTTTAAAGTACATTTATTTTGATGGGATTGGTGGAAAAGATGACTAATGATAGCAAGGGATCGTGCTAGAATGTGGGCACTTAGATTTAGTTATATCTGTAATGCGTAGTAATATACCCACATTAAACAGTTCTCATATTGAATCCCTAATAAAGACTTTTCTCGCTGTTTGCAGCTGGTGGTTGAAATCTCGTCTGTATCTCCCATTTCCCTTGGTTACTGTGCCAAAAGCGGCTTCATTTCTCAACTGATTGGAGAATTGACAGGAGATGATGTATTGATCAGGTAATTAGATCAATTATGTAACTAAGAACTTAGAAATTGTGAGGGAAATTATAATTACTGCAAATTAAGAAATGCTATATTTGTATGCAATTGTCTCCACTCTTCTGTCATTATGTAGATGTACATCTGTTGTTGTCTTTTTCTCCAGAGCCACAGCCATTGAGATGGTGACCACTTTAGCCCAAAGTCAGCATGGCCGGCAGTATTTGGCCCAGCAGGGTATAATGGACAAGCTTTCTAACATGATCAGGGGAGCAGAGACCGACCCTTTCTCCTCCCTCTACCTTCCTGGTGGGTCTCTTTTTTAGAAATCACAGAAATATTATGTTTAGGTGGCAATTCAGTTCTACAGTTTGAATAATACTCCTTTTAGGTTTGGTGAAGTTCTTTGGAAACTTAGCCATTATGGACAGCCCACAGCAGGTTTGTGAAACCTACCCGGCCTTCCAGAACAAGGTGTTTGAGATGGCTCTGGACCCGGATCCTGCAATGACCGGTGTGGCTCTGGACACTTTAGGACTACTCGGAACTACTGTGGAGGGCAAGCAGGTCCTTCAAAAAGCAGGTTTGCTTGTCATCTTTGTAATTTTTCAAAGTTAGCCCCTCTCGAATGCAAATATTTCTTGTAATTGGATGTGTTGGGCTCTTTGTGACTGATTCTTTGTGTGCCCTCAGGAGAAAAGTTCAAGACTGTGTTAACAAGAATGAGCCAGCTGGCCAGCGCTGGAGCTACAGAGCTCAGAGTGCGCAGCTTGGATGCTATATCACAACTTCTCACACTACAGGTATGTGTGTGCAGCACACATGAGGAACAATCATTGCTATGTTTTTTTTTCTTAAAAAGCCATCTTTAGAAACAAAGTTGATCACTTTCTGAATGTTGTACTGCAGCCAGAGGAGCAGACAGAAGACCTCTTGGCCCTCACAGAGTCCTGGTTCCATCTTTTGTCTAACCAGCCCATGGACATGATCCGCAACATCAGCACTCAGCCGTTCCCAGAGCTGCACTGTGGGGCTCTGCGGATATTCACTGTGAGTGCTACGCTCTTTCCAACTATACCTTAATTTTCTCCCTGTGTTACTGACCTTTTTATATCCTGTTAAAAACAAAACTGTAGATATTGAAATAGTTGTTTTTTTGTGTTATTACATAAAAGCATGATACCGTCAACATTGCTCCAGTAATATCTTCATCAGTGGGTATCTGTGTGTGTTTTCCAGGCCATTGCCACTCAGTTGTGGGGTCAGAAGTTGATGATCAGCACTCCCAGTTTCATGGAGTTTGTTTTGGATCGTTCAATGGGTCAGACAAAGGATGCCAAAGATGCTAAGTTTGAGCTGGTGGGGTCCCTTGTTGGTTCATCGACAGCAGCAGACGCACTGGGCAGCCAGTATTACATTCGTCTGAAGACTTATCTCAGAGAGGGACCTTACTATGTAACAACTGTGGCCACAGTCGCCACAGAAGGAGCAGACTGATTCAAACAAACTCGGATAAACTTCATGGGTCTAGTTGCTTAAGTAATGGGTAAGTGCCAGAATAATCTAGCCGTGGGTTAACATATGAAAGTGATTCTCTGATAAATACATAAAATGTTCTAACAAATCGGGAAGTGGTTACACGGTTGACTAAAACCCGATGAGGTTTTCAACTGAAATTGACCAAAATACTTATGAATGTTCAACAGTATACGACTCAACTGCATCACGAAACACTAAGTCTTAAAAGGTGATTTAGCTGGTATTTAGAAACAAATGAGTATAATTTACTTTGCCTGAGCCTTAAGCTGCCCTTCATTTAGGTTATCTACACAAAATTTGAATATATTTATCAGGCTATTATTGGACAATTTTTTTTATTTGACATCATGAGTAAATCAGTGGTTGTGAATGCATTTATCCTCTAACAAGAGGAAATCTTTTGGGAGAAATGAATGTGTGCTGAAAATTCAAACGCACAAATGCATCGAACGTGAGTCACCATTATAAGAGAATGGATAGAAGTCAGCACGGTTCACATAACGCATGTTTATCTACTGAGTCTTTACCAATTACTTAAGCAGTAACTAAAGAGACTTACAAGATGCAAACATGTTCCCTCAAATGTTTACCATCCAGATTCACATCATATACCGCTCTCCAAATCCTTCAGACATTTTTTGTGTAAAAAAATATTTTTGTTTACTACATATAATTGTTTTTGTATTAAAGAGGATGTAGTCTGACAACAGCTGTGTTTGTTTACTTTCTGTATTTTGCACAAGGTTTCAAAATGTTGCACCTAAAATGTGATTTGCAGTTTCAAACACCTTGGGTACATCTCAAGTCTCTTAATTGTCATTTCCTCGATCCTCGCTTGAACCGGAAGTTGTTCTGCGCCGCCATATTGACGGCCGTCCCAAAGCTCTTATTTAGCTCGGAGGATCGAGGAGAGATCTCGGAGGAGCCGTGAGCGAGGACCCACAAGAACAGGCTTCCAGGAAGTGTTTTAACGGCGGACACGCCCCCTCATTGTTCATCAGTTATGTGATTGGACGCTGCAGCCGATCAGACTGATACGATCTTTTTCAACATGTAAACAGCAAAGACGGATCGCAGATTAAACTCAAGCTTTATATTTGATATGTTTTCTGATTCAATATCTGGTTTAAATATATGTTCATTGTAGACTGAAGAACAAAAGGACCACAAACAACTTTCATTTGTTAGAACGATTTGTCTTTTTGTTACAGGTACCAGGATTAGTACCAAATAGCCAGATGATAGTTTCCGCCCACCTGCGAACAGGACACATGAATGACAGGGCAACTTCAGCCTTCTGTTCACTTCGCCTCGCTCAGCAGAATGAGGAAACGGCATCGCGAAGTTATGGTCGTAAAATCTTGCCCAAAGCAAAAAGCACCACCCTGCCCCCTGCTGGCTACAGGGTAGAATGTACATTCTATACAAAGTGAAGGCATGTCATTCACGATTAAAACTATTGCCAGAATATACTAGTGTGCTTACTGTAAAAACATGTTGGCTGTACATCAAACTAAATACATTCACACACATGTGCAAACACATTGGTGGGTGTCACACACTCCCTGACAAATTAAAGAATGGCTCCTGGCATTTCCAAAATTCAAAAGTCCCAAAACTAACATCAAAATACATATAACTCACAATTTCTCTCAACATCAGAAAGTCCCTTTAAAATCAATAAACAGGTGTAATGTATGGTGCAGGTAGGTATGTCAGTGGGAAATGGTAAGGTGTACCCCATAATGGTAAGTAAGTTGCACTGTATGCCCCGACTGTGTTAACTGTAGGGTTCGGTTGTAATGAAGGCTGGCCAAGTGTGTCATAGGTCAACATGTGCCTCGGCTTCCTTTCCCTAGCAGATCGCCTAACCTCTGTGTGTATGTTTGCTGGAGGTGGGGTCACTGTGCAAACACATTGGTGGGTGTCACATTTTCATGATCTGATATTTCCCTCAATAACTTTTATTATGGATTCAATTAAAGTCAGAGAGCTGGAGAGACGAAACACGTTTTACATAATGTATCATCATTTCATTCAGTCACGTGAGGCTGATCATTCCTGAGTGTCTGGTTTGATGAGTTATTGAGTTATATCATTTAATAGAAACCATAATCATATTCTGGGTTATTTAATAATCACGTCACAGTCACAATTTCGAAACGTACAGACACAAATAAGTCATAAATATGACAAACTCATTCTGCCGTAGAAATCGACCCTGCGCTCATAAACAGGACACAGTTTATTAAAGAGGTGACAGAGAAAACACCTCTACAGTGATGATTAGTGTGTCTTTATTAGTTAGTATTATTAGTTACTATTATTAAGTACAGTGATCATGTGAACAAACACAAACTTCTCAAAAGTCTCTCCAGCTGTTAAAGCCGATTGACAGCTGTGATCAGCGGCCGGCGTCATCAGAAACAGACGTTGCTTCACGCGACGCAACTGAGGAAAGGACGTCTCATGTGTCTTATTTAACATATTTCCTTGTTTCCTCTCTCCTCGCATGGTTTCCTCCATGCATCCCTGGTTGGAGGGACTAAGACGCAAGGAAAGGACCCAAGTGAGGGAAACGGGGATGCAATTAAACCTTTTGGACCCTAGACCGATTTTTAGGAGCTCAGCTCGAAACTAGCATACCCATACGATAATGAGTGTAGCGTTGCAACTGTAAGGGCTATTTTAATACTTTTGGTAGTAAAATAACCCTAACACTTGTGAGATGTGTTGATATGTGTAAATATCAGTATATATGTTACTGGTTAAGAGTAGATTAAGATGGCACACAGCACAAATTGAAAATTCTAATTTTCGAATGGAAAAAAAAGCAATTTCAGGATATTTCTTTATTAGAAATCATGTAGGTCCAAGCTTTCCAGCTCTCCCAGATCATATAACTATATGTTGAGGGTCTCTAAACAAATTTTTACTTTGATAAAGTGAAGCTTTATCTAGTACATCTTGATCTAGTACGAAGAGGTCAAACGAGGTCAACCATTACATTTACATTACATTACAGTCATTTAGCAGACGCTTTTATCCAAAGCGACTTCCAATAAGTGCATCAACATTGGTAATCAAAAGAACTACTAGTCACCAGAAGTCATAAGTACATTTCCTTTTCCAAACAAGCATCTAAGAACATGAAGCAGAGCATGACTCGGAGCCAAAGTACAGTGCAGAAACAAGAAAAACAGTTAGTGCTATAAGTAATACGAATACGATAAGTGCAACAAGCTAGTATGAAAACAATAAGTGCTAAGTGGAAGGCTCAGGGTAGCACTTCCTGAAGGGGTGGGTTTTCAGCCTGCGCCGAAAGATGGGCAGCGACTCCGCTGTCCTGACGTCAGTGGGAAGTTCATTCCACCACTGTGGGGCCAGGACAGAAAACAGCCGTGACCGGGTCGATCGGCTGCCAGGACCTCTGAGCGACGGGGCAACCAATCGCCCCGAGGCAGCAGAGCAAAGTGGTCGGGCGGGGGTGTAAGGCTTGACCATGGCCTGGAGATAGGAAGGAGCTGTTCCTTTCACTGCCCTGTAGGCTAGCACCAGAGTCTTAAACTGGATGCGAGCTCTTACAGGTAGCCAGTGTACAGAACGGAGAAAGGAAGTTGTGTGGGAGAACTTGGGGCGATTGAACACCAGGCGAGCTGCGGCTTTCTGGACAAGCTCCAGAGGTCTGATGGCCGACACCGGGGCTCCAAAATGTAATTTTGTTTCAGCTGTTTCATTGTAATTTTATATACTATATAATTATATATTTCACTTCTTTTATCACTAATAGTGTTCAATCTATCCATATGCAGCAGTTTGGCATTATTTTGAGAGCCTGGATCCTCTCTGAGACTGTTAATGTTTGTCATCCATGGGATTTTATCGTCTGAATTCCAGTTTTTTTATCCCCCAGGGCCTTTCAGCCTGTGTGAAGGGTCGAATTGACCCAATGAACGTTCCATAGACGCGTGACAGCCTGCTCTGTTGAAACAACCTAACGTGACTTTGAATGACAGAATCCGTTAGCCAATCATAAAATAAAAACTACCCGAGTGTCAAATTTTTCAAATCCGATTTGCTGAGACGTATAACCCTGCCCCTTCTGCTAGCATGCACATGAGGCACACGACGGCAGCGCCAGCTTTGAATTCAAACAGAGGATGATGAGCTGAACAGAGTGACAGTAAACATGAGTGGATTTTATTTTTTTTGCTGCAGAACATCTCAAAGTAAGGAGCTGGTTTATGATGTGATCGATTATGCGGATTATGATGATGGCTTTGTTTTGTAAGTAAAACTGCGAGGCTGTGTTTACAAACACTGTGCAAAAAGACACATAACACTTTTTTTCTCACTGTCTGAAGTTAAATCAGACTAAGCCTCTCCTGTTTCAGGTCCGTTAGGATTACCAAAATTATTTAACTTTTGCTAAATGTCACAATAATGAGAAAGAGAATTTCTTAGAGAATTTTATATTACTTTCTTTGAGGTCAAAAGTTTACATACACCAAAAGTACTATGTCTTTAAACAACGTGGGCTAGCCCAGATGATGATGTCATGGCTTTTGAAGCTCATGATAGGTTAACTGACAACATGTGAGTTAATTGAAGGCACACCTGGGGATGTATTTTTAGGCCACACCTCAACCTTTGGTCCGACATGTGTAAATCAACCCCAGAACAAAAGCTAAAGACCTTGTGAAGATGATGGCTGAAGCTGGTGATAAAGTGTCATTATCCACAGTAAAACGAGTTCTGCACCAACATGGGCTGAAAGGCTACTCAGCAAGAAGGAAGCCATTACTCCTAAAGAAACATAAAAAAGCCAGATTACAGTTTGCAAAAAGACACCAAGACAAAGACCTTAACTTCTGGAGACATGTCCTGTGGTCTGATGAAACTAAAGTGGAGCTGTTTGGCCATAATGACCACCGTTACATTTGGAGGAAAAAGGGGGAAGCTTGTAGACCTGAAAACACCATCCCAACTGTGAAGCATGGAGGTGGCAGCATCATGTTGTGGGGCTGTTTTGCTGCAGCAGGAACTGGAGCTGTTCATAAAATAGACGGCATCATGAAGAAAGAACATTACCTGGAAATATTAAGGCAACATCTCAGGACATCAGCCAGGAAGCTAAAACTTGTGCGCAAATGGGTCTTCCAAATGGACAATGACCCTAAGCATACTGCCAAAATAGTTAAAAAGTGGCTTGAGGACAACAAAGTCAATGTCTTGGAGTGGCCATCACAAAGCCCTGACCTGAATCCCATCGAAAATTTGTGGGCAGATCTGAAAAGGCGTGTGCGAGCGAGGCGGCCAACAAACCTGACTCAGTTACACCAGTTCTGTCAGGAGGAATGGGCCAGAATTTCAGCAGAGTACTGTAAGAAGCTTGTGGAAGGATACCCAAAACGTTTGACCCAAGTCATGCAGTTCAAAGGCAATGCTACTAAATACTAAGGAAATGTATGTAAACTTTTGACCTTGAAGAAAGTAATACAAAATTCTCTAAAATATTCTCTCTCTCATTATTGTGGCATTTAGCAAAAATAAATAATTTTGGTAATCCTAACTGACCTGAAACAGAAGAGGTTTAGTCTGATTTAGCTTCGGACAGTGAGAAAAAAATTTGTTATGTGTCTTTTTGCAGTGTATGTAAACTTCTGGTTTCAACTGTATATGTCATTTTAAAATAGGTTGTGTAGGTCGTAGATGCTAATACGTTTATTTTATTTTTGAATGGATAGATGCATCATTGCATTTTCTTGTCAAGAGTTTAGTCTAATCTAATCTAATGTTTTATTATTATAACTTAAAAAACTAAATTTTGCATTATCATTATTTTAAATCAATCAATCTTGATTACATAAAATTATTACATAAATGTGACTATATAAATATATTCGTATTCATCTCACAGATTAGATTTTTCTCCTCAACAGCAAAAAAAAAGACTTCCCACTCCAGCAACAGATACTGACTCAATCCTAAACATGCATCACCTTAAACTCTTCAACAACCTCTTATCACCGACACTGAATCATATCACCCCTCCCATGTCTCCTCCATACTTGCCCCAGTTTGCATCATCAAATAAACAGTGAAAGTGAATTAATAACATATCCAGTCAGTCAATCTTTTCTCTTGACATCTTATTTTCAGGGGCTGCACGGTAGTGTAGCTGGCACGGTCACCTCACATTAGGAGGGCCGGTCCTGGGCTGGACGGCCCTTCTGTGAGGAGTTTGCATGTTCTCCCTGTATCAGTGTGGGTTTTCTCCGGGTTCTCCAGCTTCCTCCCACAGTCCAAAGATATGCAGCAGGTTAATTGATGACTCTAAATTGCTCATATAAGGTGAAATGTCAATGGTCTGTCTCTAAGTGCCCTGCAATAGTCTGGCGACATGTCCATGGTGTACCCTGCCTCTGCCCAATGTCATCTGGGATCGGCTCCAGGATCTTATTTTCAGTTCTTCTTCTGCCACTTCTGGGAGTGTAGTGGAAGTCATTTGGCTTCTCTTACTTCTCACATTTTATGATTTTCATCACCGCCATTCAGTGTGTTTGAAGATTGTAGACAAATATGAAAGCATAAAAGTATAACTATTACCACATTTAACCTGTTTGATTTAAAAAGTATAACCATTAAACATATACATTGTTTTATTTCATGATAGAAGTGATTTAACATATAGCTTGTTTTATTTCATAATATAAGTAATTATACATATAAACTGCTTAGACACTTTATGTAAAATAGTCACTCAAAACTTATATAATCCTTCCTGTTAAAAACAGAATCAAACCAGTTACATTCTTTTGCAGACCTAAAAGCAGGATGAATCATGTGTGAGTGCCGCATGAAATAAGGGAGGTACCAGCCTCAGACCAGCATAAAAGGAGCCAGCAGACCTGAGAGAGAGAGAGAGAGAGAGAGAGAGAGAGAGAGAGAGAGAGAGAGAGAGAGAGAGAGAGAGAGAGAGAGAGAGAGAGAGAGAGAGATTTCCAGCATTAGAGACTGGATTATACTTTAACAAGAAGAAAAGGCTAAAGTCAGCGAAAGCTGAATAAAGAATACCTGTTAACAGCAGGATTGTCAGAATTAGCTTTTGTAGCACTGAGACTGTTTCATTGAATTGAAATTGTTGTATGTGATTGTTGTGAAAAAACCTTAATAAAACCACAGCCTTACCATTTGTAAGTGACTGGAATCCAAACTAAAGACTCTGGTTCTTTGGAATAATTTAACCCTCTTCCCCTGTCCCTAAAACGTGTGATACATAAGTGAGGACTGACTGTAGATCAGCTTACGGTAAGGTCCCTGGGTGAAGACTTGGCAGTGTTAGTCAAAAAATGGTGAGAAACTCAAAATAGGCAATAGTAAGGTATAGATGATCTATGTAACTATTCATACTGGGTGTTAGGGTTACATCCTACTGAGAGCGCCTAGAGCATAGCTGTACTAGACTCTCAGAAAGACAATAATTCCGAAATCCTAACGACTCAGCTACGGGGTGAGATAAAAGGCCAAAAGTATTTTTCTGACACTTCTGTGGGACACTAAAACCCATGAAGATTGGTCGGACTACCGACGGAGTTACCACCGTGTTAGGTGCGAGGGTCCCCGGGCCAGGATCAATGCGGGTCACGCTACAAGTGTTAGTGTCCTCTCCTGAAGGATACAATTACAACACAGACTGAAAGCTATCTCATGTTGCAAACATTTTTTAAACCTAGCGTGATTAATGCTCCAACACATCAGAGCAAAAATAATGATTAACATGTTGCTAGTAAATGTATCTTGTTAAGCGTCTGCCACCTTATCGCACCTCACTGTCCGAACATTTAGCTTCTTGACGACTGAAAGCACAGTAGCACAATGAAATTTGACAGCTTACTTTCAGAAATTGACGGATTTGGAAAATTCCAAATCAAGCTACTGTTGATTCAGATCCTATCTCGTATTACTCTGCCATGCCACTTCCTGCTGAATAACTTCATGGCAGCTGTTCCATCTCACCACTGCAACATCATTGCTCTGGACGATGGAGGCGTCTTCGGGAATTTAACTCAGGAACAGAAACTGTCTGTTGGTGTGCCAGCAGAGCAGGATGGAACTCTGAGCTCCTGTCAGATGTTTTCAAAGCCCCAATATCTGTCAGGCTTGAACAGTAGTGAAGATGCAGTTATTGTTCAGTGTCAGAACGGATGGGTGTATGACAACAGCACATTTAAATCTACTTTGGCAACAGAAGTAAGTGTCTTAAATTTATAAGTATTCTTTCATGTTGTGTATGTTTTAATCAATGATACGTTCCCCATATTTCTTGTAATCAAATGTTTGTCAGCATCTGATATGGTATAATATTTTTTTTAAATAAAATGCAAAAAGTAGGACAAATTTTGGTTTTGACCAAGTTCAACTTCCATAATGGATAACTCCAAAATGATTAATTACCAGCAGCTGCAGCGATGCTGGTATTGTTTTCACATTGTGCGTTTGTGTGTCTGTGGACAGATTTTTGTGGCTATGCATCGCAACCGTGCAAGACACAGTCACAGCATTTTAAAGATGTGTAGTTGACACCAAAATAAAGGTTGAGCAAGGGCACCAGAAATAGCTGCTTTTAAAATGCTTTTAATGAATTCTTTGCAGTGGGATCTCGTGTGCAGCAGAAAAGGAATGAACAAGGCAACAGTCACCATTTTCTTCATTGGTGTTATGTGCGGAGCCCCGTTATTTGGGTTTCTCAGTGATAGGTAAGATTGTTAAAGAAAAGACCCAGTATGACCTCTATATTCCGAAAAAGTCACTGACACTCTAAAACAATGTCAGATAAGATTAACTGCACCAATTTTACATATGGAATTGTATAGGTCTGATTCATTTTGTGGCTGTGGAGGAACTTTCCAAAGTCAGAAAAATTAACCCTGGTGATGTCATCAGGGGTATTTCAGCTTACATAAGCTGTGTGTGTGTTTAAAAGATAATAATTATAAGAAGAAGAAAATGTCAATAATGTAATGTATTTTGCAGGCTTGACTTGCTTAAGAGTGTAGTTCGGCATGTTCCTCTTAAACAGAGCAATATAGCCTATATAAAAATGAAAAGAATACACAATGCGATAAGAGAAAAATAAACAAGTCAAATAAACTAAAGTAATGCAATATAAGACAAAGTAAAGAACCATTTGCAAATGATGTCCTATCTCATGAGTTGAGAATAATAAGAATATTATTTAGAATAATATTTAGCTTTAACACAATCATTGCTTTTAACATTTTCTTTTCATGACCAGGTTTGGCCGACGGCCGCTGCTGTTGGCGTCTTATTTGTCGTCCTTGACGTTTGCAGTGCTGAGTGCATTCTCCCCAACGTATGTGGTGTTTGTCATCATGAGGTTTTTTACAGGAATGTCACTCGCAGGAATAAGTATCATCTCTATTGCTCTAAGTAAGTAGCCTTCTAAAACAATGAGATGAGGAAAATAGAATATTAATGGAATAGAATAGAATAATTTGGTTTTAGTTTCAAGAAATTAAACGTGAAAACATTTCGATCTGACTTTTCATCTGTGCTGACATTCCTCCAGATGTTGAATGGTTTGGCATTGCACACAGAACCTTTTCTGGTATAATCCTAAGCCTGGATTGGACACTTGGAAACATGATTCTGGTTGGAATTGCATACAATGTAAATCATTGGAGGATGCTCATTGTGGCAGTGACCTCACCCTTAATACTGTCCATCCTTACTTGGAGGTATTCAAGTTTAATATTTTACATTTTGCAGCATAAAAAAATGAATCCTATCAGAAGACACTGAACTCACCACACTTATTTCTTCAGGTGGCTTCCAGAGTCAGCGAGGTGGCTCCTGGCAAACGGGAAGACAGACGCTGCCCATCATTACTTAATGCAATGTGCCACGATGAATAACAGAACTAAGTATATGACCACCATCACACAAACGGTACATTTTAACGTTGGTTAACTGACAATCTCACAGTGATAGAAGACTACGATCATGTGCAGAAAATATTGTGAATAAACAGTTTGCATTCTAATAGGAATTACTGGAATCTGCACAAGGTGAAACTGGAGAGAAGAAGTACACCATTGTGGATCTTTTCAAGACCCCAAATATTAGGAAACTTTCTTTATGCTTAGGAATAGTATGGTAAGTGTCAATTTCATGAGATGGGTTAAAGGAATAGTTTAATATTTTGGGAAATATGTTTTCTTTCTTTCTGAGGGTCAGTTGAGAAGCTCAATACCAATTTCCTGTTTGTGCATTAAGTACAGAGCTGGAGTTAAGAGGCAATTAGCTTAAAGACTGGAAGAAGAAGAATCAGCTAGCCTGGCTAAATATGCCTACCAGCACCCTCTCTCACCTCTGTCTAAAACCACAACATGTTGCACTTTCATTTCTGTTTATGTATGGAATACAGTAGTTAAATGGCATCAATCATCTCATCTAACTGTGAGAGAGAAAGCAAATAAGCATATTTTCCAAAATGTTGAACTATTATTTGAACATACTGAGGACATTAATCAAACGCTAGTAAATGTATTGTGTAAATATTGATAATCATCCCTCTGATAAAGATATCAAAACGTACATGTTAATGTGAGTTATTTCATACAATATGCAATGTGGTATATAATTAAAGGATGATTGATGATACCAACATATTATAATGCATTGCAACTGCGAGGCTAAAATTACTGCTGTCTGTTTGCAATCAAACTGAAATCAGCCATGTCTTTAATTACAGTCAAGGTTAAAATGATCACGTCAGTAAGTTTCAATACTTTGTTCCATTTTCTAGGTTTGGAGTGGCATTAACATATTATGGGATAAGTCTGAATATCACCGGGTTTGGACTAAACCCATACCTCACACAAGTCATATTTGCATTCATCGAAGTGCCAATGAAGATCGGTTTGTATTTCTTCCTGCAGAAAGTTGGTAGAAGGTCTGGTGAGACGGGAACTCTGCTGTTAACTGGCCTCTGTCTCTTCATCAACATGTTTGTTGCAAAAGGTTATTTTTATTTAAATCTAAAAAATTGTCAACATATCTGAGAATGTTCTTGATTAAAGATCTAAACATCTTCCCTCAGATAAGTGGGTCATTCGTACTGTTGTGGCAGTTCTTGGAAAAGCCATGTCAGAAGCCTCATTCACGATCATCTTCCTCTACACAACTGAACTCTTTCCTACAGTCATACGGTTAGTTAACAACAAAGTTATGGAGCCTTTTTTCACCACAGACAAGGATCTTCTACTGCTTTGACCACATTACTGCGGGTTTACATTAACCTCAGTTCTTTGATTTTTCAGACAGAATGGTTTAGGCTACGCTTCTTTTCTGGCGCGACTGGGCGTGTCCATCTCTCCACTCATCATGCTATTGGAGGATGTCTGGCATCTCCTCCCTGCAATCATTTATTGTACAGTGGCAGTCGGATCCGGTTTAGTGTCTTGGCTCCTGCCTGAAACATTAAACGCCCAACTGCCAGAGAGCATCGAGGATATTGAGAAACCAAGGTAATAAGAAAAGGAAGATTACATGTATTTTAAAGCTACTGTAAATGATTAGCCACTGAACTTACTAAAGCATAATCCAATCAACCCCATGAAGGCGAGTGGGTTATGGGTAATTCTTGTACATTTACAGTTTACACATCTTCCTAAAAAGTTGACAGGATTTAATGATTTGCAGGTCTCAAAGATTGTTGTCTATGTCCTTCCCTGTCCTCAAATTAATTCATGATATGACTAAATTAAGTTATATCTATATTGCAGGGGACAATCCATGAGGAACAAGGAGATTCAATGAAAATCACATTCATTGATATTGACAGTGATACTCTGTACACAGTATATTTGTTATGCAATGTATGAAGTCTGAATAATATTGTGAAAATCCCAATAAATACTTAAACCAACAGTCCGTCAGGATATAACATACAGGTGTACTGTCTAAATGATGTTCTGCCCTGACGGAAGTCGAAAAATATAGAAGAAGCTGTAAATTTACTTGTAGTTGTCAATGAGAACACCACTACAATATCTGTGGCAACAACAACAATCTGAGCAGCTTTGTAGCATCTTTCATTTTATTTTTATGCTGTCTTTTGAGCAACAGAGAGTCCTAAAGTTATGGAAACATTCAACAATTGCCCCAGTTGCTAAGACTGAAACCCCTGCAACATTTATTGACTCCAGGCCTTCAGGTTGTTGCTTTAAAGTGCCTGATAGGAGGAACAAGAGATACTGTCATTTTTTCTTTGTCCCTGCTTCATTCACATATTAAACACAGATAGTAGCTCATAATTACTATTATTATAATTACTCCTTTGCTCAGATTACTTATTTTCTGCTGTACCACTCTACAAACTTTGTCCTGTTGTTTGTTGTTGCTGTCCATCAGTGTCCAATTAAACCAAAACCTTACACAAGTTATCTGCTTTAAGAGTAAGTTGTTCCAAAATCTTTAATATAAGTTTAGACCTAAAAGGTAATCAACAACCTCAACAAATACTAAATTTCATGGCAATCTATCAAGTAGAGATATTTCCCCTCCTGATATTTGCAAGGATTCAAACTAATTTTCATCCACAAGCACGCTTTTATAGCCTTAAGGCAACAATGCTTGTTCATAGTATTATATAATTTCAATCAGGAGAGACGAGTAAGATGAAGAAAATAATTATTATTAAGACAATAGTTTATTATGAACAGAAGTTGTATGATGATAAAGTCTTGACAGAGTATTTGGCGCTTGGACTCGACAGGGAGATTTGTAATTGAGGGACGTCTGCTCTGAGCAGCAGCAAGATAAATCCCCACTCGGAGTCCAGTCAATGAATGATGGCTGACAAGGCTGATGAAATGATGAAGTTGATGAATATGCAAGGATGGGTGGTGATAGGGAGGTGGAGTAACAGTGACATGAATGTACTATTGGATAGAAGGAACCAGCTGATCAGAGCAGCTGATATCCTGATTGAAAGCAGCAAACAATTAGAGAAAAGAAATGAGCATGTGTGAGAAGAGTGAATGGCAGATGTATGAGAGGCTTGTTATTAGAATTCCACTCCAGACGGATGGGACTCCAAACAACTGTCTCCTGAGATGTTCATCTTTAAAATCATGAAAAAAATGTAATATGTTCAGTACATACATGATCACTCAAACTGAGAACAACAAAACTTTACATTTCAACGTTTTCTGAAAAAACAGACACAAGACAAGACATTGGTATTATTGCAGTCATGTCCACAATTGCAGTGTAAGTTGACTTGTGCTTGTTATGTAACAGAAAGTACTGTTGCTACTGCAGCCACCTTGCTCACTGATGTAGAGCAGTGGTTTAACCGTTGACCTGTTGCAGATACTTGTCAGTCAATCAGAAAGTAGTATTTTCTGGAAAAAAAAGAGAATTTGCCTTCTCTCTGTTGATAGGTTTGGCGTGGCCTGTTTGTATTACGGCATCTCGCTTGAATCTCACTGTTATTTGGTGTGAACATTTATCTCACACAGTTAAGATACAACGTGACTGAACTTCCAGCAGAAGCATATATCTTTTTCAATTTGAACAAAAGAGGCTGAAGGTTGAATCCGGCTGGAACACTTGTTCTGACTGGACTGTGTATATTCTGCAACATGTTTGTCCATCAAGGTAAATGATCAATGCTGAGACTAATATGCAACAATAATAGATGACAACAACTGTAGAAAAACCTATACTTGGATTAAGAATAAGAAATTGGCATTTTAGATTTCCTGAGTGAAAAGTAATTGAGGTCGTGAATAGTTTTAAGGCCAAAGTTGTGAATAGTCAAATTTGCTTCACATAGTGGCTTTAATTGTAATAAGAAACAAGATATAAGTTCAAATTAGTTAAACACTATACTATTTTCTCTCTGGTGGCTGTTGCTGCAGGGCTGTCAGCTTCTTTTCTTCCTGAGACACAAAATATGTGCCAACCATAAACTATTGAGCATGTAGAGCACACAATGTAATGAGCCTTCATTTTGATTGAATCCAAACTTTAAACTTTTTTGTGTAGCCTTACCGTACCACGGACGCATGGCTACTTTATGTGTTGCAATGCAATAAAGATGTGATATTTCTTAAATAAAATGTAATAAGTGACCACTCATTTCACCACATACTGAGTGAGGTTCCTGATTTAACTATTAACACAAACGCAAACTCTGCTTCACACTCAGATTAAAATCAGTGGTTAAGTGAGGTAAAACATTGATTTCCTCTGGGTTAGAGAAAAGCCAAAGGTTGCCTTGTCCAGGTCTTAGAGTCAAGTTGGCTTAATTCTTTTTAGTGTGAAGGCATGGACGTCTGAGGATTTTTTTTCTTCTCTCAGTTTCAAAGGATTTTGCTCACAGTAGGAGGCCACAATGAAGTTCGAGAACATTTTAGATAACATTAATGGATTTGGAAGATTTCAAAAAATGATCATTGTGATCAGTTTCATTGGCCGCTTCACTTTGCCCTGCCACTTCATGCTAAACAACTTCATAGCGGCAATTCCTTCTCACCACTGCGACATCAGCTCTCTGAATGACGGAGGTTTTTTTACGAATTTATCCCAGACAGAAAGGCTTGCTGTAAGTATTCCAGTCAAGGAGGATGGGAGTCTGAACTCCTGTCAGATGTTTGCAGAGCCTCAGTATCATCTGCTGCTCAACTCCTCCAACATGACTGATCTACCCACAGTGCCGTGCCAGAATGGGTGGGTGTACGATAATACCACCTTCAAGTCTACTCTGACCTCACAGGTGACCTTAATTTCTTGTCATTAGTGAAACATCAGACAAAACTAAATGTACTTGTTGACCATCATGACCTCCTTTTAGGGAGAAGTCACTCATGTCATCAACCCTCTTTCTTTATTTGTTTGTTTAAGTGGGATCTGGTGTGTGATAAAAGAGGGAAAAACAAAGCAACTGCTACCATCTTCTTTGTTGGAGTGATGTTTGGAGCCGTAACCTTTGGAAATCTGAGTGACAGGTACCGCAGCTTGGCTCCTTGACATTCAGCTTATTACTTTGATTATCAAGTGTTTCAACCAATCAGTAAAATCTAAATTTGGAAACTCTCTGACTCTCTGTAGGTTTGGCCGAAGGATAATGCTGCTGGTGTCGTATGTGTCTGGAATGCTCATTGCTGTTGCAAGTGCTTTTTCTACCTCCTACGTGATGTTTGCGGTGCTGAGGTTTTTCACCGGGTTTTGCATCACCGGCATCGTCATTGTCTCAACAGTCCTCAGTAATAATATATTTTAATTTCTGTTGTAAGCTGTTACATGTTTTATATATCATAGAAAGTTCAGAGGCCTAGGCAAGCAAATGTAGGCACACAAAAATACATTTGTTTCTCTAAATTTTGATCCCTGCAATGTGATGAGGTGTTTGTTTTTTGCAGGTGTGGAATGGGTCAACATCGAGCACAGGAAACTGGTTGGAGTCATCGACAGCTTATCCTGGACATTTGGGAACACAGTTTTTTCAGCTATTGCTTATTTTGTGACTGATTGGCGGTGGCTAATTGTTAGTGTCACCTCACCTCTAACCTTGGCCATTATCACCTGGAGGTAGGACTGAATAGCTCAGATCTTTTCGTCAAACAGAAGTCCTCTACCATGAGCTCTAGAGATATTGTGTTTTCGGGTGCCCAACATTTACATTGGTTAAGGTTGGGGGGGGAAAAACTATGTAGTTTGCACACTAATATTGCAAACTCTGAAACATGTTATAAGACAATGTTTAAACTATCAAGGGCTCATCTTTCAAAAGTTTAACACTTTTAACTTCATTTAAGATCGAATGCACGAGAGCGAAAACAAAGTGATTAGTGATCAACTTTAGTTGTGGCTTAAGACTGCAAAATTGAAAAGTGAAAACAAATTTGGGGATGTGTAGTTAGAAAAAAGTGAGGTAGCCTGACTCCTGTAGCCTGCTCCTCGTCTGCTTGAAGCTATCTGCCCTGCTCCTCGTCTGCTTGAAGCTATCTTCTCAATGCTCCCTTAGCTGCTACTAGCATAACGCACCTGAATCTCCAACTGAACTGTTGCTGCCTTGTTGCATCGTGGGTAAAATATCACTTTTGATGTAAGAATACTGCATGGAATAGAAAAAATTATATCTGTTTCTGCTACATTGATTTTTATCCATTTCTTTTAACTGACCATCGTGAGCCCTACAATGTTATAGGACTGCAATGTTAACTTGCAGTATTCAGTGTGCGGACTATTTCTCTTTTGCCTTTGTATGCTACTTTTGTGCTGCACTTGTACCCGACTGGTGTTAGATACGTAGATTAAGTACATAATTTACATCAGATTTGTTTTTAATGTAAACATGCTATGAAATAATGCAATACATTAGATGTAAAAAAATGTGTGCTTTTAACATTAGGTGGATGCCAGAGTCGGCGAGGTGGCTCATTGCTAATAGAAAGCTGGAGCAAGCTCAGATGTATTTGAAAAAATGTGCCAAGATGAACGGAACAGCGGAGCTAACTGACACACTTACAACAGAGGTTGGCATATTCCAGATGACAGTTACATCAAGAGAATTAACAAAGTGGGCCTGTAATCTTATAGATTACAATTAGTTTGAGTTTTCTAATACATTATTATAGATGTTAATCCTTTACATTTTGATCACAGGCTTTAAAGAATAATGCTGCTTTGCATTCTTTCAGACACTATCGACTATTGCTATAACTGAGAAGAGAGATCGGCCTTATTCATACTTCGATCTGATACGAACACCCAACATGAGGAAACTGGCACTATGTACTGGTACAGTGTGGTCTGTATTACCAATGCCATTGTGCTCAATGATTTTAGGTTGTATTACATTTTGAACGATCCAGGTGAATAGTTCTGACTGTATCTAAATAAACTATCAATTTGGTTTAATGAGTCTCCACTCTCTCTCTCCCGTTAGGTTTTGCGTGGCAACTGCATTTTACGGCATCAGCTTCAACATCACAGGCTTTGGGCTCAACATCTACCTCACTCAGTTTACCTACGCTTTAATTGAGCTCCCAGCCAAAGTATCAGTTTACTACTTACTGGATAAGATAGGCAGGCGAAGCACTGAGGTGGGAACTCTGCTGATGGCTGGCGTCTGTCTTGGAATCAACATTGTAATACCTAAAGGTAAGCATTCATTGACGTCCACAGACTTGGGGCCTACATTTAAGGTTCATGATATTTTAAAATGTAACTGTTTTAATAACAGAGATTACAGTCATTATACACAATATATATGGAATAGTAGTGTTCTCATTACAACCAACAACTGCAACAACAAAAAGCCATCCCTCAATTACTGACATCTTGTTTTCAGATATGTGTACTATCAGAACAGTGGTGGCAGTCATTGGAAAAGGGTTTTCATCAGCATCCTTTGCAACTATTGTGCTCTACAGTTCTGAGCTCTATCCCACTGTAATAAGGTAACTATATCAACACTGCAAGACATTGAATAAATACGCTTTTTCTTCAACCTGAAAGTAATAAAAGCATCATTTAGAGCCCTAAAGTTCTCCTCTGTGTTTTTTTAGGCAGAATGGCATGGGTTACAACTCCTTCATGGCTCGACTTGGTGTAGCTGTGGCTCCTTTGATTCTCTTACTCGATGAGGTGTGGAAGGAACTGCCCCAGGTCGTCCTGTGCTCTGTAGCTGTACTGGGGGGAATAGTGGCCAGAACGCTATCAGAGACACGCAATAGGTGCCTGCCAGAGACCATAGAGGATATTGAACAGCAGTGATATTGTCAAGCTCTTATTTTTAGTTTTAAAAAAAATGAGAGATGACAGTATGTATGTACAACTTCATTTTCTGTTTATACTTTAAGTAGAATTACCTTAAGTTATCCTTTAATATTGGTTGGTTGAAAGTATATTTCGGGAGGTCTGTGCTGTTTTAACACTTAAATTAGCAGCAGTACTATTTACAGTAAATTAAAAAAATACTTAAGGTGGTATAAGGCAGTGGTTTCCAACCTTTTTTGGCTCATGTCCCTTTATAACCATGTTATGCCCCACAAGTTACTTCCTGAGCAGTTAAGAATGGTGTTCCCTTGTCAGATGTTGTCTAAGTAAACAATTTTGTCAGGCAGTAATGTCTATTTTATTTTCTGTCTTTTAAGTTTTTATCTTGTGATCCCTCTGACTCCCAGGGTCGTTACCACTGTTATAAGGTGAATTATAATTGAATATGTATGTGTGACAAAATAAAGTATTTTAATGAAAAGCCCTTTGGATCAAATAGTTTTTTTCTAAATACTTAAACGAATACATTTTCATTATTTTATCTGTAGAGTGCATCATAAGCTGAGATACACATTAGGTAATAAATACAAATTGAGCTGAACTGTAATAAAGTGGCTGCTCAGAACTTTTCAAAAAGCACAAAAATATATATGTAGTAAAGGAGACATAATGCTCATTTCCAGGTTCATGCTTGTATTTTGGGTTTCTACTACAACATGTTTACATGCTTAAATATTGCTTTAAAAACAGTGTATTTTTCTCATGCTGCGTGTCTGAATATGACTGTATTCACTCTGTATGAAATACTCAGTTTTAGCGCATTTCAATTGCGTTGCCAGGCAAATGGTTGGACATGTTTACTTCCTGTCAGCTGACATTCAGATACACTGCAACAGGAAATAAACTGGAACACATTTCAGGTTTACGAGTAATACTGTAAATCCATTATTATTAAGGAAATGAGTCCTTGCCCCAAGTGAAGGAGTTCAAGTACCCCGGGGTCTTGTTTGCGACTGAGGGAACAATGGAACGTGAGATTGGCCGGAGAATCGGAGCAGCTGGGGCGGTATTACAGTCGCTCTACCGCACCGTTGTGATGAAAAGAGAGCTGAGCCGCAAGGCAAAGCTCTCCATCTACCGGGCAATCTTCGTTCCTACCCTCACCTATGGTCATGTGGACTGGGTCATGACCGAAAGAATTAGATTGCAGGTACAAGCGGCCGAAATGGGTTTCCTCAGGAGGGTGGCTGGCATCTCCCTTAGAGATAGGGTGAGAAGTTCGGTCATCCGTGAGAGACTCGGAGTAGAGCCGCTGCTTCTTTGCGTGGAAAGGAGCTAGTTGAGGTGGTTCGGGCATCTGGTGAGGATGCCACCTGGGCGCCTCCCTAGGGAGGTGTTCCAGGCACGACCAGCTGGGAGGAGAACCCGAGGGAGGCCCAGGACCAGGTGGAGGGACTATATCTCCAAACTGGCCTGGGAGCGCCTCGGGATCCCCCAGTCAGAGCTGGCTGATGTGGCTCGGGAAAGGGAAGTTTGGGGTCCCCTGCTGGAGCTGTTGCCCCCGCGACCCGATCCCGGATAAGCGGTCGAAGATGAGATGAGATGAGAGAGTAATACTGTGAGATATATATATATATATATATATATATATATAAAAATAAATACATGAAAAACTCACTTTTCACAACATGGGACCTTTAAGATATTAAATATACTGAAATTGTAGTATTGTGTAACAGTTGTGGTACTACCCCGTGTTTTGATTGATCATAAACCAGTCTGGAAGAAGCAAATTTGAACTACCAAATCAGTATCCCACCAACAATACTCCACGAGGGACCACACTACCTTTGAAATAACAGACTTTAGTAATTAAGATGTACACATATATTAAGTCAAAGCTCCTTTATTAAAGAAACAAAGCAAGCACATCTTTTTTTATGACTCAGCAATCCCCTAAAGGAAAGTCAACCACATCTAAATGACATGTTTCTGATACTCCTTTTGAAAATCTTTATAGCCAGGTCTAATATTTGCTGTTGATATTTCATCTGACATTACACTTAGTTACATAATTAACATTGATGGGAAAAAGAAACAAAACAAAAAGCAAACAAAATATAAAAATCAAAATGTCAAATTTTAAACATTAAGATACAATGATACAGAAAGATCTAAAAACAAGTACCAAGTTGTTTCCAGGACACTTCTTGGCTATTGTTCAGTACTGGGAATACTCCTTGCTCTCCAGTTTGGCAACGATTCGCTCCAGCTGTCTTTTTGCCTCACATTGTGGGAAGTTACTCATTTCATAGTACTGGGGCGCGATCTTCACCAGCCTGTAACAGAAGAGAGAAGACCATGAATGAATCTGTCAGGAGATCATGTACAATCAAAGCTCAGTGCGGTGCCCGGGCAAAACATGCTTGTTCGGAACGGACTGAATGCTTGGCCTGTGGTGTTGCAGCATACCACACAAACATGCATAAATTCCTTGCTTTTCTAGTGAACCTGTATTACAAAAAGTTACAAATCTTTGCACACATACCACTCTGGTTTGATGTCTGTGCATGTGCGGATGTAGTTTTTGGTGGTGAGGACAAATTCATTGTAGAGCACCCACTCAGGCTTGTGGTCCAGGACTGTAGATGGGTGCAGTTGGACCACTTGGTTGTCTTTGACTGTGAGGTAATGACCTGTGCGCTCCAAATGAGCCACCTGGAGGATTAAAAAAAAAAAAAAATGAATGTAGACTTCCACAGGCACAGAGAGACGTTAGTACACAAACATCTGTGTTGCAAACTTAAATCATATCCTGTAAAAAACATCATGAATGACGTCTTTGGATCAGCTTACCGATTTAAACATTTGCTAATCTGCGTTTACCTGCATGAAGAAGCCGGTGCAGAGCGCTCTGCGGATGTTGGTGTAGTAATCTCTGCTGGTGAACTCTGTGCTACGACGGGGCAGGTTGAAGCGGTCCATGATCCTGGACAGTTGCTGCCGCACGTTGTCGGCAGACATTAGTGAACGGTAGTTGACAAAGTTGTCATAGCACCACTGGTTAGCCTCGTGGTCTGGAAAAAGTATGACAAGAATTAAGACATTTGCTGAATTCATAACAACAGCTTATATATCCACAGTCCTCGATCCACATTAGCTGGTGCAGAATATCTTTTCCTCTTGGGGTCCACACAAAGCATACAACCATGACAGCAGATAACACTTAAGACAAAACGACGTGAGGCAACTCAACAGTCCGCCTTTGTTGATGTGGGTTTGTTGTGTCGGGGCCTTAAGATGTGTATGTATGAGCATGACTTTGTGACATCACAACTGGTTTAGAAAGAGACATCTCAAGTCCAGCATTTAGACTTATAAGAGATGAGATGCCATTTTCTTGACCAATGTCAACGCCCGATTAAAAAAAAAAAAAAAAATGTTTTAAATGTGACCTGCCCATTCAGATTCTTTTTTTCTAAGAACAATATGTTTTTTACCACCCATAACAACAAATAATTTCAACCGTATCAAAGTCAGTGTAAACTGTCAAAAAATGTTTCTTTTTGCTACTGTCATCTATAGTGGTTATTTTGCATAAAAATTACATTTAATTAAATTTGATTAAAAAGATAATATTGGCATAGAAGTTTAATGTTTTATGCTTTGGAATGAATGATAAATGGCTGATTAAGTTAGCTAGTTGTCCCACATATTCTTAAGGTTGTTTCTCCATGGCTTATTTTGGACTTGTATTTGGGAGAAATTGTGAAACATCTAAATGGGATCTTTTAAACTGCTTACTTTGTTTGAAGGCGTGGTAGACATTGAGCAGCGTCAAGTGGTCTCCGTCGATGTGAGCAAACCTCATCTTGGACTCGTCTGCTGCCTTCTTAGCCTCCGTGGGTCGGACAAAACACTGTGGGACTAAACAAGGTTGGTATGGGCCCCAACAAAGCCGCCCATAGGGATGAGTCAAATATTCAGAGAAAAATGGAGCAAAGCCTATGATGCTAGGGCACTCGACACTGCGTTGGGACAGGGCAGGACCACAAGCTCTATCAAAGGGGGCTGCAGTCTTTTCTCATGGTCATTCCCAACTGTAATGGCTATTAGCTCGTAGAGAGGGGGTCATTTAACCACATCTGTAAAACAAGAGTTTTCACACAACTACAAAGTGTTAGGGACACCAGCAATGTTTTTACTTTTCAAGATTCAGAAATTTTACTTTTTCGTATTGAGAGATAATGCTTAGGCTTGTAAGAGAGCAGATAATTGAAATACTTCCAGGTTACATACGATAACTAGAAATAACAGGTACAATTCACAATGCATTATTTAAATGAAAAGAAAATTCTAATTAACGCGATGAATATGAAAAACATTAAGTGGTGCCTGCCCTATCCACAGGCTTTGATGAGGAAACACTCGTGAAAAGGCTCTTTCGCTTGTCAATGAACATACTAGACTAGCCTTAAACAATTACAACATAAAATTAAAAGCCAATACAAAATTAAAGAACAGCTTTAAAATGTAAGTGAAGCTGTCCAGAGTGAAAGGCATTCCCAACAAAAGGGAAATTTGTGGATTAAAGAGGCTTTTTGATTATGACATAACAGTTCACGTTGGGGCCGCATGGCTATGGAAAAAAAATGGCATGCAGATTTTATTATTCAAATAAAAGTGACTATTGTACACACAATGTAATCCCTACACAGCATTGCTTAGGAATAATTTAAATCTTTGTTTAATACGTTGGTCTGCACCTCTCCGGGTGCGTCAATCTAATATTTGCCACTTTCCCACATCTGGATGTAACTATGTTTCAAAGAGTAACTTAATATACTGCAAAATATGTACAGAGTTCTTGCCTACTGGTTTAAACAGAAATAATTATTGCTTCATATTTACTAAATTTGAGATAATTTCTCCTGACGCCCTGCATCTGTTTTCACACAACACTAATCAAGAATTTCATGGGAATTAAAAGGTGAAAAAAACTTCAGTAATACTACATCAAATATACAGTTATGAATAATAGTCCTGCCATCACTTTTTTCACAACTACCAGTGAGTAGTATTGTGATTAACCCCAAGAGGCTTGGCCTAGAGAAGGCAAGGAAGATGTCAGCCCAGTCCTGGGCATTACCTGACAGCATGGCAGTAATGGAAAGGATCTCGTTTGAGCAGTTAAACTCGCAGCTGGCAATGACCATCTTAGCCAGCTGGGGGTCCAAAGGGAACTCTGCCATCATGGAGCCCAGCTCCGTCAGATCACCGTCATCGTTGAGAGCTGCGAGGTAATTCAGCAGCTCAAGGGCCCTCATCAGTGTCTCAGGAGCTGCAGAAAGGGGAGAGGCCGACAGAAAGGTCAGAGAGTTATGCCAAAGTGGAGATTAATAAAATATTTTATCAACTAAAGCAGACCCACTCACCTGGTGGATCCATAAAGTCAAAGTGTACAAGGTCATCAATACCCAGCTTCTTCAGCTGCAGCACGACAGATCCCAAATTGGATCGAAGAATCTCAGGGTATGTGTTATCCTGGAGTGGAGGTGTATACAATGTTAACAAACAAGAAAAACAGCCACAAATGTGCAAAGAAGTCTGTTACGGTCACTTGCCTGCATCTCTGTTTTGTAGGCCTTCTCTGTGTAGAGGCGGAAACACTTCCCTGGACGGGTTCTGCCGGCTCGCCCTGCCCTCTGCTGGGCAGAAGCTTTACTGATGGCCGTGACGAGCAAGGACTCAACTCTGATACGGGGATTGTAAACCTGGACACACATTTTAAAAGCATGTTTAAATGTAATAGTTGACCTGTCGAGGGACATTGAGCCACGAGCCTCAAATAAAGCATTCTGTATCTGCCTTTATATTAATGAGTTTTTCAGTATCATCCACATTTTGATGCAGCACCACATTGGAAACACGACTAAACGCACTAAAACTCCAGTGAGCTGAGCTACACTTAGCCCACCTTTTGTTTGGCAAATCCAGGATCGATGACAAACACCACACCATCAATTGTCAGAGAGGTCTCTGCAATGTTTGTCGAAACCACAACCTGTGGAAGAAGCAAAAGGCTCTCAAATATCAATTATCAAATTCTGAAAAAGCCCCCCATGAAGTAAGATGCATAATTTAACCTGGTGCGATAAATTAAAATGTATCTCTTCCATTAGTTAAAATGTACCTTTCTTCCTATAGCACCATTGGGCTTTCTGGGAGGAGGCGGTTCAAAGATCCTTTGCTGCTGCTGTGGTGGCAATGTGGAATACAGTGGAATGATTTTGATGTCTCCGACTTCAGGTCCGAGGTCATCTACTTCACGCTTAATCCGTTTGCAGGCCTCGTCAATTTCCTGAACGAAAAAAAATGTTTATTCAACTTTGTGTGTTGAGGAAAAAGACAGTGCGTGTATGAACACTATTACAATGGACTTGAGTAATGCAAGTGTCACAAGTCTTACCTCTTGACCAGTTAGAAAGAGAAGGCAGTCACCTTCCTCTTCCTCGCACATATGAATCTGGATGACGGTCCGGATCGCTGCCTCAAGGTAATCTCGCTCCGGTTCAGGAGTGTAGAAAATCTCTACAGGGTGTGTACGCCCAGGGATAGTCAGGAGAGGACAGTTGTCGAAGTAAACCTGGAACTTCCCGGCATCTAGCGTGGCACTCATGACGATCACCTGTGCATGATGGGAAAAACGTTGCTGTAAATGTTGTTTTTCCAACTTGTATTTGTTATTTATTTAGACACCAATACGTCAGACGGTTAAATTAGTGCCAGCAGGTCCATACCGCTTTTAATCATATCAGCAAATAAAACTGACTTGGTAGATATTTCTTGATTAAGTTCATGCAATTTCTAAAGTTCTTAGTTACAGAAGACGTTTCACTGACGAAGTCTTGCCTTTATGCAATTCTGTGTAAAGTACCACACTCCTCTTCATCTGTTGTAAGAGTTCAATTGAAAATAATTTGTGTTTGGTCATAATAAAAAATAAAAATGTTATTAGAATCAAAAAAAGTCCTCAGCATGAGCTGCTCAGCATCTATTTATTAAACACCTTCTCTTGAACAGTGAGCAAGTGTCTAATGCTAACAAATGGTAATTTAATTGAATTGGCACACTTGCTGATTAATGTATTGTGCCTTCCAAGGACGCGCATCACTGTTACAAGTTCCCTTCGATATTTCCATTTCATTACATTAGTAAACACAAAAGCTGGCTCTTCATCAGGTACAGAAAATGGATTCATTTTAGGAAAGGGAGTGTATAACAATGAGTGTATAACAGTGGCGTAAACCCTTGGTGGGCTGTCGACAGATTTTTGGACTCTGGACCTGTGTGTGTTTGACACAAGGAATCATTTTCTTCAGGTTACCAATTTAGTAAAGCACACTGGTGTTGCAAAACATGACGTATACCATGATTAAGGCAGGCAAATGATTAACTGCTGTTATTAAAAAGTCAGCTAGTACCTTTAGATCGGGTCTTTGACGCACCACCTCCTTAAGTACTCCCATTAGGATATCTGTGGCCAGAGTTCGCTCGTGGGCCTCGTCCAGAATGATGACCCCATATCTCTCCAGCAACGGGTCATTCATAGCCTCTCTTAGTAACATACCATCTGTCATGTATCTAAAGAAATTACACACACGCTTTGTTAGATTGAGACGTTCTGGATGAAAAACAATAAGACAGGTTGCTCTGTGTCGACAAAAGACCTCGATCCCTTACTTGAGTATAGTCTTAGCAGAGCTGCAGTCCTCAAATCGAATGGAGTAGCCAACTTCCTGTCCAAGCATGATGTCCATTTCGTCCGCCACCCTTTGAGCCACGCTCATAGCAGCCACTCTCCTGGGCTGAGTACAGGCTACCGCCCGCTTAGGCCCAGGCAAGCCCCTCACCATGTCCACACACCACTGTGGGATCTATGGATTGAAAAGTTGCAATAAATAAAAAATGAAATAATTTGAGAGGAAATCACATGTTTAAACAACACTGTGCCATCATACTGGGGCTTTAAAAGACATTCAAAATGCACAAAAAGGTACTGGCTGATTCGTTGCATGTCAGACCTGTGTTGTCTTCCCGGAGCCAGTTTCTCCAACAAGGACAAAGCTCTGATGACGTGTGATGATATCGCTGAAGCTTTCCTTGTACTCCCACACTGGAAGCTGTAACCTTTTCTTCAGAATCTCGTAGAAACGCGGTGTGTGTGGCAGGTTGGTGAATGGGTTGACCTGCTGTTGCATAGCCAGCTGCTTGATGGGTGCTAAGCATGGGATGGGCGCCGTGCTGTTAGACGGGACACTAGAGGGCTTTGGGTCTCTGTCCCGGTCTCTGTCCCTATCTCGGTCCCTGTCCCTGGAGCGGTCCTCGCGGTCTCTGTCACGGTCCCGGTCTCTCCTGTAAACATCGGGGCAGGGCATAATAATAAATACTCCAATGTAAATCATTATGAAGCTACCTTGTGAATTCCTGCCTATACTGCTGTCAAAAGGACAATTATTAATTTAGCCCAGTTCACATGACATGAGCTGAACAGCAGAGCAACTTTTATTTGTTGCAACACAAGTGCAATAGTATCATAGCCCCTTCACAATAAAGAGAAAACTGAAAGAAAGTATCTTTGAAGCCGTTTCCAATAAAGTTAAGGAGTATAACCTTCAAATAACGTAACGTTAGATGTAGCGTTGCCGTATGTGAGCGAAATTGGTAAATGAGTGACTTGGCCTAGCTACCGTTAATAATATAGTTCTGGGTAAACAGAGACCACAAAGTTTCGGTTAGCAAACATCCTAGCGCATAATAATAAGGTTTGTTGGGAAGTCTCAAGGTGATCATTTCTTACAGTAGATTGCTATTACAACAACCAAATTACATTATTTTCATTTGTAGCTTAAGGTTAGGCAGCTAACGTTAAGTCAAATTCAGCTAGCTAGCTAAGGTTGTTAGCAACTCGCTAAGTGGGCACTTTAGCCACACACACACACACGTGCCTCAATGGTGATGTTAACGTTTGATAGCTAGCGCCGTCCTCATTAGCTAACCTACATGAAGGCATTAAGCATTGCAGCAAGACGCAATGAATTCAAAACCCTGTCTCTGAAGAACATTCAGGCGCCATTGGACAGTGACAAAAAAACAGCTAAAAAAATGAACAGCTGTAATTATATGGTAACGGTTCTCATTATAAATCAATGGTGGCTATTAGCCAAATCAACTAGCATCGGCTAATAGTTAGCTAGTACCTAACTGGTTAAAGCGGACATGTTAACTGTGGAGCTTCACGTACCCTTCAGACCTCTTCTTAGTGGAGGAGTAGTCATCACCCAAATCCAGGCGATGTCTTTTGGACATCTTCGGGAAATAATTAGTTTATTTTAAATCTATTAACGCTAATACAACTCTACCGGGCAAATGGTAGGTAGCTATCCAGGAGCTAACTTCTTCTTCTTCTTCTTCTTTGGGGTTTAACGGCAGTTGCATCCTCAGCGTTGCACTACCGCCATCTCCTGGAGCTCCTACGGTGTCCGGAATATTCTATTTTCCTCATCAGTCCTGTTCTCATTAAAGAAGCTGACCAAGCATCTTCCACTACACTCCAGTATGATCTTTACTTCTGCTCCTGTTTTACCCAATCTTTTAATTTCATCCAACATGTCCTTTCTCTGTGATTTACATCTCCTGCAACTAACCAGCACATGCTCTACAGTTTCTGGCACCAGACAATGATCACAAAAAACAGGTTGGATGCTTCAGATAACTGTGTCCTATTCTTAACCTACTAATGACTGTCTCCTGTTTTCTATTTCCTCCTCTACTTCTCACAATACCCACTCTATTTTGAATTTAATGTAAATGTCTTCCTCTTGTCCCCTGATCCTAGTGCTGCTGACACTCTTTATTGCTTTCCTTCTGTACAATGCCCTTTCCTTCTGATTTTGAAAGATTGATATGTGTATCTATATTTCCTTTTTTAACAGCTTGTTTGGCTAATTTGTTCGCTCTTTAATTTCCCAGAATGCCTGTATGAGCAGGAACCCAGATTACCACAACCTCAGCACCGTGTTTCCTTATTATTGCATTATTTTACATTATTTCATAGGTTGAATCCTGATGATTACTAATCGTACCTGGCATGAGACTGTACAGAACAGAAACTAAATCACTACAGATTAAGACTTTGTTTGGTTTGTTTTACCCATTCTAAAGCCATTGGGATGGCATACAGCTCAACAGTAAATACTAAGGCATATGAACTGCTACTGCAGAACCTGTGTGGCCTATTATTGGATCCTTTGATCCATCTGTAAAAACCTGCACAGTCTTTGTGTATATATTTCTCATATCAACTCACTCACCAGATCTGCACCTTTTATTTTTTCAAATCTACCACCAGAGTTTCTAATATCCACACAGGAATTAAAAGGCCAAATTACAGTTGAGCAAAACTCCTTTTCATGCACTTTCTTGTTGCTGCATCTCCTGACCAGCTAAAACTTAATTGTTGTGCTCTCTCCCTTTACCAGCTGGCCTGTACTCTTTTGGTCAGATCTATCTCTATGCCCCCTCAGATTTATCCAGTAGTTTACCATCAGCTGTTTCCACACTGGTATTTCTCCTGCTTCAACTTGAAGTGCACACAGTGGCGATGTTCTTACTCCTCCTAAACACACTCTCAAAGCCCGAGCACAGCTTTAGCTGCTGATCCACATACCACAATCCCATAGTCTAGCCTTGATCTGATTAGAGCTACATATTTCAACGATACAGTATCAGCTCCCCATCCCTCTCCTGCAAGACATCTCAACATGTATCACTTTTTTACATTCATCCTCCACATTACTAATAGACTCTCTCCATGTTAATCTCGGGTCAAATAGGCCTACACTCCCAAAAAATGCTCATCTCTCTCTCGATCACTTCCATATAATTTCAGATTATTGGAATTATTGGACAAATCCCATCTTGTCTTTTCTTAACTACATGTTCCACATTTCTCCCTCTTTTCACCAGAGCCCCATCATCTGCAAAAAGTGATCTTATTGGCATATTTTCAAATATATTATTTATCCTCACAGAGAATAAAGTGGGATATATAACCAGGAGCTAACTTGGTTTTGAGTTTGTTTTCTTCTCTTCAAATATATTTTACAGCGACTGTGCAGATGACATTACCATTGCCTGCTGGTGTTATGTACCTCAAATGGTTTCTGATGAATTAATTAAAAACGCGCAAAATCCATTGACATGAATTTTTTTTTAAACTAAAATGTTTACGTTCCCTAAAGGTTCTCTGACGTATTTTTCCCCTTCTTACTTGGAATCCATACAACAGTTTGGTTATTACAGCATTACCAATTCACCAAACTTTTAGGATCTCAGATGTTTTGTGTTGCTTAAGGAGGAGGAGTTTCTGTCCCATGAGCAGGCGTCCTTTACTGCAGGGGTTCTTAACCTTTTTGACCTTGGGGCCCAACCTTTCAAGTACAAAGTGACACGGGGCCCATTCAAATATTAACAACAAGACGCCCAACAGGCTAACAATTCATGGAACAAATCAAGGTAATACAAGAACGAATTTAAAGGCTCAAGTCAGGCTTATTAACACAAAAATAATTAGGTTTTACTACAGAAAAAAAGGAGGGACTCCCAAAAAAACTGAGAAAAAAATGGAAATTTGATAAATATGTGGTAATAAAATACATTAAAAATAATAAGTTTCAAATTAAATAAACTGTAAATAGAATTTAAATAAAGTGCAAATGAAAATATAGCCTTATAATCTGCGAATTATATGCTTCAGCAGTCTTCATTTTTGAATGGCAGAACCAGAAGTTGTTCTTCATATCTGTGACAAATGAACAATAACAACAGTCACAACAGTCCACACACTGGGCTCTCGGCTCTGCCTCGTTACCTCCGTTCACAAAGCCGTACTTAATGAAGTCAGGATTGTAAATTTACACTTTTTGGAGGGTTTGGCACCACTTTCGTCTTCATTTTTTTGTTTTAAATTAGTGCTGGGCAATGATTAACATTTTTAATCGCAATTAATCGCATGATTTTCTGCGATTAATCGCATTGTTATGCGCAATGTTCAGTAATGAATTCAAAAGTAGTGTATTGTGCACTTTTATTTTAAAAGTACTGCTATATGAACACAAGTGCAATAACATTTGGTTTGCACACTTTAAACAAATCAAGTTCTTTTTAACAGCAGTATTCCTTTACACAGTAGCAGTTAAAATACAGTTAAAATGATTCTGATAATAGATATTCAGCCGGTGTTCACAACTTTATCTTCATGAGTGTAATAGATGTAATTTGAAATATACACCTTGAAAACTGCAAACCTATCTACGTCATGTTTTTTTTATGTTTGTTAAATTCTCAGTAGGATAACTAACTAAATGATATGCTTATCATACATATTCCAAACAAAACTAAAAATAATTTAAATTAATCATTTATTTTTTGTTTTTTTGGTCAGACACATATGCAACGCTGAGTACCTTGTACTATATGTGGTATTTGTTATAAATGGACGTTGGTACATAGAGGGTGATAAGAAGCTGTACTTAGAGGGACTTAAGACCAAGGGGAAGGTAGGTGAAGCATGGAACGTGAAGGGAGTCTGTACCGTGGCAGTAACGTGCATGTGAAGTTATGCTAATAAAGAGTTAATAGCAGTTTGTTCTCACGTGCTTATATGTTTATTTAAAAGCACAACAATATGTATTTTGATATTGTCACTTTGATCCTGTAACGAGACGTGTCACCCGGGGGGGAGGCGGCAGGAAGAGTCGCTACACAAACACACACACACACACACACACACACACACACACACACACACACGAACAGTTGTTCACCGCACCGTTGTCCGCTTAATAATAATAAAAAACTGCGTTAATGCGCGATAAAATAAATGCCGGCGTAACTTAATTAATGCGATAATAACACGTTAACTTGCCCAGCACTATTTTAAATACTTCTCCATAACTTTCGCTACAGGCTAGCGGCTAGCTGAGTGTCTTCTTCTGCTTATTGAAGCTTGTTAAACAACTGACTGACGCATTACCGCCACCAAGTGGTGGAAAGCTATATTGTAACTGAGCGTCTCATGTATAACAGTAATATCTCTGGTGTCTTCAATATGCCCACAGACGCAAAACTGAAAGTTTTCTGCGACCCTCTAGGTGGCGCTCGCGGCCCAATCGCGGGCCGCGGCCCCATGGTTAAGAATCACTGCTTTACTGCATGATTACTGCATGTCTACATATTTGAGGTTTCCTTAAACGGGCCTGAAGAAAACATGCGCAGCTGCAGGTCTGGAGAAAACAATGTAAAGTCAACACATGCATGCGTTTTAAATAACGAAAAACATCTGAAGCACCTTCGCTCCACCCTCAGCAAACAACGCCTATTGACACGGTTATGCAAGACTTTCATGAAATGTTGCATCTTCTCTTGTCAGACGACCAACAGTAAACGGCTTATCAACAGTGACGGCTATAAAGCTGTAATTATTGCAGCGGTTTGTTTATGCTCACCATGCATCTAATCGGGTAAGTGTACTTTCCTCATATAGCCTCATATAGCCCGAGGTATCTGCGTTTGGATCGTTTAATTAACTTCATCTGCAGAGTAAAATAGTGCGACATATGTTTGTTTGGAACACAGTGTACAAGTGTTTTAGCTTTACTTTTCAGAGCTAATCTACTGTAGGCTACAGTCAATATTATATTTTGTGCAGATGTTGAATACAGACATGCAATTGTGCAAACAAGGTATACTACTCTTACAATTAGAGTTGATAAGTAAAACCGTAGTTATTGTGTATTTTTTGAGGAGCTCATCATTTGTGGTGCTATGCTTTTAGGCTTATTGAGGGAATTTTGTCCGGCCTACTTTTTTTAACATTTGCAGTGAAAAAAAGTAACTGAGGGCATTAGAGCTTAATTTTAGTGTACTATCGTGCACATTTCAGATACTTCTGTACTTTAATTGAATAATTGCTTTTTTTTCTGCGTCACACTACATTGTAGGGCGAAATTCTTAGTCGATTAACACTCGATTTTGTTGACTCTTGATCAACGGATCTGTAAAACTGATTATCTCCGCAAAAATCACACAAGAGCACCACTTTTAATTTTAGAAAAAAAGTCCTTCATTATGAAAAAGCATTAAAAAAGTCTGATGGACAAAAGAAATCAACCGAGACCAAAACGACCAACAAGTTGACTAGTCGACTAAATGGGGTGCTGCAGTTAATATTAAGATCTTCAGAATCTTTAATAATAATAATAATAATACATTCTTTTCAGAGTACACAAAGACACTTTACATTATAATCATCATATATAAAAACTACACACTAAAAACATAAGAACACACAATATTGGTCACATATTAAGAGCAGTTTTGAAAAGGTTTTGATTTGGGATTTGAATATGGAAAGGTCAGTGCAGTCTTGGATGTGTTAGGGGAGAGAGTTCCAGAGGGAGGGTGCAGCTATGGATAAGGCTCTGTCTTTATAGCTTAAACCACTCAGCTAGAAAGTAGCTTAAATGAGCTCCACCATCCATCTGTTATATTAAAACACTTCTTACATCTTAATGAAATATATATATATATATATATATATATATATATATATATATATATATATATATATATATATATATATATATATATATATATATATATATATGTATATATATATATATATATATATATATATATATATATATATACTTGATGGCTGTTTTCATTAAGAATGTATAAATATGAGGCACTCCTAATGATTTTGATATCTTTCAGGTCCATGTTTACATCGGGATTAGCACTGCTGGTTCTACTGGCAGGCTGTCAACAGTGTGTCTCAGCTGACAGTGACACTTTGGCTCCACCAGAGGTCACTCAGTACAATGGTACTCTGTATGCAACCTGCAAAATGAGGCCCAGCACTTCACTACCTGACGGCCTGCCAAAAGTGTACGGTCAGGTGCTGTTAAAGCAAGATTTTCCTTTGGGGAAACTCAATGTCCTTCTTCGGTTCAATGGCTTCCCCACAGAGGGTGATCCAGAGCCCAGAGCGGTGCACATCCATCAGTACGGAGACCTGAGCAGGGGCTGTGACTCCACTGGCGGCCACTACAATCCACATGGTGTACATCACCCCAAGCACCCTGGAGACTTCGGTAACTTTGAGACCCAGGAAGGAAAAATAAATACAATGATAGAATCTGAGGCAACGCTGTTTAGAGAGCTGTCTGTGATTGGAAGAGCAGTGGTGGTCCATGAAAAGATGGACGACTTAGGGCAAGGTGGAGATGCTGGGAGCCTGCTGCATGGAAACGCAGGCCGAAGGCTTGGTTGCTGCATTATTGGGATTTCCCCTCCCGACCCCTGGAATACGCACTATAAGCTGTATAACAGGCGGCTGAGGAGAAATTAGTTTAACAGGAATGGAATATACTGTAGGTCAATTTTACAGATTTGACCTGTATTCATTCATTGTAATCATTGTCTGATACCAATGAAAAGCAGTTATTATTAATCTCAAATAAAGTGTCTCAACTTCAATTGGACTGATTGGCACAACATTTGGTACACACACACTAATAAGGACCAATCGCACCGACTTGGGTGGTCCTCTGACTTTTCCTTTAGCGCATCATCTAGTCAAAATCTCAATTTGTCAAATACTTATTTTATGACCAAAAATTTGCAAAAATTCAATTACCATCAAACTCAGCTGTACTTTGTGTTTACTGCTTATTAGCCAATGTTAGTGTCGCGTCTGGACTTTCTCAGAAGAGAGTCCCCTCTGGCTCGAGGTCCGTCAACAAAATAGTCGACTAGATGGTTAAAATTTGTAATCAAAAGTTATTTATTTTATCAAAAGCAAAAAAACAGTTTAACAAATTGAATCACACTATGAAGTGCAGAAAAATATATCTCATGAGATAGAGGTCTATTGCATTCCACCCAACAGACTGGTGTTCCCCAGTTAGCTGTCCAATGGTCAACAACAGAGCCCCCGTTTTTTGGAAAGCCTCAGGCTATGTACTGCCTTAAAGTCCACCTTTTTCCATATGTCAGCAACACGTTTCGTTCAAGAATTGGCTGTGACCTCGATTTGCTCCTTCTCCAACTGCCGGATTCCAGTTGGCATCTCCCTTTTACAGCTGCATTGTTATCTCAAGAATGGAGTCAATGTTCTCGTAAGCCGCACCCTAACTGACGTCCCGTTATCTTCATTTGTTACTTTATGTGAACATATTACAAGGCATCATTGTAGTACAACACATTCATTAAGTTTCTATTTGGTTTTGGCCTTCAACAAGTAATCATATTGTAACACACTGATCATCGCTAGGAGCGCTTTAAGGCACATTTTTCTCACATTAGCACGCAAAACTAAGACGGTGAACATAATAAACATAACACTCGCATGCATTTGTATGTTAGCATTGTCATTGCAAACATGTTGTTAGCCTTTAGGTTAAAGAACCTGCATTACATCTTAATATTCAAGTTTACCCTTCAGGGATCATTTTGGATTATACTGTATATTTAATACATGTTTTCCAACAACAAACCAGTAGTTGAAAACCATTTATTTTTCAGAAATAAATCCATTTTGTACACAATTCTGCAAACATTTAACACATATGGCTCTATGTAATTTCTATCTCGTGAGTTAATGTTTTACCACAAAAACAGGACAAAGACATCAGTGCTGGTAATCTAGATGTTGTGGCTTAATTGTGTTATAGACTAAATTCTGTAAATGTGTTCTTAATTAAGATGTCACCTGACAAATCCTTGTATGTCATCAAATATTTGCTTTGAAGAAGCCTGTCAAGAAAATAAATAAAAGCATGTGTTAAAAAAGAAAATGCAATTATCTTTAATCAATATCTAGTACATTGTCATGCAGCATTTTATAGCTTTGATAATATTGTGTTGATTAAAAATAAAAATAAAACGTGTTTAGCAAAGAAGCAAAATGTCTCACATTGTCAAATTCAAGACAATAAGAAATTAAACTGTTGTAAATATGTTTGAAGAAAACAAAATAAAGCTGCTGCTTGAATTAAACATTGTTCACAACAGCTGGATGTCTATTTGTTGACGTACTGACCAATGAGATTTGGTAGGTTTCTTGAACGTTGAGGCGGGGGAAGTGTCGGCAGAGGTAGAAAGATAAAGGAGAATTGATTTCTAAACAACACCACATCTTTCTATTCATAGTCAAAAGCAATCACACTTTGTCCCTCCTAATTGTAAGTTACTTTCTGTGAGAAACCTGTCTTACTCCAGAGTTAACAGTAGAAATGTTAAACAAATTACATTCACCTTCACGGCTAAGTTCAAATTCAATTTCTCAGTCAAAGCAGAAAAATCAAAATCATCGCACCCCTGTAGCATTACAGCCGTATCCTACAGCCATCTTTTGCTACTTTTATCGCCATAAATCAGTTTCACCCACCTCCATCTCTGATACATACACAATGTAAAGCTTCAAAATTTGTGGTAACAGTTTGGGAACAACCCTTTCCTGTTTCAACACCACAATGGTGTGGAAGAACTTGACTGATGTGCACAAAGTTCTGACCTCAAACCCGTCCAACCCCATTTGGATTAACTGGACTGTGATCCAGCTTTGTTGCCCAACTTCACTAATGCTCTTCTGGCTGAGTGGGAGCAAATATCTGCGGAACATTTTTGTGGAAAAACTATTCCATTAGAGTGTTATAGCAGCACATTTCTGTTCAGCAATCACATGTGGGAGTTATGTTTGGGTTTGGACATTCTTTGGGCACATATTACATAGCTCCTGACAGTTGATGCTCATATTTGGTTTTAGGTTTGTCATGAGTCATTCTTACTACTTTGAGTAAAAAAACAATAATTGGTTTTGATATTACTTGGATTTGCTGTAAATATCAGATGTCGACATCCATTATCTGTCAATCAATAACAACTCAATAGCTACACTTTCTCCATTTTGTTTTCATTATTCATAAAAAATAAATAAAGTCGCATCGTAATGCAATACGGCATTGATTTTTCCCGATGCTCTGCAACATGTGAGCGGTTCATGGAAGACTTCACATTTCCTGACTAACACAAAACATCTGTCCTATCTGGAAGCTCCGTCTCCTGGTTTGACTGGACATTCTCCTGCTCTTCATCAGAACTTGCGGCGGCAGCAGTGTATATTGTGCTATTTATGTTTGCCTCTGTTAGAATAAACTCTGTCTCAACAATTTCCACCCCATTAGTGCATTCATCCGACTGTTCCTCTCTTCCCCCTGTGGGCTCCGAGTCCTCTAAAATTTGCTCTATGTGGCACAGGTCTGATGGATGTTGTGTGGAGGAGGAATCACTTGCACACTCCTCTTCTTTTGACCGGTGACTCGTTAAATCAGTTGTGACCTGTGACTGACCACCGTCATGACACTCTTCACTGTCTGGTGTTTCTGTCTGAGGGCAGACTGGCTCTTCCTCAGCTGACTGGTACGAGAGGTTCGGCTGGCACGTCTCCCCGCTGAATGGTGATAGTGTCTCCTCAAAAAGCTTCTCTTGACCACCTGACCCAGCTGGCGGTCCACTCTCTTGGACCGGGACTCCTGTGGAACTCTGCTGATCGACGACTATTTGTTCTGACAGTTCATCACCTG
Source organism: Cebidichthys violaceus (assembly GCF_023349555.1). Taxonomy (NCBI): domain Eukaryota; kingdom Metazoa; phylum Chordata; class Actinopteri; order Perciformes; family Stichaeidae; genus Cebidichthys; species Cebidichthys violaceus. The sequence continues at coordinate 7,382,515 of NW_027176594.1, forward strand.
TAAGAATAGAAGATTCAAGAAATTAAATCTCACCAACACACACAATGATAGATTGCGTGGACTGAGAAGTATGAGTAACATTGACTATTCACCTTCCTGTCCAGGAGACTCCGTCGACTCAGCCTGCTGAGTATTCAGGATGATGGTGTCTTTTCCTCCTATTATGACGGGACATTATTCAAAGTAAGCTTTTATACGAGTGGTAGAAATTCAAGCATCTCTGTGCCACTACTTAAAACTGTTGGATTGGATAGAGATAAGTAAATGCCATTTGGGCAGATATGAGAAGAAATGGAAGAAGTTTAAAGATTAAAAAGTAGTTAGAGGAAGTGAGAAGAACATACTTCCATATATTCCCAGAGACACATTATAAGTCAGACCTCCAGGGAGCAAGAAGCAAAAGGACAGAAGAGAGGATAAGGAAAGTAAATTATTGTAAACAGTAAGTAGAATACAAGCTTCAATGAAACACAGTATACTACGATAATTATGTTCACCTGGAAGGCTCCATAATCCAGACATTTCTAACGCTTTTAGTTTCTTCTCCAGCTCTGCTACTCGATTTCCAAGAATCCTGACAATAAAAAGGCACAAAAGCAATTATATTTGAACATTTTGTCTGACATCCAAGTTATTGATATATACAACTCAGAGTGTATACAGAGAGAGAGCAAAGGATGAGATTGAGTACTTGTTGATTTGGCGTTGGTGCTGAATCACCATGTTCTTCTCGTGGATGGTTTCCAGCAGAGCTGTGGCGAGTGACTTGAGGTCTGAAATGGACTGAGGAGTCACCGGCAAACTGCAGCTGTTTTCTTCAGACAGCAATAGTTCCTTCACTGCACACAAATCGATGGTCAAAGTTTAACACAAAGTGCTGTCTTGAAATAATTATATTTTTCTTTAACCTGTTAATGTTTACATGGCATTTTTGTGACATTGAACATACTCACTTCAGTATGTATGTTTTAAAACAAAATATTTGATCCTTCTGACCTTGTTTAGCAGAGAGCACCCCAGTCAGTGCACTACTGTTGGGTTTCCCACAGATTCTAGAGGTTTTCCTACAGTCCAGGGCACTCTGAAATCAGTGAAAAACAATACTGAGCATGAGAGGTTTGTGCTTTTAAAAGAAGAAAAAACATTTCCAAAGAATTAAGAATTTCATAGAATTAAGAAACAATTAAAAATATGGAGTAGGAGTAAAATATTGAAGAAATAAGAATGATAAAACAACATTTAGTTACCTTGTACTTCACCAGGTTGGTTTTGAGCAAGTTGATTTCTTCTTGAAGTTGACAGAACCGTTCATGCAAATACCTAAAATATTATAGAGATCACAAGTTCATTATTAAATCATTAAACCTCACCAGTTCTATCATCAACATAAACTGATTTCAACAGCATGCTAAACTTGTGCAAAACTCAGAGGTTGTTCTTGTAACTGTGGACTAATTGCTGAAGATGCTCTAATATTTCAGTGAAGCACCAAGAAAATATCTCTAACAAACCTGTTCTCCATGCAGAGCGCATCTACGTCCAACATGCGTATCTCATCGTTGCCCAAGATGTGGTTCATTTCCACATTGAGTCGATGGGCCTTTTGCTGAAACACGTCACGCTCCGCTCGTACGTCCTGAAGTTCATCTGTGAGCGACTTCACACTGTGCTCCAAAACCTCGTTCTACAGCAACACAAAACACACTGTGTAAGTACAGAAACTACGATTTCATCTACTAATGATACGGGGCAGAACAGGTCATCCACTCCATGGCCAAAATCTTCTACCACGATATGGGTCACTTCAGCCAAGACAGCCCGACAGTGTCCAGAGCCTTCAACATTTCAGGGCGAATCTCATCCACCCCTGGCGCCTTGCCGCTGAGGAGCTTTTTCACTACCTCAACAACCTCTGCCAGGCATATGGATGAGTTGAAGACCTCGCGGACAGGGGCCTCAGCCAGACGTTTCCAGTTCAGCCTCACCACATGCTTGGGTTTACCAGGTCTGTCCGCAGAACATTTACTTGTATTGGAGTATTTTTACTGTGAGCACTTCCTCCACCACTGACTGTAGGTGTGTGCATGGTATAATTACTTCCAAGTCTTTCTGGTTTGCCATTTGTTTGACAGAATGTTGTTAAATATCACAATACTGTCAACTACAAGCCAACAACAGAACGTCACTGGAATAGTCTAATCTGTTCTCACCTGCTCTCCAGCTCTTTCTAACTGTTTGACCAGATCCTCTCGTTCATGAGCGGGAAAGTGACGAGCGCCGACCTCTTCGTCTCCCAGCCGTTGTTTGGTGATGGTCATTCGTAGAAGCTGTTGGGACAGAGAGACCACCGTTTTATTATATGTGATTTTTCTACTTTATTTATTTTAATGAACTCATTTCTTTGTATTCAAATCAACTTAATCGCTACTAACTTAAATCGGATGAAATAATTCATAACTGGAAAATTATGGAGATATATTCATAACATGCAAAAAGAAATAAAGACGTGACATCCCAATTTGATTTTACTAAAACTTTGGGTACAGTGCACACTATGTCATGGTACCTTGTTGTCACCTTGAGCTTCCACCAGTCGTTGTTTCAACTCCTTCACCTCCTCAGAAAGTTGACTGCTATTTTCTCTGGAGTCTCTCAGTAGCTGGGCTAAATTTACCTGAAGACATGAACGTGAAGTCACATGAGCTAGATCATACAGGCTTAATTCAGCAGTTACACGAATGTTTCACAATTGACATTTAACTCTGTACAAAACAGGAATTTAACATAAATATTTCCCCATTTTTTAACCACAGGGCAGCAGTGGTGAAGAGCATCCCAGTCGCTCTGGTAAATGAGTTTGTCTTGTCCAAATACAATTGTAGGGTTGTTATAAAGACTGGCAGCAGTCAGTGATCAATTACAATCTGTCTAACTAAGTACAAAGCATGGTTGCTCCACCTAGAGACAGCTGGGTTGAATGCTGTGATTCTTTTCCTCTTTAAATATTTTAGCATACAACTTTTAAGAGCCTTAAAAGTTCCATGAAGACAAGCACAATGTGTGCAAATAACTGAATTCCACTTACTTCTAACAATCTGGAGCTTATGTGTAAAGCTGCAAAATGCCATCTTGATGAGCCATATCTAATGGCTTTTTATTACCACATTATTCATTCTTGTTAGACAGAGATGCACAAAGAATGTCTGCAAGATAGAATTTCTTACTTGATTCCTTTTCTCAGGAGGCAGAGAGGGATCTCCATCCTAATAGTTATAAAAACAAAAAAATCTGTTATTAAATGCAACATCGCCAAAATTCAATAGTAGATAATAATAATTTGAATCTCCATTTTCTGCATATTAAAACACTCATGATGCATCTTTACGACTGTTACTAGTTCAGCTTACAATGAGTTCCCTGTACTTCTTCTTGAGTCCTTGGTGTCGCTCACGTAGCTGGTTGGCCATCAGTTTGTACTGATCCCTCTCCTGCTGGCAGGTGTCCAGCTCTTTAGACAGAATCAGAAGAGCTTCTTTTTTACTCTCCAACTTACGCTTACAAATGAGGAACTACAGAGAGAGAGAAAAAAAGTTGAAGGCATTATATAGCAGAATTTTTAATAATACTTGCTAGGGAGAAACATATTATTTGAACTGTGTCGAAATGAAAAGGATAACGCTTGGCATTTTTGCTTGATAAATTAATTAAATGATTAATCAATTATCAGGGCTGTTTAATTTCTGTTGATTGACTAATTGATTAATCATTTGAGTCCCATACTTGGTAAAGTGATGTTTCAGAATCATTCTGGTAGAGAAAGGGATTATAATTTATTGAACAGAGCTTTGTATCATGCTTTACAATATGTGACAAAATAGAACAGTGAAGTTAGTCATAATACACAGTAATATTACACAGTAATATTTGCTTTCACTGCATCATGCATCTCTGTAAAAGACGGACATGAAAGTGATTATAAAGTCATCATGATGCATCATCTAAATACAGTTTTACTCTACATCTCATCATCTTTCTATGGCACTGGGCTCTGCAGGTAAAAGGAAAAAAACATTTACTTCCTTATCTACAGGCTGAGAGAAACCAAAGCAGCTGACATTTAATCCTCTTTACTGTTTAATCTAAAAACCCGTAACTGTCTGCGGGTGATAACATTTAAAAAGACACACATTTACAGCTAATGTGATAGTTTGGTGGTGCACAAACAAACACAGAGTGGAGGTTAGTGAGTATTTATTTCCACGCTCCTCTCTGCGTCTTTCCTGTCTCACCTCGTTGACCAGCCCCTGCCAGTCGCTCTCGCTCCTCCTGGACGGATCCATCTCTCTCTGCACTGCAGGAAAAATATAAGTATAATGACGCAAGGTGAGTTTCATACAAGCATCACCATGCTGTGATCAGATTTAGAGACAGTTTGCATCATCAAGACGGATTAGCTGATTGAGGAACACAAGCGGCATCACTTCCGTCCGTCCGCGACGTCAGAGTAGCGTCACGACGCATTTGCCAACCCTCGTAAATTTGGGAACTAACCCTTGGCACTGAATGATAACTGTAGTATCTCTGTATGGCGACTACATTTTCAAAAATAATTAAGCTTGTATGAAATTATGATTATTCTTATCTATTGATTTAATATCACACACGTTGGCTTCCCATCTTGTGTATTTTGTGGCATAAGTTACATGAATACAACGTAATGCACAACAAAGGCTAGACAATAATTGTAACCTGATAATTACTTTTTTCAAAATTTGAAAGGCAATACAAATCGTCAGTCATTTTCAATCCTTAAAAATGAACATACGTTTTATTTTTTCTAAATCAACAGATTGACAAGCAATAAATGTGTTAGGTGCAAATGTTTAGGGACTTGATTTATTATTGTAGTTTAAGGTTTGGGGTCTTAATTTATGCAAACCAGATGTTTTAAATTAATAAAAACATCAATAAAACTGCAATTGTACCTGTAAATAAATCAGAGCATTCATTATCCATACTGCCATACTATTTAGTATGCCAGAAATGTTTATGTATGTCTCAATAAATTGTCAATTCATGTCAAATAGGCCTAAAATACCAGGATGTCCTACTGCATCCAGTCGCATTTTCATATTGCAGTTATCCTGTCTCATAGTGTACACAAGAGGGAACAACATGCTGTGACATTTGGCTCTTCCACTAAATACATTTTTGCCAGAATGCAACAACTCTATTTGTGCATAGCATATGTTCCTAATGTGGTGAAAGCAGGCACCTCCAGGTTGTTCAGTAAATAGCTGTTGATAGTTCATAACAGAGGCTACTTGTACAGCCTTGTACAGAACAACTCAACAAAGAATGACAAAAATACCAGATGATGATGATTACACACTCTGTCTACTCTTGTTCAGATAAATAAACATGATTTTGACATTTGTCACCTGAAAGAAAATGCTGTCTCATACGCCAGATGCTGACAGCACTATCAATTTCAAACATGCTGTCTGGGGCACTTTGTCTTTGCTTTATGGACACATTTCACAGTCTGTCCACCTGCAAAGAACAAATAACACAAACACAATGCTTATGGTTAAATGCTTTTTATTGCATTCACACAGCATTTACACAGCTGTAGCTTGAGCTTAGTAGAGTGGAAAATATACATCACTGCTAGATAGGACATGAGGGGCAATAATGTTTTTTTTTCCAAAGAAATCTGAAATGCTAACAAAAACACATTGCTTATGCTAGATCTTGTTAACATTTTGTGACTTTTATATGTTTGACGGTCTTTAGAGACCATGGCCTAATTTGCACATCATCCCAGTGTTTTGTGTGAAAAAGTCAGCCAAACACTTTCATTTCTGTACAATACATGAAACATATCAAAAGAGCTGTAAAGAAAACACGTTTGTGTCTTAGGACCATGTAAATATCATTTCAAGTCACATTGCAACACACAATTATCCTTGTGATTGTAATTGAGAACAACACTCAGCATTATATATTTTGCATAGGAATCAGGATTAAATTATAATTAGTTCTGACACTAATCAGGCACTCTGTTAATACAGTAGCTTGTTATAACTGGTGTGCAGTTAGGCTTAAGCTCATAATATGTAGCTAATACATTCATCTGGATTTTTGGGGAAAAGATTTTGAAGAAAACCTTTATTTCATGCACATTAAAATCATGAAGGTTACTGGGATGAGTGGCTTAACCATTTTGACTGACTGCTCCAATTGTTTCAAACAAATCACTTAAGAGTATTTTAGCCCACTCTCAAACTTTTTGTTCTCTTAGCTAAATTCAAAAATTTCTGTTATTTTCCAAAACAGACATTCCAACAAGCACACCCACTTCACAAGTAATTTGGCCAGGTGAGAGGACGTGAGAATGTAAGGAGGGTTTGAGCTCTCTTTTTCCTTTTTAACAGTAACAATTATGTTACTTTTTTTTGTGTACAACTGACCATGAATACCTTACAGGAAAGAGTGTGCCATCATCTAAATTATTAAATGATTATTGCGACAGAAGGCTTTTTCCCCCTACCATCAAGTGTGGCCAATCAGAAGACCTTTAAACAATGTTTCGACACCTTACATACTGACACCTTGAGTGTTCACTTTGAGGCAACATAAAAATCAGGGTTTTTTTTCATTGTAGAGTAGTGCAGAGATTTAGGCCATAGTCACTTTTGAATCAGCACCAACTTGACATGGTCTTTACATTTTATGCAACCCTTAATGGATAAGTCTCGTAAGCTGTGTGGGGTGCCATTGGCCATTGTTTGCTTAAAATTATTACGATTAAAGCCAACACCTCTTAAGATAATATCTTGTATGCCATAACAATATCTTCATGCTGTTTACATTTCAAATGGTTACAATTTTTTTTGTATTCCTGTCAGCCTTCCGTTTGGACCTGTCATATCTCCATAATTGCTAGAAATACATATGAACTTGCCAAATATGTTTGTCTCAAATCAAGATATATCTAATTGCAGAAGACAGATATACAGCATTTGAGACTCCTTTGTAGCATACACGCAAATATTGATCTGAGTGACCAACTCATACTGTGATAAGTCATTATTTTGCTAGACATTATAAGCTTAAATCTACAATAATATTCTCAAAAACCATCGATTTGCCCTTGAAGCTGGAGGAGAAGATGAAATTCCTCCGGTCAGTGGTCACTGCTGTAAAGGATCGGGGCGACTGCACATAAATGTCCTTAAATTTGTTGAACGTTTTGGTCTCCACATCCCAGAGGTAGATTTGTGTGAAAGAATAATCGCTGCCAAGAGCAAGGTAGTGCTTGTCTGTGAAGGTGAAAGGTTGGAGGATCATCGCTCCTCGAGAAGGTAGAGCCTGCACCTCAGTGAACTGCTTATTGGTCCACTTGAGGACTTTGGAGTCACCGATGTAGCAAGTCATGGCCAGATACAACTCACCCTCCAACCGGAAAGCTTTTACTGCCACCACGTCATCGACATTTGGGATTTCACGGTGAAATATGAACTTCAGGGTGCTCTTGTTCCACAGGTAAATGACAGGTGTCTGAGAGCGACTGGTCAAGATAAGATAGGACTTCCCATCCAACTGGACAAACTCAGCATCTGTATCACGAAACCACTCGTGTAGAAACTGGTAGGAGTAGAAACCAGTTTCATTGCGGTCTGGTTGGTCTGTCCACTTGTACAGAGTAGACAAACCTGCCTTGGAGCTGTCCACAATCACAAAGTACCACTCACCATCCATTTGGAAGACCTCAATATCATTTGGCTTCGAGATGTTGAAGACCTCAATTGTTTGAAACTTTGTGTACTTGTTTTGCCGATTGTCAAACTTGTATATATGGGAGCCACCAAAGAGCTGGGTAACAATTATCAAGACATGGTCATCGATCAGAACCGACTTGCAGCCAACAACGGACTTCCCTGTAAGGATAAAAAAGATGAGTGGAAATACAACACAACAAATTAAGTTTAAGTTAACCTCTTGCACCCTAGCACTATTTTTCATTAACTGAAACTAAAATGATAATTTTACATATATATACGCATATATACATACATATAGTATATAGGTACTGTACATACATACATACATATATACATACATACATACATATTTATATGCATACATACATACATATATGCACACATTTATACATATATATGCACACATTTATACATATATATGTATTTGTTATTGCCAACAAATCCTGTGAAAAGACCAAAAAACTAAAATGACTAGGCCGCTCAATACTTTTAGACTTCCCCGTCTGTCCTTGGCTCTCAGCCCTGAGGCCCATTAGTTTAAAAAGGAACAACCTGTATCAGGCTAAACTTGTTGGTTCAATCAATTAATTATTGCTTTTGGTCTTATCATGAGATTTTCTGACTATAAGAAAAATACAGTCAAACCTGTTATATTGTCAAATTTCCTGAAATTCATTTCAATGTGATCCCACTCCATGATCACACAGCTGTTGTAGTTGGGGGCAGCCATCGCCACATAGATGTCCTCTTTAAAGGCGAAGATGTCCGCTGACATGGACTGAATGGGAATGGACTGATGACGCACAAAGTCTGTGAGATGCAGACAAGAAAGAAACTACTCGTGTGCTGACAAAGTGAAAAAGTGATTTAAAACCTCACTGCTTCAATCACATTTTTCATGCTGTGAAAGCTTCTGGATGACATTGTAGAATCATCAAAATCTAATTATATTTTTATTTATTTACAGCATGCTTTATATTATTCTTGTTATATTATATTTACTTATATTATGTTATGTCAGTGTTATGCAATGATTCAATGTGTTTACAATTGCCTTGTCCACATTGCATTGATAGTAGTCATTGATTAATAAATAACCACAGTAATAAAACAAAGATGATTATTGTGAAAATAGCACTTGCATTAAGAAAAATACCTTGTAAAACATTTTCAATATTTTTCATTTTAAATTAAAACGAGCACATAAATTGAAGAAAAAAAATACAGAAATAAACAATTTTTTAACATTTCAAAATGTACAACATACTAATATCAAGCCTGTACTGTACATACAATGGCATTACGTTTTTTTTCTCTATAATAATTGGATAAGACAGTGTAACTGAGAAAAAGGAAATGTATAAAAAGCAAGGTAAATCTTGTCTCTCTTCCATTTTCTTATATGTTGTTTTTATTTTTAGTCATGCTGGCTGTTGGTCATTTTGGTTCTGAAATATCTTGACATCCAATAAATGGATTCTCATGAAATGTATTAATCCACAGTACCCACAACAAACCCTGCTGCCTTTGGTAATCCCCTGACTTTACCTATAATGCCTGCGCAAGGTTAACATTTGTGGTTTTAAGTGGAATGTCTCAACAACTGTTGGACAGATTTAATTGAAATTGAATGCATACGTTCATGTTCCTCACAGGATGAATTGTAATAACTTTGGTGATTCCCTTGATTTTTCCTTGAGCATCTAGTCAAAATTTCCAATATAGCTAGAAAACTAGTGAGATTCCCATCAGCCTCAGCAAATGTTATCATGCTAGCACACTAAACTAAGATGAAGATGATAAACATTATCAGCATTTCAATTAGAATGCTGACGTAAGCATTTAGCTCAAAGCACTGGTGTGCGTAGCTGTGGATGTGTGTGTGTACGTGAGTGTTTTCAGAGGCACACATGTTAACAGTCCTGGAGTAAGCATGTTTGTTTTTTAATGCATGGTGTCCTGTTGAATTATTTAGCAGTTGTATTGATTCTTTTCTTTCTTTCTTTTTTTACCATAGCATCTTTAGCTGTGCCTGTGCCTGCTCATAAGAGCCATTGATAGTGTACTTGTCAATTTACCTGTGGAGATACACTCGCCCGGTGGAATAGGAAGGTCATTGAGCCGCTTGCCCTTCATGTCACCAGGGCCTGCGCAGAAGACATCTGATACTGTGGCATTTGTGTTTTTCAGCCACATCATCAGCCACTTGTTCTCACAAATACACTGGAAAGAGTTGCCTCTCAGATCCCTAACGTATGACATGACAAAATCAGTCTGGGTACATTTACTGAACAATAAAATACGTATTATGTTTTATATTCACAAGAGGAAAAGATTGAGATGCCTCAAAGGCTCAAGAAATTGTAGTGAGCCATTTAAAATGGTATTGTATGTGACAAAACTAAGTAAAATGCTAAAGTATATCTACTCCATGATAGTCCAAATAATGATGCTGCAAGATAAAAACACGGCATCCTCCCAAACTCAAGTTTTCAGGAACAAGAATTCACAGTAATTGGTTTAGCTTGATGATGAAGTCTTATCTGACACTGGGTGACTGTTTGATACAAACATGAATCATTTTAGCTACAGTTTAAAACAAATAGGTTGTCACCAACAAGCATGTTTGCATCTTTGTAAGAACAATTTCTTACTAAAATGTTAGATTAAAAAAAGCTACAAATTAAAGCCAACCTGAAACTGTAATGCACTATAGAGGAGAACAGAGACAGGAAATCCAAATTTGAGCATACCATATCATTCTTGTGGAGTTTAATGCTGCCAAACACACAACACAGCCTGAGTCAGCTTCTCTTAGGAGCGCAGTATGGAAAAAGACAACACACACACACACACACACACACACACACACACTGCTGACACCACAACTGCTTACTCACAGTTCCAGCAACGAATCCAAGTAAAAAAACAGATCCCTTGGCAGAAACCTCATCTTGTTATTGGCAAGCGATCTAAACCAGAAACACAGCGAGACCAGAAAAATGTTCATTGTTGTAATTTATGTCAGTCGTTCTCTGTTATAGTAAAGTGTTAATGCTGCAGATGCTGCATGGGTGGTTAAGAGAATGACAGGAGACTTACAGATGAGTCAAATCTCGCAGACCACGAAAGGCATTTTTGGTGATCATTTCAATCTTGTTCCCTTCAATGAATCTGTTCAATTAATCAAAACAGACATTTATCAAAGCAAAATATGAGCCATATAAATAAAGTCATGTATTATATCATGTCATATTGATAAATCTGCAAATGTCAATATACACGTCAGAATATTACAGAGGGGTAATTTATAGGGTTTTGCAGATTGAGGGGTGGGGCCGAAAGAGGAGAAATGATCTGCAGATGTATTTACAGTCCTTCAACATAAGCAATTATTATGTGGTATATTCAACTGTTATGCATCTATACAATCACAAACACAAAAAACAGTAATTTCACATGGAACAGAAAGTTTATCAATTAATACTCACAAATATTCGAGATGCGGAAGGCCAGAGAACGCATCATCTTTGATTGTTGTCAAAGAATTTGCATTTAGAAGTCTGCAGAGGAAAAAAACCCCATCCCAAACAAAAATAATACAAAATGAACAATTATTAATCTGTCTACTTTTTTTTGTTTGTGTGTGTTGCACCGTTTGTACAATTAGCCTAAAATGTCAATTGCTGATCAATGAATACATTTTAGTTTCACGTGAAAAAATAGCACTTACAACAGCTGGAGAGAAGGCATCAGTGAAAACATCCCTTCTGTGATTTCAGAAATAGATCCATTTACCATGCTCCTGTTGAAAGAAAACGCATACACAACAAAGTCTTACCGAACAATCAGTACCAGACACACCAGCAGCCAACAGCGCAGGGAAGCACTGAGTAGCAAGCAAATCGTCTCCTTGAACGCAGCATTGATTGCCTTGTGCTTTACTGAAGAAATAATCCACAAATACGACGTGTTACTCACAGTGAGTTGATCTCATTCGGTATAGTCCGTGGGATCTGTAAGGTGCCGACGCAAATGATGGTCTCCTTGGTGCAGGAGCATCCTGAAGGACATTTGAAATTCCTTTTAGATTCAACTGCTCCGTAAACGCACAGAAGCGCAAAACTGGCCAGTAGCCACTGCTGAGTAGATGTCATGTTGCTTCTTGAATGTTAATAACAGTAAATGAGGCCGTGGTTGGTGCTAGCAGCAGCTTTTACTCGCCTGGGCTGCACTAGTGGAAAGTCCTGACACAGACTGATACAGCTGCAGCTGCGTCCCGGAAGGCTGCTTCGGTTTCGGACAGTGTGAGTGTGTGTGTGTGTGTGTGTGTGTGTGTGTGTGTGTGTGTGTGTGTGTGGGGGGGGGGGGGGGGGGGGTCGTCGTAAGTCATCACAATGGTTGCCTAATTAGTTGAAAATAACTACTTTAACATTTTGAGTTTCGTTGTTAATTGATTACATGTCATAAAACTTATTTTTCAAATGATAATAAAGAAGAGGAAAGCAATACACCACTACAAGCCATACTAAAGCACATCAATGCAATATAGTGACTATTTCAGCACCACGGAGAGCAATAACTCATTTCACACGCAGACTTTATCACGTGACACATTATGCATTCCAGATTATTTTGACTTCATAGTACATAAAGTCCCATAAACAGGAAAATGCATTAACAAGTAATGCAGACTATACACAATATATTACATAACAATTATGTTCTCTAATGCATGTGCCCAAAAACGTATCAAATAACGTCCTCTAAACTGTACAGTTACTTATTAGTTTTCCAGCTCATTTTGATTGGAATAGACATAACCAAGAGCTCTACACTGGAGCAACTGCTGCAAATACACACACATGCTGTTACGTGATCGTACCACTAGAGGGTAGCTGTCGATCACCAAACTCCAAGTCTGAAAAAGTTACAGATTTTTTAACAAAGGGGAAGTAATCAGCTGTCTTTGATAGTTTTTACTTTGTATTCCATTGTATCAGTTGGAATTATTTTGAATTATATTTGATTGATTTTCTTCGTGCCCAACCCTCATCAAGAGACCAAAAATACAGTTGCAGTGATCGGACATTTCATAAAATTTCATTACGTTCTTAAATGTTCTGCACCAGGCTCTTACTCTTTTTTTTCTGCAGTTATTTAAATTTTTGGTTTTAGTATTTGCACTATTATAACTGTTAATGTGTCATAAACTGAGTTATTTACCAAATTATTACATATTTAATGTTTTAGGTTGATGTCAAAACAATAAATAATAAAGGTTTCATATTGAATGGTGTAAAAGAAAATTATGAAGACACAGTGAGATACATTTTGTTTCACTTGATACTTTAATTATGACCCTATATGATACAATAAACTACATTATCTTTGAATGCCACATAGTACCATTATTCATAGAAAGAAGTATTTACTACACAATAGGGTTGTTAGTTGTTGCAGTAGGCCCTAACAAGGTGCTGACCTTTGCTGGAGGACCAGTAGTTTATGAGCATGAGTGAAACCAAATACCCATTGCCAGAAGGGGGCAACCGTACATGTCTGCCATTGCTGGCATTGCTCATGACAGCTCTGCATCTAGCATTGCTGTTTTTAGGCTAGAGTATCCCTGAAACACTCAGGACACGTGCAAGCTGAAACCAGAGGACGCTACAGAAAGCTCTTTGCTATTTCTTTCTAGACAACCATCACTATAATATTGCATTTTGCTCATGTTTTGGATGTCTGTGATACTTAATGAACTTGGTTTTGTGTCAGATGAAACAAGACTCCTTGTAATGAAACATTTTTAATAAATGTAATAAGTGCTCCTACTGTAATGTCTCTGGCATCTTTTCCTAAAGTTGTAAAACAAACAAAGGAATCCGACAGAACAGACCACACATCCACACTCGAGGATCGAACCTTTGCTTGTTTTTGTCATGTTTAACCTGTCATGTCACCCAATTAAGTTGAATTAAATTAAGTTATTAAGTTCTGTCTTGTCTCACATGTCCTGTCTTCACTGCTAAAAAAACATCCTGCTTGATTTACTAAATGTAGGCAATGTTTTGCATCATAGCATCATGTAGATCAAGTAAGACTAGTCTTTGTATAAACTACTTAATGTTTTGTTGGTGAAAAATGAATTTGCAGGTCAACCTAATTCTATTATGTTGATCAAGCAAAACTTATATTTTGCAATGATTTTTGGCCATAGTTCTGAAAGTTTCAAACCACATTCCACACCTCCAGCTTACTGGATATTTTTAATATTGGGACAATTGCTCCTACTTATTCTTTATTACAGTATAATTTATACTACTATAATGTAGTTTGGGTAAGTACTTTTCCTTTCAATCACGATAAAATGTTGGTCCTAATGTTTGTTAGGATTGCAACCAGATCAGAGTCACACATCTCATCTACTCCTCTATTTCAGAAACTTCAGATTCTTACTATTTATGTTATTAACATTTCTCAAACGTGTCAAACTTTTAGGTGAAATGAATATTCCTGAACATTTCAAGACCTACTTTAAAGCAAATTCACAGGTTAATTCTTACTCAACTCGTCAATCTTCAGATCTTCATCCTCCTAAATTACTTACTTGCAGAGGTCAATTTTCGATAAGATTTAGGGGAACCAAATCGAGTGGCTTTTCCCACCTGACAAAAATGTTCCTCTATAAAATGTTTCAAAAGATGCTTAAAAGGCTATTTAATTGCTGTTTTGTAATTGCTTTCCTTATGTCTTATTGTCCGTGTATTCCTTGTTTCAGGTTTTTTTTTATAGTTATAGTTGTTTCACTCATAGGGACGTGTAGCATTTGTTTAGGTGTTAATGCAGATGTATGAACCAATATCCCCTTAAAAAACACAAGCCCCTGCTTACTCTCGCTCACTCACACACACACATTTTCTTTAATTCTTTCTGTTATTAATGTATTGTTATTATTACATATCATATCTTGTAAAAAATACTTTAAAATACTAATATTATATTGTCATATTCTTATATATTAATTTTGTGAAATTATAATAATATATACTGTAGGTGGTGTAGTTGGTTTTCTGTCTCTTCTTACACTGTGATATTATTTGTCTCTGTTAAGTTTGTGTATTTTTTAAATTGTGCAAAATCAACTAAACTAAAAGACTACAACTAAATTAAACAAAACATTGTTTATCATTTCGGAGATGTAGGCTCTCTTCACCTTAACCTTGATTTTCACTGAACAAAATGTTCTCATCCAGTGGTTTACAACTTTAATAGTCAACGAGTCAGACTTAATGTGGTCCAACACACGCAAAACTTATGGTGTTACTTACTTCCCAAGGAAAAACTGCAGAATTTCTTGGGTTTTGAACAAATGCAGATTAACGTCAAACTAGATACTTTCCTTTAAAAATACAAATATTTTTTTTTGTATTGCTAATATCACAGATTAAATTATACTACATGTTTGGCAGCTTTTTTCAGTGTTCACAAAGTAAATAAATACAAATGTAAAATAGTAAAAAAATATTTTTAATACAATACTCATATTTAATGGTATTGTTGCACTAAATAGCAGTTGCATTTGCAGATACTTTAAATTTAGCTCCAACACACATGTAGGATTTATATTGACTTTAATGCCATGCGATATTCGTTTTGTGATTTATTTTGGGTTATATGAATAAAATTGACTTTACTTAACATGAAACAATATTGCAGGTCCTCCTCTAACATATTGGTATGAATGGGTTGCTTCTTCAAATTTGTGATATTTACAAATTGGTAAACCTACTTAATCCTGCACCAGTAAGTCAGTGAGAGGGACCTAAACACTCACAGTGATCATTTATCCTCCATAAGTGAATTGTCATTATCCGAGGTTTAGGGTAACCCTCTAATCCCTTACATCCAGTAAACTAGCTCACATATGACACTTTCAAATCCAAAGATGACCTTTCACCCTGTGAACCATGAAACCTTTGAGGGTTGGGAGGGGAAACCTGGAGAAGTGCGGTGTCTGGCTGCTGGTGACTGCTTCACAGCAGGTGTTCAAGCGCTCAAACTTCTCCAGTTCCCACTCAGAAGCTGCAGAAGGCTCAGGAGTCGATAGAGAGTCATCAGCGCTACTAGCACGATCTGCAGGAAACACAGACATATCATACTAGGATTATGCATATTCAACAAGTCTGTGTTCACAATATATTACAAAATCAAGAGAAAGCCATCATAATACAAATGGAGTTTGTTCTACTTGTTGTAAGGAAGCAAAGATAATTAATCAACTCATTCATATACAGTTTTGGCAAGAAGCTTTAAGATTTAAGACAGTATTGCATATTTATTCAGATATATTTTAGCTTGTTCCAAATCCTCTTTGAAGTTTACATCGAGTGAAATCTTCAAACTGAAGATGACCTCATGATTTGTATGGCTACACCATTTCATCAAATGGCAATATTACCCACATTTCTGTGTCATTTTAGAATTAAAAATAAAGTTTTGTGAGTTTGAACAGACCGGTGATTCATTTGCAGATTTTGTTTTCCTTATCTAAAAAAATAATTAGATGGCTTTTACTTTCCAGGAGACAGGGTTGTATATTCTCCTACTTTAACATTTACAGTTTCCATTTTGTGATCAATGTAATTTAAAGATGTCTGGTCAGCTAACTTTTTTAGAATTAAACACCGTAGAAATCTACAACTTTTCCAGCCTCCACACGCGCAGTTTATCAAACACTTTCAAGCAGCCCACATAGACCGACATCTGCTCTGCGAGTGGATAAACAACTGTCTGACCAACACTTGTCAACTCTGAAAATCTGTCACTCTAAAATCAACACTTGTTAGCGCTGGAAGATTTGCTGTGTTCAACCTATCCTTCACACTCGAATGGTTATTTTTAGAACAGGTACATATTGTGTATTCTGTATCAACACCTGATGTGTTTAAGGGTGGAAGCGAGGGTTGAAATGGTCTTCACACGGATGGTTCGTGGCGTTGATAAATGGTGCTCATGATTTAACACCTGCTGTTTTAATGTAGCCACTGTAAGAAACTGATCTCAACATGCTTGCGTGACTGAGTGGTGTCCCCATTTTAAATAGCTGCCTAAATTTATCAGCTTTGTGGAGGTCAAGCTGCATGCGTATGTTCATGTTTTGGCCCAGGGATTGAAAATCAAATCTTTAATAGCTCTGACTTTGAGGAAATACAGACTACACAAGCACTGTTTTACCACATGAGATTCATTATGAAAGTATATCTACTTATTATGTATAAAAGGTAGTACAACAATTACATGGTATTTGTGCAATTAGTTTATTTTAATTTGTTTGGTCAATATTAAAATTCCAACATTCGACTAAGAAGATTAACTGTAAACTGAATAAAAGATATATCAGTAATCAAGCACTGTTATGTCATTTAATAGCATTTGGTGTAATTTCTTGATGTTATGTGACACGTAAGCTTGAATCATGACCTTTAGTTTAATGCTGTTTGGCTTTGCAAAGCAGTAGAGGCACACATAAAGTCATGACATAAATTAACAATAGACTCATGTAAAAATACTCTATCACAAGTAAAAGTCCTGGCTTGAACTTGCATTTAAGTAAAGTATTCTTAGCTAAATGTACTAAAAATATCAACATAAAGTTATTTTTCCTAGTGAGTGATGTATAGTATATTGTCATTATGGATGCATCAATATTTAAGCAGCATTTTACTGTTGTAACTAGTTTTAACTACATCATATACAGTTGAGTATTATAGTCCAGCGGTTCCTAATCTATGGGTTGAGCCCCTCCAAAGGGTCACAAGATGCATCTGAGAGGTCGAGTGATGATTAATGTCAGAGGAAAGAAGGAAAAAAAGCTCTACAGAAATTCATCTTTTAAAAACAATATTTTTTGTATCATTTTTCAAAGGGGCCCAGAGAAGACACTGCCTTTTTGCGAAACTATGTGTATTATGTTATAAGAGTATCATGTAAGATCTGACGTAAGAAGTAAAAAGTACAATGTTTCTCTCTGAAAAAGTGGAGTAACCCTAAGTATACCATAAGATCGAAATACTTAAGTAAAGCAAAAGTACCTCAATTGTACTTAAGTTGAGTAAATGTAATGAAAAAAAACAAATCATTGCTATTATTACTATTATTGCACTACACCCACTCGGGGTAAAAGTGGGATTTGACGGTGACAAAGGCTTTATACTAGTGGCCTCTGTCCTTGATATTGCTGTCAATGTACCCTCCATGGAGCAACTGTTGGCCCAACCCCTCCCTGCTGCATACCACCAATCTGGGGCCCTGTCCAGAAACAACACTTGTGTCTTCAACACTTAGACAGAGCCCTAATGACTAGTTCATTACTGTGAGAGATTACATTATTCAGCTTTGTCCCCGACAGTGACATAAACTGAAATTATTATCAAACACCTTTATTCACTTTTTGCCCGTGAGTCCTGCTAGGCCCAGTGGTGGGAGTGAGAAAAAGTTCTCAACAGATTAGATATGAATCTCATACATTTACACATGACTGGATGAACTTGTAGTAAATTCTTTTAGCTGACTGGCACCAGCTGGCGGGGAATATTTTTCTCCATCAAGACAAGGCAGCTGTTCAGTGAGAGGGCAGAGCGCTGATGGCGTTCTCCGCTTCACAAATATTATTAGTGCCAATATTAAGTAGCCTAGTACATTTTACATAGAATATTTATTCCAACGTTTTTTGCACACCGAGACATCACTGGATCACAATACAGTAACAATTTGACCTCTGTGTATATTCCTGCACTTAAAAACTTGGCACCATGTAAATATATGCTGAGAACAGGAGTGGAATGTGTTAAGTCCATGTTAGATCAAGAAAAGATCGGTAGATTGCACATTTGATGAAAGTAATCAACATGGGGGAAGCTTCATGGTTGACATCTAAAAAATAATGTACCCTATTCACCTGTAGTGTCTTGCAAAATTGTACAGTACATACCTTTAAAGGCTGTTTTCTCAAGATGAGTTTTTTCTCAACTTCACCAGAATGTACATACACCAAGCTTTATTCAGAATATTTCTACATAGGGGTTAGTTCATATATCATTCATAGCCTGATTTATAGAACTTCTTAAAAACATGGCGACAATGAACTTTTTTATGGCTGTTTACAGTATTTTCTTATTTATGTTACAATAAAAAGACATTCAAAATTCCCTCTGTAAAAAACTTTGACTCTTATACGTCAACAAAATGAAACAATTATTTGGAACTTGGCTTTATCCAAGATTTATGTTCTGGAAATGTATGTAAATTCACACATAATTGCCAACATAATAATCATAATTCATCAGAAAAAGCAAAAAACAAATGGTCTTAAAGTAAGTGATCAACTGGGAAAGTTTCATGACAATATATATTAATTAAATGTTTTAACCTATTCACCTGGGATGTCTCCCCTTACGTCATATGAGGGACAGCTGTGTTGTGCAATACATTCGCGGGGATTCCACTTTCTGTAAAGTTTTGACAAATGCAGCAACGTCTCAGAAAAATTGCTTGAGCAATTTTGAGAAACTCGTAGAGGGGAGCTGTTCTTCCAGGAAAGGTGCTGAATCTTGACACTTTTTGGAGGTTAGTTTCATGAGGCCTCGTGCTTCATGTACAAAGTTCGAAAACGTCTAATTGTAAACGTTTTTAAATGGTGGGCTACACAGCCTCCCAACACTGAGATTCACTTCAGACAGAGAAATCATCGTGGGATTTTCCTTGGAACTCCCCCCCTCTCATCTCTCTCTCTCTCTCTCTCTCTCTCTCTCTCTCTCTCTCTCTCTCTCTCTCCCACTCACCCTCCTCGCTCTCCGTCCTCCTCGTCCCGCAGCCTGCAGAGTTTTCCGTCCTGTGTCGGGATAACATCGTAAACGAGGACCACCTGACGGTAGGACTAAATGGAAGCAGCGGAGGAAACTCTCACTTACCGAGATGACACCCTACTTCACAGGAAGCTGCTCCCAGAGGACAAGCATAAGGACAATACGGACCGTAACCGCCTCGCCACCGAGACAAAAAGCGAGGAGTCCAACTATGTGGACCTAGACATGAAACCCCACGGCGCAAAAACAGTGAAAGTGACTTTCACTGGCGAGGAGAACCAGCTGCCTGTTATCAAATGCGACAGTTCAAAGCAGAGGGAGCACGACGAGGAGGGTATAATCATTTCAGAGGATTTCGTGGAAGAGCAGTTAGAGGACGAGCGGGCCACCTTCCCCGGACCTGTTTCGGGTGAGCCTCTTTTGGAAACTCTGACCAAACTTCCCAACAGCGATCGGGACTCGGAAAATGAGAAACAGTGCCAGGCCGAGCACGACTGCAGTGAACATGTGTGCAGTGAGAGTGATGAGCTCCAGTACACGGACATGTATCTAAACAGTAAGACGGAGTCGGATGATGGTGCCAGCGCGGTGATGTCCGACCATTGCGGCTCCGACACCGTGGAGGACGAGTCCCACTATATAACGACGCACGAAATCCAGCTGACCGAGCTCGACCACGACGTAGATTACGACCTGGGGCGAGGGACTTGTTGGGATTTTGAAGACGACAACCTGGTTTTTTCCTTTGTGGATTACGCGTCTTTTGAGAGCGACGATACGCAGGAGGGGACTTTGATTCTGAAGGGCAGGGGCCAGGCGAAAGTGCAGTCTAATCTTGGTGGAGAAGTTGTCAGCACCGAGCAGGAGGATAGTGATCTTTGCGACTCGGACAAATGCGCCAGCTCAGATGAAAGCCTGTGCAAAAACTACAGCGGAGACGCTAATGCAGGGAAAATTCATGTATCAATAAAAACATCCTCCAGGGCGGTGAACAAGCCAGTCAGTACCTCTGACAACAGCACGCGTGGGTACACAAAACACTTTGGAGACGGGAGCCACTTCTCTTTTGTGAGCTCTGGCGCCAGAGTGGGGCCCTTTACCGACAGAGCCCAATATTTCATCCCCGCTCCGGGCCGTCAACACCTTGCATCCAAACTGAGACGGAAAGATATTAATGAGTATTCCAGCGGAGCGTCCAGCTCCATCAGTGAGCTGGACGATGCTGACAAAGAGGTGCGTAATTTAACCGCCAAGTCTTTCCGGAGCTTGGCATGTCCATACTTCGATGCCATTAATCTTAGCACCTCTAGTGAGTCCTCGATGTCGGAATATGGGCTGAATAACTGGTCGGCTTATGTGGACTTGAAATATGGAAACATATCGCGGGGAAGGCAGCGAAGCGTAATTGAGACTTCGAGCACAACTTTGGAAATGAATAAGACTGTGGAGAGTAAGAGGCATGGCAAGTCTATTACCGGTATGAAAACTCCACAAACCAAAATGTACGCACTGAACAAGAGAACAACTTCTCAACAATCATCCTCATCTAGCAAAAAGATCGAACTTAACGATCCCGATCAGCCAAAACAGCGTGGAGTCACGCTGAATTTCCGGTGTAATGTTGAAGCGCCTGAAGGCACCAGACGTCCAAAATGCTCCAAGAAAGCACGATCCAGTGAGTTAACTGGGACTGTGTTGGCCCGGTCAGGGTGTGAGATGCAATATCTTCAAGATGGCACGGGGGGTACACACAAAAGAGCAGTTTTTGCATCAAGTCTATTGAAAAATGTGATTTCCAAAAAGATGCAGTTTGAACAGGAGCGCAAAATGGAGAGGGGTGAAATTTGTGACGCATACCCAGCACTCTCCCCGAGTTTTCCATTTAAAGATCTCGACGGAATCAAAGACAGGGGTAGAGGCTTACAAAGACAGACATCAGAATCGGGCTCAGGTTTTACTGTTAACTCTGCTGAGGATCAATGCCTGGAAGGCAGCAGACCCAGCTCATGTGAGCCTGCAGAGGAGCAGAAAAGCAACAAATCACCAGATGATTCAGAAAATGGGAAACACAAGCCTCCAAAAGCTTCACTCAGCCACAGTCAAAGCAGTGCATTTAATTCACTGAAAGAAGATGAGCCGGAACCCGTAAAGGAGGCCGAACCCACATCTTTAACCGACACACAGACCACAACAAAGGGATTAGACACCAGCAGCATGCTGACAAAACTGCTGTTTGTCCCAAGCTGCCAGCTTCTTTCAAAAGAGAAGGATTGTACAGATGGCTTGGCAATCCGTGCACCTGTCACAGGTGCACCTGCTGGCCCACAGAAATGTGAAAACGAGTTCAAAACAGGCAACAATGGAAACATAGGCAAAGAAGAAAACGAGAAAGGGGGAAAAACCCCTGGAATAAAAATATGCCTGAGGAGTGTGAAGGAAAATAAAGGCTGTACACTGAATATCGCCAACCTGTTAACCCCTAAAATAAGTTTGAACACTGTGAACACATTCAGGGCAGCAGGTGATGCCAACTGCCATGTGTCTGCTTCAGATAAAACCCCAAACTTCACTGTTAGAGACATAAGAGACACCAAATGCAAGTTTCAAACACCAATATATCAAGTCAGAGATGTCCGCAAATTGGTAAAAAGTGCATACCGCTTTGTTTCATTGGACAATAGTATGGGTAAATGTTCCTCAGCAGCTGAAAAACTTGATGTCACAAAGGCGCCGGTTAAGCATGTACTACCATCTCCTATTGTGATTAAGTGTCACTCTGTAAAAACAAATGTTAAACAACAGACAGCTGAGGCAGGCATCTCATCTGAAATATCTCAAAGTGAAAATACTCCATCACATTGCACAGCCAGTAGGGTTCCACTTGTTGCATCAAAGCAGCTACACCCTGACCAGTCAGATATTCAGCCAAATATTGAAACCAAACTGCCAAAACAGAGGCAGGAAAAGTTTGCATGCGAGACGTCTGAGAGGAGAAATGAGCCCAAAATACCAAAACAGGCTGCATTAGAGAAGCTTAAAGCTGCAGTCAAAACAATGGAGCAGCTTTATGTTTTTGATAGAAACGAATGGAAGCGCAAAAGTCAAGCTCCACAACCAATCACAGACAGCCATGTGTTATCGCTTATTGCCAGTGAGGAGCAGGGAGCGGAGGAGCTGGAGACAACAAACACTAACAGGGTTCCTCAGTCACAGGACGCTAAAGGAGCTCTGAATATCATACATATTCCATATAACGATGACACGTTTAAAACGCAATCACAGCAGAGTAAAACGTTCAGTAACAAACGTGTGCTTCATTTCGGCAACAAGGCACGTGTCAGCATTAGCTCAGTTAGTGATCCTATTTCACAAAGCTCTGCGCTGCAAACATCATCGACTATGAAAAGCGCCAGGACACCGGTGGCTCCACAGTCGGTGAAAATAGAGCCCCCGAAAGACGGCCAGGTGGAGCAGGGAAAGGTCAATATCATTCCCACTAATCCCACTGTCGCACAGGCCTGCTCAGACTCTGAGAACTATTTAACCATACCGGGGTATACGAATGAAATCAAACTGCTGAATCCAGATCCCGTTTCCAGGGAGGTGAGCTCAAATGTTAGCCAAATCAAAACAGGTGACAGGAAGACACCTGAGCAGAAAAGGTCTCCGTTAATCATGGAGTACCCAGCTTCAAGCATCTATCATCAAACACAGCAGCAGGTGTTGTGTTTTTCTCCATCCATCCCGACTGTGTCCCCTACACCGTCTATCGGAGAGGCCGCAACACAGCGCAAGATGCTTTTGGACCCCACTACTGGACATTATTACCTGGTGGACACTCCTATACAGGCCACCACAAAGAGACTATTTGATCCTGAGACAGGCCAGTATGTGGACGTACCCATGTCCTGTTCCCCAGTGGCACCTGTCACGCCCGTCACCCCTGTGCCACTTCCGTTGTCCCCCCTGGCCCTGAGCCCAGGAGCGTATGCCCCCACCTACATGATCTACCCAGGCTTCATCCCCTCGCCCACTCTGCCAGGCCAGGCGGTGTTGAGTCAGTCGCCGTGTCACTCTGAGGAGGCAGGTGGAGAAAAGGTAAAATACGCCAGAAGTCCTAAGCCGGACACGAATGCAACAGGCACAGAGAGTGCGTATTACAGTGCAACAGGTGAGGCAATACAAGGGCCACTACAACTTCCTGTTAGTTTGGGACATGTGACCGCCAGAGGAGGTGCAGCGAGCTCTGACAGGAAGCCAGTTATCAGCATCACAACGCAACAAGGTCCAAGAATCATCGCGCCACCTTCCTTCGATGGCACAACTATGAGTTTTGTAGTGGAGCATCGGTGACCATAGAAACATCTCATCATGCATGTAAGTCAGCACCTATTCACATGTCCCCTTTACTCTGACTGTAAATGTGTTTTCATTTATTCACTCTTTGAATACATTTGATTGAAACCAGATAAAATATCTAAAAACAATAGTTTTTGAAAAGTTGCATAAAGTTCAGTGTCAACTTTACTGAATCCATTAAAACCTAAAAGTTAAATTGCCTACACAAATTGTATGCTGTTGTAGTGCAAGATTGTAGTTTGGTTTAGTTCTGTAAAGTACAGAGGGCCCGGAGAAAGTACTAAGTACATCAAAGTTGCTCAAAGTTGAAATGTTACTCTGTTTACATACTCTGTTTAAATATTTCGTTATGTAGTGCTGCTGTATGTTTACTTTTATGGAAAACTACCTACAACTTTTAAAAAAGCAGCCTCATTTGAAGACATCTCTAAATTAGTTACTTGTATATAAACAGAAAAGTGTAACCTGGAAGGTTCAGATGCAGCAGCCTGACTGTATTTAATTATTCATAGTTCACAAACCAATCCATCTTTCAAGAAAACTTTATTGAAACATCCTCCAGTCTGTGCCACAGCAGCATACAGGTACCACTTATTTATATTCTTACTTATTCTTATTTCTTTTTTTTTTTACCAGGTATTTTTCTTTTATTCCTAAGCATTGCTAGAGGGAGCCTAAGATCACAACTGCTTCTCTGTGTGCATATGACAAATAAGGTTTTGAGTTGAACTGAAATAGGAACATTTAGGAATCAAAGTAAATTCTTGTACAACTTTAACTCAACATCCTCATTCATTTGCTTCTCACTGACCATCAGAGAAAGTGTACCTCGAGCAGAAAATATTTTGTCAACCTAAAATAAACAAATTAAATGCTATTTTAAGGAATAGAGAAAACAGCCATTGTCTAATGTTACAAAATAGAAAAACTGAATAAAAAAACTAAATGTATCAATTGTCATGAAAGTAAAACAAGGCAGCTTTTTTTGATTTATCAAAAATTGGAATTTTTTTAGATCCACTGTTTTCACAGAGACGTGCTCATCAACTCAAAAAGCGACTCAGTTACAGTCATGAGTCAATACTTGTAATTAGTCACTTTCCACTCCTAGAAATAAATGATCCATGCCCTAAATTGGGAGTGAGATTATAGAGTTTGGCAGGGGCGGAGCCTGATGTTGTAAACATTCGGCACTCAGCCAAAAACAAGGGGGGTCTGAGGGCATGCTCCCCCTGGGTAGATTTATTTCCCCACTGAGATAAAATAATGCCCCAAAAATCTGTGTTTATCATTTGGGAAACACATGATAGTAATAATCATCCTTTAGAGTCTTCATCCTATTTTGTTTATCTAATTTTTATGTAACTGTCATCATCCAGGATTCATTTTCACGCCTGCCACTTAAAAAGAGGCAAAAACTATTGCTATTTTGTTACAGAAAATACATAGGTAGGGGAGGAATTTGGCGTAAACAGCATGACTAAGCTTAAAACTTTTGTTTTGTCATACTATGCTGGAGTAAAATTCAGAGAATAAATGTTTAGCTAACAAATCTGCTAAATTCGCATAAAAATTCCATAATGATCTGTGCAGGTCTAATTGCAAATAAAGGATGGACAATGCCAAGTAAATTTGATCTTCAATACACTGAATTTAATATTAGGTCAACAGAAGAACATGTACTTAATTACATTAGATTTGTTAGGGAATAGCATAGTAGCAGCAGCAGTAATAATAGTAGTGGTAGTAGTAGCAGAGAACAACCCCACATAACAATGTTAGGGCGGACATAGATGGCAATATTTCTCCAGTAATACCACTTTTCCTCCATGTATTTGCTGTTCCAGTCAGAGAGACTGAAGGGAAATGACACAAAATTGAAGGTATTTTAAACGTGCCCCTTCCTCTCCTCCCCTGGAGTTTGGAATTTCGAGGTTGCTGATGCTGAACCATGTGCTCTCATTGTACAGCAGTGAAACACTCACATTGTCATTGAGTAAAGTTCCTGATTTACTCCATCAGTTTTTTCTCATTTTTGGGTTGTAAATGTCCAGGTTGGTTGCTTCAGCAGTGGCATGTCAGTGTTAATAGACATGCAGTAGCTTCATGACAGGGAACCTGACTCCACTGGCCATGCTGGGTTTTTCAGCCACGGCCCGGAGCAAGTCGGTTGAGTTCCCTTTTCTCTGCATTACACATCGTCGGGCTATTTTGATAGTGTGAGACGAGTTTGTTTACATGGTTTATTCTCAGGGTTGGAAAGTGTCACAGGAAAGCATTCCAGTCAGTGAAACCGTACAACCAGTTATTCTTATTCAGTGTCAGAAATGCTTTAATTACTCAGATTACATTACAGTTCATTAATGTGTTTGTTGTTCGTGACAATTCATGAAAGCTTCCTCCTGGCTGAATGAGTTGGAACAATTCTTCTTGCATTATTACACTGACAAAGTACAAAAGAATAAGCTAAATATGTAGCTTAAAAGTTCCGTTCACACCAATAATGACAAACAAATGTTTCCACTGACCCTCATCTTGCAGACAGTTTCAGTTTTTTTGAAGGTTTTTTAAAACACAACAGTAGTAGCTGACAGTTTACAAGTTATCGCTGTCAATAGATTTATTTTGCATAATTCATGAGAAGCACAGCAATGTCTGTTAATTATTGAGTGGCCAGGAAATTGTTTCTCAAAAGACAAGTTGGAGTTTTTTTTTAACTCCAATTCAACTGCAATTCAACTATACTTAAACTTGAGATATTAGCATAAGTATTAGTGTCAGAGATCTCAAAACCTCAGTAAATAAAACCAAAAACGATGTGTTCACCATGGTCAGATCACAGACGTGTCCAGCTCATGTTGTCAGTCTAAGCTGTACTCTTTCAGGGTTAGTTTAACATCCATCAGCTTCAGCTTGACCTTTAGCTGCACTGTGTCAACCAGACAGGGATTTTAACCTCAGCTGTGATTTGGGCTTAATGCTAGCTTGTTAGCAGGCAATGCACACCAGCATTTGCATATATCACATTTTCAAAACTTGCTTCAGTATTCCAGTCTAATGGAGTTTTCACTTGTTCCAAATATACTACTACCATACCATATAATGCACATTTGATGTATATTAATGTACAAGTGAAAACTCAAAATCTCTTTTTCAACTTGTTTAGCTTTCAAAAGTAGGCTAAATAAATGAAATGCTAACATTATGTTTAAATATCCATTCACACTTACTACATTAACATTTCACCACAGTGTTTGTGTGTAATCTCCAGTTTCAGGTTAGACTCAAAAGGCCTTTGTAACAGCAAACATTTCAACTCGGAAAAGCACAGGTGTATCGAGTAACAGTAATTAGGTGTCCTGCATGCATAGTGCAACTGAAAAAACAATGTGGAGTAAAAACCATTATGAATGTGTTATTAATTACACCTGTGGTTTTCTCTGTATGACATGAGTTCATATTAAAATGTGCACCATTATCCAATACATGTACTTCACATAAAAAATAAAAACACATGAAATTATTTAAGAGACAATGACAAGGAAAATATATTGAAATATAAGTGCAATGGAGACAGTGAATCCATCAAATGGACCAAAGTCCCCAGATCATAAAAAAAAGATATATTTAGAGGTTAGCCGCATGTCTGCAGTGTGAAGTGTTAATAATGTTGTTTTGCTATTGTCTCAATCTAGGCAGTACTAGTTGACTGCTTAAGGCAGCAACAAAGCCTTCTATGTTTATTTTATGTATTTTGGCTCTAATAGACGGGCGACAGCACTTTGCAGCAATAAATTAGATTTGAAAATAAAAATAAAGTACTCAGTTCTCCTGGCTCTGAATTTGCTATAAGGTCTGACAGAAGACAACTTCAATAATCCATCCAGTTGGAGATAAAGGCATAAATTAGGCCCAAATTAAAGAAAGAAAGAAAGAAAGAAATATAGAAATACACTTAAAAAGACAGTAATTCCCTTTCTAGTCTCACTGTTGAATGCTGTAGCCCAAACAAACTTAGAATTAATTCTAGTTTCTCATACACTCATTTGACACTTACAACTAGTCACAGTCCATTCTCAGCTAATGTGTCAGAGCAATAATACAACTGCATGAGCATGAGGGATACATGTCAGCTGGGTGCGTGGCAGGCAGGGGCCTAGCCTGGGGTTGAGTTGGGGTGTGAAGAGGAACACAGGGTGTGTGTGTGTGTGTGTGTGTGTGTGTGTGTGTGTGTGTGTGTGTAACGGGTGTTGGTGGAGGCGGTGTGTGCTGCAGAGGGACGCGGGGGCATGGCTCAGATAGTGATGCAGGAGGAAAAGGTCAGGCAATGTAAAGTATTTGTTGTGCTGATGCAGAGGACAGCTGCTCGGAGAGATCAGATGCTGCTGCAGCTCCAGCTTGGAAGCGAGTTTGCAGGGCTGAGATGGGGTCAACTTTTTATAGCCCCCTCCCCCTCTCCTTTTTCCTAAACGGGGAGAAGGAGGTGGAGAGCGCTGCTGACCTCCAGCACTCCTACGTAAACAAATCGAGTAATGTGCCCTCTGCAGTGATTCGGCTGAATCTGGTCAGGTGGTTCAGAACCAGGAACTACAGGCAGAAAAGTCTTGAGGCTTAATGGCTTAAGACAACGACTTCTATCATAAACTTGACTAAACGTTAAACTCTAATATATCAGAGTTTAACCCCCATTTTATGTCTTCTTTTCTGTCACTCTAGACATCTCCACCGAAGAATGTGCCTTCATTCACCCCAAGTGCAGTTATCAACCCTCCCAACTGATCTGCTCCCCAGGACAAACTTCCACCAACAACAATTTTATCCCCACGCTGTTGTGTTGTTTATCCTTGCAGCAGACCTTACTGTAATATGTATGCATTGCAGCACTTTGTAGGGTAAACGCATTAAGCCACATCCTCTGGCTGATGCTCTGCCATGTTGCTATATGAATCTGCTTTGTAATACTTTCCATTCAGCTGCTGTCTAGAACTTTTAAAATGCTGTTTGGGCCCTGCAACATATCTATTCAAAAGGAAACAAGGCAGGTCTTCTATTACAGTTCAGTGTTATTGGCCAAGCCACAATTATATTATTAAGAATCTAATGTTACCATGTCTTTAAAGCGAGACTTTGTCATTTTTGATTGGCAAAAAACACATCTTTCTTTTACAAATGAAAAGTTGAACTCATAAGCAATAAATCACAACCTTGGTGAATTCAATACACAATCCGTAATGTCAGCAAATCTGATAGATATATATTGTGTAACTGAGTCAGTTTGCTGACATTATGTCTCCAGTTGTGCTGCTGAAACACTTTAGAGTGTCATAGATAAACGTTTCAATGGATTTATCACAAACAAAAATAAAATTGCTGCCAGTTTATCCCAATGAGGTACTGCAACCAAAACATCCCTTTAATCCCCAAAAGTATTTTCCACATAATCCGCATTGTCAAGAGGCATCGGTAAAAATCTAATTTCCCATAGATTTTTTTCCTGCAAACAAAGCTGCAAAGCTTGGGAAATGCACAGGGCTGCACGGAGTTGTGGCAAAAAGGTTGACTGTGCTTGCTGTGGAGGAAACCAAAGAACCCACCTGTGGGGAAGGAGGCCACAAACTGAAAAAGTTTGTGGCCTCAGGAGGACTGGAGCTTCTGTGGTCACAAATGCATAAACTGGGTGGGAGGAGTTTGAGGAGGCCATGAGAACGACTTTTGGTAAGCCTCAAAGAGATTGTGCCAAATTGTCAGATGACTCTAGAGGGCGAGGCAGGGTTTAGCTCAGGCTGTTTTCAGCATGGGATTAGAAATGATGACCCAGACTAACAATATTGTTGGACAGTTGAAGGAACCCTTTGAGGAATTCCCTAACCCGATTTAACATCCTCCATAGAGGATGTGTAGCTGGAAAGCTCGGCAAAAGCCTTGTACATTTCACTAGCGAAGGTTACTTAGATAGTCAAAAAGCTCCCCAGTAGCAAGGCGCCGGGGGTGGATAATATTGGCACTGAGACGGTGAAGGTTCTGGACATTGTCAGGGAGTTTGCCCATCTAGTCTGCTTGTGGCCATTGTTATTCAAAAGTTACACAGTCTTGCTTTAATTTACACAATGAGATAATTACTTATGGTGAATACAACCTTCAATATTTTACACTGTTTTCTGAGGACAGGGACCATTTGTCTGCACTGAATTATTTAAAAAAATGCAGATTAAGTTGTAGTGTTTAACCACCCCAAGTTCAGCCAGATGATTAAAAAAAATTAAAATTATTGTATTTCAAAATAACATGTTTTTAAAGACGTCCCAAGTAAGTGGTAAATATATGACATTGCTATGTATCATATCACTATTCTCCAACACTAATGTTCCACACTCACAATAACATTTCCATCTTTTTTAGGATGTTCTACTTGACATATGTGTAACCTCTGTGCTATGACTCACAACATGCTGCTAATACCTGCACAACTGATATGCTGTATAAAGTAGTGTATGTTTATATTTTAATAGCACGCACCTTGTCTGTTAGAGTGAGAAAAAAAAGAAAACCACACTAAGTGTGTTGCTCACATGAAGTGGAGCTGGGACTATGGTTTAACTGTTTACTGAAATCAGTATTTTCTAAGTAGTGTTGGGCCTAAATGAGTCAGAGCCAGCTGAGAAATTTACGGGATAACTTCCTCTCTGTTGGTTTATTTTACACTTTTGTGTGTAATGAGATGGGAGTTAGTGCGTGTGCATCTGAATGTGTCCGTGTTCGTGGCAGTGAGTTATGTACGGCATTTCAGTATTCTGTGAGTGTACAACAAGGAGTCATGTTACTTCACTGTAGACGGCAGCGTACAGACTCCATGTGTTGGGTGTGTCGCCACACTTTACACACAGCAATGTCAGTTTCTCTTTTTTAACCCCCTTGACCTCTCAGTATATATGTGTATGAATTTGAGTTTCCATTAAAGGGACATATCAACTAATGACATCCATACGATTGCTTTCTGTGGAGAGAAGTTCTGAGGTCATGTTTTCATCTGTTCTGTTTCCTTTTGAATAAATACAGTGGGGCATCATAGGTCATTATGCTATACTTGACTCAGTTATACCAGCAGAAATAATGCAAACTGTAGATTGCTATTTTTAGCATGTTTCAAATCCAAACACACATTAAAGGTATTTGGAGCTGCTGGTCAGTCTATGTACCTTAATTCTGTAAAATAAATGTTATTAAGCCTCTGTGACAACAGACTTTATATACATTACTCTATGAGTTGATTTCATTTCAAGTGATATAAATTCATGTAGTAATTTGAAACACTTGTTGCTGACTGTGCAGTCGATTGGACATGGTTTGCTCTTTGGCGCAAGCTGATGTTAGAACATTTAATGCATTTGAGGTGAAATTTAACTTAAATTTGTACATTTAATTCAAAACACTTATTAATGATAAACTATAATATTCTTTTTATAATTATATATAATGTTTAAACATATGTGTCCCTGAGGCAGTTGAGTGCAATGCAAACTGTTATTTAGTTATAAATTATGAATCAGAAGTTTTGCCAAGTATCCAAAGGAAAAATAAACAGGTACTATGAACAAGTTAGAATTGAGAGATATCTTTTTTTACGTCCTGCCAGAGAGTTTTTAAAAGTATGTTTTTGATCAGCATAATAAATAAAGATCTATACATAAATAAGATAAATAATATAATTTGTAAGCTCCAGAAAAAACAGCTTTTCTAATGTTGTCATAAACATAAAACTCTAAAAACAAAAAAACTTTTCTCTCATACGAATTTCATTAGTTTCTTGTTAGACCTTTATGTGTGAATAATAATGTACTTAATGCACTTGGATTGTCACTCTTTTGTCACCACACTGACAGCAACGAATGACTGAAAACAGCGGTAATAGCAGGAGTACTATATGGACTTGTTAATTGTAAAATGAAATGAATTTTCCACAAAGATGCACTGTAACATTGAATGATATGTTTTATTTAAAACATTCTTCCACATGTCCCTCAACAAACC
This sequence comes from Cebidichthys violaceus, assembly GCF_023349555.1. Taxonomy (NCBI): domain Eukaryota; kingdom Metazoa; phylum Chordata; class Actinopteri; order Perciformes; family Stichaeidae; genus Cebidichthys; species Cebidichthys violaceus. The sequence goes on from NW_027176594.1 coordinate 7,414,556, forward strand.
TGCTGACTTTGAGGTTAAATGTTTGAAACTGATTGTATCAAAGCTTGCTTTTGTATGAGGAAAGATGGTAAACAGAAGGTGAGATGGTCTGAGATAAGTGTATTTATGAATGTTCAAAGAATAAGGGCACATGTTTGAATGAAATGCCTTATTAATGGCTGTACTGTCATACATATTTCATGCCTGATGTCAACTGTGACTGCCCCAGAAAAAGACAGAGGTCAGGATGACAGCGAAGAGATGCCTTGAAAGGAGAAGAGAGTTCTGCGTTTGCACTTACGAGCTTGAATGTAATAAAATGATGAATGAGTGAAATGTAGACTGTAAAGCCTTCATATGTTTGCAATAAATTCAAAATCAAGCTACTGAACATGTATGTGTCCATGTATTTAAATCACTTTAAGGTCTAGTTGTGTTTGAATGAAATAAATGTGTATGCTGTCTGTATCTTAAGTGACTCCTGAAAAACCCACGTGAACTCTTTGTTCGAGAGAGAAATTAAAAAGTAAACATATTCAAATCACTCTTTTTGAATGTGTAATTGCTCAGATACAGGGAAGTGAGAATAGTAAAGAATATTTTAAGAAAGGGGTATACTTTCTAATGACGAACTCTTTCTAAGGGTTTATACATTTTAACTAATAGCTTTACTATTTATTCCTCAGATCATTGATGAGAACACTTTTGGGAACCTGGCAACGTAAAAGTTGTTCTTATTAATGGCCTATAATAGGTCTTTGACATATTAATAAATGCTTAATTAATCATTAATACTTGCAACTTATGAACCCCTTATGAATGGTAAATCTATAAGAAAGCGGTAAATAAAAAGTAAATAAATAGATTGAATTTATCAGAAAAAAATACATTTAATTGAAAACAACAAATTATCTTGTTCTTCAGTAGAACTAAAAGTCTGGCTGGAATAACGAGTTAAAATAAGAAACTTCCTCAGATATGTTTGTGCATTTTGACTTTTTGATTGATTGTTTCTGAAAATTAGTAGCCACTTTTATTCTGTGATATTCTGTGATGACTATTACACTTTATTTCCTTCTATGTACCTGACCTGATTATCGTGACTTTCTGCAGTTTCATACTTGCCTGATAAATTCCCTCTATTAAAAACCTAGATAAAAAATAAATGACAAGGGTCAAAGAGAATCAAACAGATTTATGCCAACAGAAGAGAACTTTTAGCATCTGCCAGCGTGCAAGGTTAGCTTTCTGGTGACACTGAAACATCACCCGGGCCGAGGCTTAAGTTTAACCTGACAGTTTGCTGCTGTGTTTACTTGGTTGCCGTGGATGCAGTGAGACTGGCAGACACTGGTTTACCCCCAGCTGCTCTCTGTGGTTTCTAAAGAATCTACATTAAGGCCCAGTTGTTGTGTTTGGATGCCAGGGGGGGCTCTGATGTCACAGCTGTGACACAAGAAAAGTCAAGATTTATTGCCTCACCTGGATCAACAAGTGTGTGTTTTAGGCCACTAAGGTATATTTTGTCTCCTTGGACACAACTATAAATACAAATGAGGGCTATTGGTTTACTTAAAAGAGTGCAGCTAACAAAAATACATGCTAGTGGAAAACCTTATCTACAAAATTTGACATAATCAATGCAGGTTCAAATTTAGGAGTTTGTCATCTTGAAATGATTCTGATTGCCAGAAACCACCAAGATGCAAGAGCTTCTACACTGGGATCACTGGTTTCTAAGAGGCTACAGCTACGCCAGTGTACTTAGCACAGCAATGCTTTTAACTAAATGTAATGTCAGCATGCTAACACAATGGCAGTCTAATCATGCTGACATTCAGCAGATGTAATCTTTACAATGTTCATCATCTTAGCTTAGCGTGTTAGCTTGCTAGCATTTGATTAGTTCAAAGTATTGGGGAACTGTACTTTGTGGTGATTTACTGAATCCTTAATACATATGGGAATGTGTGCTATTCTAGTACACAAACTCACACTAAATGTTGAGGCCCTGTGTTAAGGTGTTATGCTTAATTGCATAAAATAAATGTGTTTAATCAAATGTCCACAATCTAACTGACACATAATAACCAAGGGAAAAATAGGATCCCAGAACAGGAGTAGGCCTATCAGTTGGTCTCCGTGTTGGGCTATGAGCAGAATTTTATGAATATGCCATGAGAAGTTGCCATGATTTCTGTAACTGTAAGTACTTGCATAAGTTTTGGGGACTTACAAAAAAAAAAGTCAGCCAAGTTATCCTGACTTAATGGTGTCTTTTAAATGCAATGCTCTCATTTTGTAACCCAGACTGTCTGTTGTAAATTTTTTGTCAATTGAGCATCTAACTCAGACTTTATACAACTGTTTTCACAGGTTAATGACAAACTGTGCGGCTATTACAATTGGTGGACTACCCCTTTAAAAAGGGCAAAATGAACAAAGTCCCACAGCTTCATTTTACCCCTGGGGCCCCCAGTGGGTTATTCTAGTCATACATATTGCACAATTACACATACACTTTGTTTTTGCTGTATCTAAATCTATAAGACAAGTCAAAAGGTAAAGTGTTTCCACTGCACATTTATTGTCAGCCAATTACAAATCTAACAAACCGATCCCCAAGTATGAAAACACAACTTGAAAGTAGCTCAAATGTCTTAAAACTACCAGAATGTTTTTAGACAAACAGAGCAATTACAGCCAAGTACAAAAAATATATTCAAGTGTTAATGGATTCACTATTGGAGATTCGATTTTCCCCTCAAATCTTGCAAGTACAAAGTAAAGATGAAGCACACACATTGTCTCTGAAGAAACAATTAAAAAGTACCATCATGATTATAAACATGGAATTAATTCATATTACTCTGCTAAATAAGTTATTTCAGGTGTGTGACAGTGATTGACACAAAACAGTAAATTACTCCTCAGTAAACATTTAATTCAAAAACAAAGGAATGTTGACAGAGAGGAGCGTTTCTATTCATGGGGAGAGTCAATACACTGTCTACAGTGTGATATTTACATGTACATTTATACTGTATCTGGGTTGGGATAATTACAGTGGTAGTATACCCATCAAATAACACATGCATCCTGTGTGTGCCCATCATAAATACATTTTTGAGGAACTCCATAAAAAGACAATGAAAGAATTCCTGATTTCAAACAAAATGTCAAATTAAAATGACTTAAATACTCACAGGAATGTAAACATTGCATGTGTTGTTAAGAAGATAAAAACATTCACTCCTCTTCTCTCTTGCATGCTTTCACTGCATGAGGCTGAGGTGTGATAGCTGTCCCTGAATGCAATAAGTGACAATATTTGCCCCTGGATAGTTCATGGTATCGCTACCAACTGGAGTCAAAAACCTTCTTGCACATGTTTGAGTTCTCCCGGTGAAGAGGGAATTCAGAGCCGGGGATGAGCTGCTTCTTGCTCTTATGCGACACAAAGCTCTTCCCTGATGACACGCTCTCATACTTGGTCAGGTATTCACTGAAAGCAGAGCATCAAGAATAGACCATATGTTTTTTGCATGAGATGATTCAACAATAAAAATCAGAAAGAGTATTGACATTTTCTGTACAAAGAGGGTCTCACAATACCTGACGGGGAAGGTACTCTTGTCCATCTGCATGCACACCAGGAAGGGATATTCGGAAAACTGGACAGTGGTGATAAAGTCCAGAGAAGCTTCTGTTTCAAAGCTGACCTCCACACCCGCTCTCATGAAGTCCATGTCCACTGTAACGTTGCCAGTGACCACTAACGCTCCCCTGAATGAAAAAACATGTGAAAATGTGTCAATCTGACAAAGAACAGTATGTCAAACTTATGATTTCCCTTTGTTTCCTTAAAGTTCATATAATTTACATGGTAAATGTCTAAAAAAAACACAGTAATTGAATGGAGTTAAACGTGATATTATTAAAAATATATTTAAAATCACATGTGTGAGAAACGTCATATAGATTTATTACATGGGACAATTTGTGAATATTTCACATATGAAATAGCATAACTTGTTTGTGAAATATGTTTGCCTTGTAAGGCCCAGGAGGGGTAAAGAGATTAACACTGTTCATTCTTTTTTATTGTAGGAGTCCATTATTTTCTATATTGGGACAATTTAGAGTGCAGTGTTGTTGGTCACACACAAAATGTATACAATTAATGCTGTTTTTAATCTTTTTTTCAACCAGCAGTTACCACTTAACCAGAAAGCCTAATGTGAAACAAAACAATCAGAAATGATTATTTTATTTAGCCTTGTCCCAACTACATTGGAATGGTCCTTGTTTGTGACCATTTATTTGTATCATACAGTTTCTATAGGCAGCTGAAAAGCACAGTAGAGCTCACACACTAACAAGTAGAGTTTAACTATCATGTAATAACTTCCTTTTATGTTTCAAATCAAAGTGTGTGCCAACCAGTTGAATATCCAACCTCTGTAACGATGCCAGTGGAGACATGCCTTGGCAAAGATGCCAGTGTGGTTTGTTCTGCTTCTATAGATAGCCTACCAGTCTATTATCAGAGTGGAAGAGGTACAACTATGCTGATCCATTCACCTGCCTCTGCCCTTCCCCTGCACACACTGGTCAAATCATCCCAAAGTTCAAATCCAAGATGTGGCCCCAAACAGTGGTCAAAAAGTACAACGGAAACCCCAAAACAGAAACATTTGTTCCACAGGATGCTGTTCCAAAAAAAAGTTATCAATTCCACAGCATCGTGTGTTTTTTGCCCATTAATAGAGATCCCCATTACAATTACCTTTTTTTCCATCCTTTCTAAGTTATTCTTAGTGGAAATTTACATATAATCACAATCACTAAAGCAAGTGTGATTATAAGGCACTAGGGCAGGGGATCGTTTCAATTTTGATGCAGTGCCAGCACAAAACCCAAGTTTTAGTCCGGCATCTTTTTGATAATTTACTTTGCCTAATTAAGTAAAAATATATTTTTCTGCAAAGATTTTTTTCCATTTAGCTAAATACTCTTAAAATGCATTAAAAATCTGAGAACATCTGACCAAAAAACAAGTGAACAGAATGAAGAATCTGATTAAAATACTCAGTGTCAAGTTTTGGTACATGAGTTTGGTTTTTAAAAAACACTTAAGCGTAAATGAAGAACTGTCGGTCTACTGAGGAAAATCACACCCTATTTGAATGTTAAAAATCTGCGGCATTACCCTTTAAATCCCATTTCATCACCAGATGCCGCGAGCTAAACAATACCAGCACGATGATGTGCGTTGACGGTAATGTTTTAAAATAGAGAACCAGACAGAGCTGACGTCATATCCACACAGACCTAGAAATGAGACTGACATGAAGCACAATGCTGGAGCATGTCCAACAGGCCGGTGGAACAAATGAATCAGACAACACTTATAGACCATCTAAAGTTTACATGAATCCAACATCAATAGAAATCTATTTGCAGTGCGGTGACATGGCTCGACCTTGACCTCTAAAACAACTTTCCTTTCAGTCATGAAGGTTGTTTCTACGAGTTGTCTGTCTATCACAAAGGCCTTTGCCCTGCAAGTGTGTTACATCATGATGTAGATACAGTACTTCACAAACATACTCAGTGAGATCATTATCACTCCAAGGCTGTACTTGAGGCTGTGACCCTATAAACAGGGTACACAACATTATGTAAAAGCTTTGCTGATGCCCCGATACGGCTACAGGAGAAAAACACCTTCGAAGGCAGTTTTATTGTTTCGTCTCTGAACTGTACCTGTTGTTGACGCTGGTCTTGGACTCCCTGTACCACAGACTGATCTCCATGCCGCCAGAGATGTCAATGGCTAACCCTCCTTGGAACTCCGCACTCGCCTTCAGACCAGACTGCAGCTGGATCACCTGGAGGGCCGAATATGAGCGGGGGAAAAAAACAAAAATGGAAGACTCCATTATGTCAGACTCCACTGATAATTCAGATTCCTTTTATCATTGATCATCTGTTAAAAAGGGCTGTAAAAGCAATTTCAAAGTAGCCACAGCATAAGGGATAAGAAATGCCACATCCTTGTATCAGCTGTACAAATTTAGACCCTGTTCATTCATCATCACTAAGCTTAATAACTGAAGTTATGACCTGGAGTCGTTCACTATCTGTGCCTGTGTACACATACTGTATGCATCTGACCAAGCAATGGTCAGTGCCTACTGACATGAACCATGCTGTCTTGCTAGTTAATGTACTGTACACGTTTAGGAAACTAAAAAGGTTAGAGTAAGTAAGAATGAAATCAGTGCTGACTGCTGGCAGGAGATGGGATGCAAACCTCACCACAAAGTCTATGCATTGTATGCCCGATCATCCACATGTTCTCTTTTTGTGGCACTATAACGTGGCAACATCACATTACTTCTGTTAAGCAACTGAACATAAGTCTTTTCAAACTCTTTTAAAATATGACCAATGCTGTTGTTTTCCTCGAGATGACCTCAACCAAGCTGAAAAACAACCAGCAAATCTGACTTTGTTTTGAAGCGTAATTAAGATTTCTGGGAGCATTGCACAGCTCAACAATGGGCATCAAATACCAGCCGTTAAGGTCATTTACTGGTTGCATGAATGACTCATTACTACTGAATTTCACTCTTGTTCATAACCATACTGAATGTAAACTTTAAACACTGAGATTGAGTTCAACTACTACATTCAGGTCTGGTGTAAATGAATGAGGTAAATGAGTGAGCTGCTTACCTCAGAATGATCAGTCAGCAGGATGAGACCCTTCACGACATTCATCGGCTCCCCGGACATGGAGAACATTTTGGACATGAGGTCACTGTAACCCTTGAAGAAGGTGACGGGCCGCAGCTGGACGTCGAACAGCAGAGCTGACATCCCAGCGAACGACTCCAGGTCCTCCTCTCCCTCATCGGGTGTGGCAGCAATCAGTGACTCCAAACCCTGGGCCTCAATTGCCACCTGGAAGACGGGAAGAATATCCAAATCAGTCTAAATTAGCAGAAGGAGATAACTGGTTGCTCCGTGTACTCAAATGTAGATCAAAATGCTTTAAGTGCTCTTGGAAAATGGGGTAAGAAATCAGGATGAACATGAAGGGAATCCAGCGTTAAATGCGCTGAAGAAGACTTACAGGGGTCAAAATATTTGCTCTTTTAATCATTTGGTCATTATAATAATGGCTATCAAATAATTCCTTCTCTGTTGGTCTTTGATTTTGGAGTTCCTGGATTGCCTTGTTGTTTATCTGTTATCGAAATCAGCAATTTGAAATTTAAAAAATTTGATTTTTTTTTCTTCTCTGATATTTCACATACTCTACATGAACATTCAATATATTTCATCAGAAAAGGAAAGAAAACAGTATATATATATATATATATATATATATATATATATATATATATATGATCTTTTCATATACTAAAAACATAGCATGCATATATTACAAATTCCTGTTCCTGCAACAGTGTTCCAGCATTCAAGTAATTATTTAATTTTCTTGACATGGTTTCCTTACCTGTAGTCCATGTAGCATCGCTCCTTTACTAGCACCATAAATATTCATGTTGCTTCTCCTCAGGATCCCAGAGCCTGAATACAGGATGTCCAAACTGTATGTGGAGGTCACATCAGCAGATCCTGAAGGAAGAGGATTTGAAAGCGCCAAGTCAGCATGCACAAACCTGTTGTAATGTTAGCTTAAAAACTATGAGTTTTCAGGACCAATATCAAGCTTAAATATGCAACCATCCATAAGGTCAATATGTAACTTGGTTGACTTGTAACATTTTATACTGCACTACTTTGCAGTTTAATTTTATTAGAATCTTTTTAAATGTTAGAACGTTGCATTGAGTATTTTTTTAGGCTTAGAGATGAGAGTTGATTACTTACGTGCCATGAATCCTGAGAATGCAGACGACGACCCAACTTTTGCAAAACGGTCGTAGTTATGAGAAACCATGTCCTTCATAGCTTGTTGTAAAATTTTGCTAAAAAATTAAGAAAAAAAACATTATTTCCTAAATGGCCGCAATATGCATTGATAAAACACACAAAATGTTTTTTTTGTGTGTATGTGTTCAGCTCCGAAGCCTTTTTAAAAAAGTTTTAATTTTCATTGTTGGTCCATTGGATCACCCATTACACACCTGGCTGGCATCTGGAAGCGGATGATGTCCTGGATCTTGGACAGCATGTATTTGTTCATTTCATGAGGCAGGTTTCCAACAGACAGAAGCAGATTCTTGACCTCCATGTATGAGGGGTTGCTACTGAGGATGACGTCGGCAGCGGCAGCTCTCACGTTTTTCTCATAGATCCGTCGATTCTGGTGGTAAACTCTGCCGACTGTCCGCTTCACCTACAAATGAGATTAAATGCTGGGTTTCAGTTTCTGTTATGTGCTAATCAATTCCACATAACACTCATAAGCAACAGAAGAGGTATGTGCATTATGGCTCACCTCATCAGTCATGAGATGGACATCGTATCTCTGCAGGGCAGTGAGGGCGATGGTGCTGTAAGCTCCCACCTCTGACTCTGCATATTTGGTAAAAATGGGGATGGCCTCGGGCAGCAGAGAGTTCTTTAGAGCCAGAAGATACATCTGGACCTCGGACTCTACCTGCGCGCTGCCAGCACCATCTAAAATCAGCTTCTTCACCTGCACCACTGTCTGAGAGGTAAATACATCGCAGAAGATCATCAGTCAGCTCAGGGATTCATTAAAATTTGGTTAGTTGGTTAGTTTGACGTGTTTTACATTATCATCTAGTATCTTCTTGGAAGCTCACCGGTAAGTTGCACCCTCCTTTCTGACACAGTCGATGGACCAGGGCTCCCATGATGATCACCACTGACTCTTTAATGTCTGTGCTGCCAATCTTTCCCTTCGAAATATCCTGAAAAGGAAACAATCCTCATAAAACTTCACAAAAGTATAACATGGCTTGGTTTTCAAAACTCTTTCCCAGGACTACATTTTTAAGACTTATCCTTTTAAATAATCTATTTTTCATGTTTCTCTTCACCGATATCTACTAGATGACGGCAGGTCTTATTGTTTCCTTTGATAAGCAAGAAAAGGTGCCAATTATGTTATTGGAAACATGATGCTCACCAGCAGAACCTGGAGCATTCTCTCGTTGGGATGTGAAGCAAAGCCACATGCGTAGAGAAACCTCTCCTGCAGAACCAAACCTTTGGCATCGGTGAAGTTAAGGAATTCCAGCATGGCATCCAGAGATGCAACGGTCTGGGAGGAGGTCACAGCATCCACCGCCTGAGGTCTGAGCAGAAAGAAAGTAAACACAACGATAGTAAGTTGATAAAGTTAGACTAATTCAAAGAAACAGCTGAGTGATGGAGTCAGTAAGCAAATTAAGAGAGAAGGAGGAGCCTGTTTACAGAGATGTCTTGCTGGCACTCTTCAGCACTTTGAGGATCTCGTCCTTGGACGCCTTCCTAATGCTCTGGATGAGGTCCAGGAAGCTGCGAGGAGCCGTGGCTTTGGACAGGTTCGCTGGCTCCAGCAGTTTCTGTTGAGTCTGCCAATGTTCAAAAAGCTAAGAGGGGATTAGAAGAGAGATCACCTTCAGTCAATAATTACCTTACAAAAAACTACAGTGACTATTTACTAATACATTGTTATTCAGGAGTTGTTCAGTAATAATGACCTGAATAACCCAGAGCTTCATACTCTGAGGAAGGTCTGTAGGCACCAATGAGTTGTTCTGATTAAATAAAAACATTGTGTGGGGATCTTAATGCAACTGTATAAGAAATACTGGATGTTCAAGTGTCCCGTCCTGCCTCCTAGTAATAATCACTACTAATGAATGCAAGTAAAGAACATAATTTGTTTATTGAACTGGTTACCAAGACATTATAGTATACTCAAAATGAAATTCATGAAGAGAAGGCCCTGGAGCTGTGGCCTCATAAATATATTAATAGTACCAGCTGCTCCTTTTTACAATAACAAATGGGCCATAATAATAATAACAACAACAACAACAACAACAACAACAACAACAACAACAACTCAAAAATAGAATAAACAATAATTCCAGTTTGTTACAACTTCAGTTGTATTTTCGTAGTTTGGGTCATTGTTCCTGTCATAAGTCTCAACATTGCTAATGAATGTTATCTGGACAATGCAATGACATCGCATAAAGAATTCTGACAGGGTGAGAAACACAAGCAGTCAGATGATCATATACGTTTCAAACAAACCCCAGTCTTGCAAAATTTAGTTGGAAGCTCTGTAATGCTGTAGTAAATGCTAACAATAGCAACAATGAGAGTGCAAACATGGTAGTGTATAGCAGTTATAATAATTAACATGTTCATCATCAGTTTAGCATGTTAGAATGCTAACATTTGCGCACTAAAAGTGATGAAAAATGTCATCAAAAGGAAAAATTTTAAATGTACCTGCTGACGGCACTAGTGAAAAAAGTCAAAGAATCACAGAAGTTAATAAGGATTTATCCTAAGCGTGGCATGGATTTCTGCACTAATGTCATGGTAATCAATCCAATATTTGTCATGACATTTCACACAAAACCACAAATTTCAACCTCATGGTGGCTCTAGAGCATAGAAATGTCTATCCAAAATAGCAATCTATTCAACACTGATATTTGAGTCTGAATCAAAGCGGTGGGCCAACATTGCCATCCATGGAGCTGTGTTTGTGCAAGTAAAGATTTGTTGCGTGAAAGTGAACAGGTACTCACTGATGGACAGCCCTTGCACTGGGATTTGACCTTTTCTGCAATGATACCAACAGCTGCCAGTTTTGCATCGATTGACTTGACAACCCCAGCCACATCTTTCCCAGCAGCCTCCAGCGGTCCAGCCTCTGTCCCTACAAATGTGAAAATTTGCCTGGGAAGCAACAAATTTTATTTTTTTAATGTTGCTGTATTTGACATGGCAGCTGACGCCAATTCTTTGTAGAGGCATTTACCTAGACAAGACTTTAGCTGCAGCAGATCTGCGGGTATTAACAGCTAGCGAGTGTGTTTCTTCAGCCACAGCAGAGTGGATGAAACCATCTTCAAGTGTAAACGTTGTAGCAGAACTGGACTTTCTGCTCACACCCAACACCTGAAGGGGGGACATATCGAGGCGTAATTTGTTAGTGATTCTATAATCGTTCGTATTTCAACACGGTGATCCGGTCTGGATGCTGACATACCTGACTGTGTGTGGTGAATCCAGTCTCCACAGTCTTACACGTCTCCAGGTTCTTGGTTCTCGTCACTTGACCTTTTACTGCCCTGTACTCGACCGTGCACCTTCCAGACACGTCATTCTATTCCCAGACATTAAGTTTGTTCACATTAGCGACATGTAATGAAATAGGAAATGCATGAATAAATGGGATGGGAGCATTATCATGTTGTTTACCTCTATAACCTTCCCAGTGTTGAGCTGTACTTGCAGTAAGCTGGCCAGCCCTCTTTTTAGGTTCTTGATGGTTGCAGGTTCGGCCCAGTAGGAATAAAATGCTTTTGCCTGGAAAGAAAGCAGCACATTAAACAGAATCTTATGCTTTTGAACAATGGATACAAAGGCATTTTGTCGAGCAGATAAAGAGGGAAGTGACCCACAGCGCTATACATGCGGCACCTCACAAAGGCTTTCAGGGTGTCAGTTTTCCGTTGCACACTTGTGTATAGAAATGCATGCTCATGACATCAGCGACTATTTACATTACATGAAGAAATAAGATATTCTTTGAAGTGCAGATCAAAAACAAGGCCAGGATACTTTGTTGTTAGCACTTTAAACTTTTAAAAAGGTGTCTATCTCAACCTCTAATTATACTCTGAATGCACATCGGTACACAGCACTGACCAGCAAGATGAGTCATTCTTATGTTTGCCTATGTTGCTGATATCATATTAAAATAATGGAACCAAAGCTCAGTTAAATGGGCTTTCGTTAATCTTGGGAAATATCATATCACATCACACAGTTCAGTTTTCCGGTGAGGGTTCAGCTCGGCTCAATAATGGACTCCGTGTCCTGCTCATGAGTGGAGAAAGCAGCCTATTACATCATCCTACAGTGTCTCCAATACAGTATGTTATTTATGTGTGGCGCTCGACCACAATATCAGCTAGGACCAACATAAATAGATCTGTCCACTGCTACTCTGTGTAACTTTCCTGTCCAAGTCTGCCATCAGTATAAACAAAATAACAACACCAGGGGAGACACTGATCTATCCGGTTTCTCACAACCGTTACCCCACACTGAACCACTTTTAATCCTAAAACGTTTTTTTCAGCTGGTGAACAACTGTGACTATGCAATTTACAGAATAAGATACAATACATACAGTATGCTGTTGAATAATCTTCTATATTTACTCTGCTTCACACTAGAAATATTAGTACTTAATAATTGGTTCACAAATAAAAAAACAATTGTTTTATTCATGGGTAGTAAAGCATTAAATAATGACTTATAGATCAGTTACAAGCCAAAAAAACCAAAAACATTTTAGACCCATTTTTTAACACCTTTCTGTTTGGTAATATACAATGCAATTATAAATGTTCAAATCAATTAAAACATGCTTAAAATATTGTTAACACACTGATTTTGAGGGCTCCAGATCCTCTGCAGCACTTTTCTGTTGGTAATTGGTCATACAGTCCAATTATTCAAATGGATTTCTTATTAATGATCTACAAAAAATTTTTAAATGATTAAGTGAGCATTAATAGAGCTCTTAATTACAATTTATAAACCCTTTATAAAGTGGTATCCAACCCTTTACATGTAATCCAGAAAAAAGACATTGATAATTGTGTAAAGGGATTATTACTCTTGCTATGTACAGTATTTAACTGTAAACTAGTGCCATATAATGTTTCCCCTGAGCCACCAGTCAGCTTGCTATAATTCTTTCGGTGGCAATTATGCATTATTGGATACCGCCCACAGTGATAATGACTTGATAACAGTTTGGCTTGAACTCAAACATCTCGCAGCCTGTAAGATGACAGCATGAAGCTTATCCACCAACCCGGAGGCTTGACTCTTGCTCATTCATTCTTTGACCCTCTGAACCTACTGACCTTTACACACACACACACACACACACACACACACACACACACACACACACACACACACACACACACACACACACACACACACACACACACACACACACACACACACACACACACACACAGTGTTTCCCCTGCCAGCATCATCACTCCACCACAATGAAAGTTAGCTCACTGATTCTCTGAAGACAACAGTGGAGTGTATAATGATTTAATAATATAAATCATTAATCATAAGATTATAAATCTGTCGAAAACAACAATTTATATAATCTCCATGAATTGCTCCTGTTGTTCTTTACCTTGAATGATAATAAACTATGGTGATATTTGTCAAAAACATTCACTCTTTATGTTAAAAGATGTTTTATTTCAATAGGATGCCAAAATAAGGAAAACCACTTAAAATACTATGAGATTGTACAGATAATACCAGCAATAGCTGATGTAGCAAGGACTATTTTCTTTATACGCATATTACTTTATATCAAGGATCTAAACCCTTGCAATGTGAACTGCTAAAACAAAATTCCTGACAAAAGAAGGATTAAAGGCTCTCTTACCTTTCCATTTTTCAGATGCAATAAGAAAGGTTTAGTCAGAGCTGCCAGTTTGGTCTTCCCCAAAACGCTTTCTGCAGTGGATCCATGGAGGACATTCTTCTTCTCTGATCGTTGGGACGCAGGACCGATTCTCACATTAGAGATCTAAGAATGAGAGATTAATTAATCTGAGCAAAAGCCTGCACTTCCTTTGTTGCGATGCATCTTTTTTGTGCGTTGTCAACACGTCAACAGCTTATACGAAGGAAAGATGCAGACTTTTACCAGTTGAATCAAAAGAGAAATAAGTGGATGATTTTAACTCTCAAAATGACATCATGTCCCGTCTCAACATATATTGAACCGACATACCGCCAGTTGGATCAGTTGATCGTCTTTGCTGCTGGGGTCTCTCCACACTAGGTTGACGTCCACATCGCTTGAGATCTTGTAGCCAGCACTGCCCTCTTTTGACCCCCTGGTCCTGTCCACCAGCACCTCAGTGGTGTAGCTGAATTTGTACAGCTGGTTGTTGTTCAGCCGGGGTCCAGCAGCACCTGAAGAAACACAGGAAACACAGCTGGTGAGCAAACAGGAGTGAAGAGAGTGAGTTTGATCTGCTAAAAGACCACTGTCATATTGTGGTGTGAAGATATTGTAGGTTTGTTAATATACTGCCGACTTAAGGCGTTTCAACATGAAATTTGCTTTACATTTTCAAAAGTGTACTTCTGCTTTTTAGACATGTTTGATATCCATCCACTGGTTTCATTTTGTGTCTGTACCTTATGAGTATTAGCTAGTAGAAACCTGAAATAGTAATCCAACATCAACAACATTCAGCCATCGCCATTTGTTTGTCGCTGTAGTTGTGAGCAGGGACTGTTTTAAAAACTGTTTTGGTGGTGTGTTCAAGCTCTAAAATCTTAAATTTGAGTGTTGAGCAATGGCTGTGTTGTCAGAAAAATAAACCTGGGAAACAAACATGAATATTGTGTGAAAGATAAAAAGGTATTTTGGTAGTTTCTTACAATTTAAAAAATTGCTGTTTGGGAGCAAACTTTCAAACCTCAGATGTATTAGCTCAAATAAGTGCACCATTAAGGATACTTTTTAAAAAAAGCCTCACTTTTAACTGCCTTACCGTCAATGAAAATGTAAATTTGACAAGCAACAATGACCAAATGTTTGCTCTGATGAATTAACTTAAACCAGAAGACTAAAATGCTGTAGTCTTTGTCTTTACTTCTGGCAGTTTTTAATAATAAAGCATTCTGAAACTCTCTGTTGAAAAGGCCTTTTTAGCTAAATTAAACATCAAACATGGTGTTGCTTATTTTAAAACTTATTCCAGGTATCTTTTACTTGTGGCCACACAACCTCTGAAATGTTGTGTTTTTAGCTTCCAAAATACACTTCAGGTATTTTTCAATAAAAAAACTTCTACTGAAAAAACAGCTCCTTTTCTTTCATTGATTGTTTCCTTTAAATAAATACTATCTGTGGATAGCGTTGAGATGATTCCATCAGAGGCCATTTAACAAGGTGTGTTCAACCTGAGAGAAGATAAAAATTTCTCCACTGCTCTCCTAAGGACAAGCTTTCCATTAGATATGACATTAGGCCACGAGGGAAGGCAGACTGACGTGTCAGTACTTGATTTCATCACTGGTCGTTGAGGAACGCAGAGCTGAAATTCAACAAATAAAAATGTCTTTTATCAACAGCTGACTGAGATTTTTAGACATCAGAAGCAAAACACAACCAGAAATAAAGTATTTTTGGGGTTTTGTAATGTTGTGTTTTATCTTTCTTGAGTCCTTCACCCATCAATTAGTGATGTCACAAAGCAGCACTATGTGAATGAAGCGAGTCCATTGACAATGAATAGGAGACTGTCATTGTAGTCTCTGTGAGATCACCCAGTGTGATATCCTGCCAGGATTAATTCATTTTGGGTATTTTTCAGTCTCTATGGTAGAACAAAATTAAGCTCGATACCTTGGATCATCTATGACTTTCTCTCAAAGAAGAAGGCTCCAAGCACAACAAAGTGTCATTTTGAGCAGCAAATAAATCCTCTTGCCACATTTCTACTAATTGAGCATGAAGTAAATATCTTCTTGTCCAAATACATACATTCAACCTATATTATATAATCTACTAACGTTACTGTTGGCCCCAAATCACACTACTTCTCACCGAAAACAAACAAACAATCAACTCACCTTTGGCAGAAGCTGAGACAGAGCAGGCTGCACAAAGCAATAACACTAGAGTTAACATTGTGTGTCGGCTCGCTGTAGCCAGAAGAACCAAAACGCGAGAGTCTGTGCAACACTAAAGGGCCAAAAAAGAAAGGCAAAGCGAGTCCGAGCTTCTCCTATTATGTTTTATCGGAGGGGAGGGCAGACTCCAAACTCCACGCTCAAGTACTAAGTACGAGATAACCAGCAAATCATTAACCGGACGAGCACAGATTTGACAGGAACTTCTGCAATTGACAGATGCACCCATGAGTCCCCTTTTAATAGAGCGAGGCCGGGACTGTGACTGCGTCTGCGCGCGGCCACGTGATTGATTAATCAATACAAATGGGATCATCTGATTGATTCAAGTGAGACTCGTCGGTTAAGTTTCTGCTGCAAGCCCTGCTTAGTAGACAAACAATTAAGTTATAAATACAAGTCATACAATTAGTGAAAACATATCTAAATTAGCACGTAAGAGCATATTTACCAGGAGGTCGCAGAGAGACGTCATGTTAGACACCATTCACCTACTTTTTTTCTTTTTGGGATGAACAGTTGGTACTTTGTCAGCGTGTCCTTCGGTTGGAGGAAATGGGCAGTCTGTCGGTGAAACCAGCCCTCTAGCTCAAATTACAGCGTCTCACTGGACCCCAAAGTTTGGTGTACGTTTTGAGTAAATTAAGGACACTGTTGATCGATTGTAGACTTAATTAATCTATAAATTAGTGTTACGGGTAATTATAACAGTTGCAACGTCAGTTTTTGAAATGAAAAAAATAGCTGTATTCGGTAATCTGCAGTGTGTTGCGTAATTTCAGGCAATTTCTCTTAATAGCTCCATTCGACGATTCCACCAGCAACAATACATTCACACGTATTCTGATGTTCTCAACTATATTAAATTGGATCCTACTCAAATATTACATTGTTGTGGAATTTAAAAGCCTGTCCTTCACTTTAATTTCAGGTCAAGCTTTCTGTCTCATCTCATTCATAAATTCACATAAATGTCCTGCATTCATCATCTTACTTAAGTAAAAGAGAGGAATTGTACTATAGTGAAAATGTAAAGTGAAATGTTGAATACTTTGTATACTGTTAGATAGTTAACAAATGATTGCATGTGTTTGTAAACTCATCATACGTTTTATATGTAAAATGAAGCTGTCAGATGGAGTAAAAAGCATGTTAAAGAAAATGTTAGCTCAAGTTAGTATTAAGCACTTGAGTACATTTATTTTCCATCACTGAACTCTTGAAGATAAAGATAATTGAGATTGAAGAAGCACTGACTACAGTAAATGTGAGTTTAACTGAGCAGCCAGTGGGTGTCAGTGTTTGTCTGCTGGTGTTGATGGTTACCAGTTTAAAGTTTCTGAATGTGAATCTAAATCCAGAACAGAACACAGAAATATGATCACTTAAGAGATTATGTTATTATCCCACCTCTAGAACACAGACATCATCTCAGCTCACCTTATCTGATGATGCCTTCATTGTCCAAAAACTAGACTCTCCCCAAAGTTAGGAAGCTGTTTTTGTCAGTAGATAATAGTGTTAATGTCCCGTTTCAGGTGCTCAGGACCTCTCACAGATCATTTTTCAGATTAAGTACCAGGATGTATATGGTGACTCATGTCCTGTGCCACACTGCAGGAGTATTGCTGAATTTTGTTATTGAAGGGATGGATAGGTTATCCTTGCTTTTTATATTATCTTAAAACTACAAACACCACTGGTCATGGTAAAAAAAACTACTGCAGAACTACTGTATAGTCCATAATCACACAACTGGATGAAAGTTTTATATATTTGAAAGGTACAAACACAGAACTTAAATACCTTTTCCTTCAGCAACGTGCAAATAGTGCAAACAGATGAAGTACAATAAAGGAGCATTTGAGAACATTGAGAATTGAGGAGTAATAATTATAAGGAATGGGAAATTAAAAAACTAAAGCAACTATTGATCAACTAATAGGTAACTTCTTAAGAATTAAAGTAGGTTTGAAATGAAAGGGAGCTAAAATAAGAGTAACAAAGAAACCCTTTATCTCTTACTGTTTCTAAATCACTTGAAGTAATCAGCATACTTGATTAAGGTGATGAACTTGCATGATTCTTTTAATTTTGGAGTTGTAATCTACATGGTTGAATGCACTTATTGTAAATCGCTTTGCGTAAAAGAGTCAGCTCTATAAATGTAATGTAATCCAAATTTATAGTAAAAAAATGAATGAGTAAAGTACACAAAGGGAAGAGCCCCTGAATGGTTCAACAGATATCTACGATGTGAAAGTTGTAATCAAGGACACAACATTTCTAGCAGTGACTCTGGTTGTGTGCTAATCAGTAAAATGATCTAAAATTACAGAAGGGATGTGATTTGGACAATTCTTTCACACACAAAAAGTGCCGATGTCCCTCAAATATTTGGAGAATAAAAAGATCAAAAGGAGGGTACTTAGTTGACTGTTGATTTAATTCTTAATTAACTGGAGAGTGAGTTGTGAACGTGTTTAAGGGGAAGGTTGATTACATCAAGTCTGTTGTTCTCTAATGAGTCTAGAAAAGGGCCAGAAGTAACACTGAGGCATCTGGCCAAAGGTCAGATCATAGGTTCAATCAATTCCCTGATAACACAGCAAACACATAAGCTAATCAAAGCTGGATATCTCAATTGCAAATTATCAGGGTTGTGTTGAAAGAAAAGTGGTGTGTGTGTGTGTGTGTGTGTGTGTGTGTGTGTGTGTGTGTGTGTGTCTGATCTATGTTGCTCTCTCAGTGAATAAGGTTTATTTTAAGCGAAAACCAGCAATATGGCCAGGCGACTTCACCTCAATCTAATCAACCGATGACAATTAAGGAACTGAAAACAGTCTGAGACAACACATGAGTAGCATGAGAGTCAAAATCAGGCTCTGACTTTCAAAACTAATAGCTGTTGCATGTATTTACCATGTTTGGTTCCTGTTCTTTCCTTGTAAGGACCTTTATGTCCCAACTAAAATAATTTAAAAAACAGTAAAAAAAAAAAAAAAAAAAAAAAATTAATTACCTACGCACAACAGCATCTTCTGCACCTCATCCTCTGGTCATAGCTTCTGGATTCTTCCACACTTCCAAAGATGAGCAATACATCTTTTGGCATGCCACAGTAGGAAAAGCACAGGTGTGAATAAAAACAATGGCTGAGCTGCTTCAGAGTCATTGTGCATGCTGGCTCATTGTCAGTCATCATTATTGCTATTAGTAACATAGTAACCATGCTTTTCCTTAATTGATGACAAGTTCAAAGTCTTCTTGAAGCAATTTGATTTCTATTCAAGTGAAACACCAGAAAGAAAGATTACAGAAGATGGATATATTTCAAATAATTGTCCTGTTATTGCAGAGAATCTCAGTTAATTTAAGTAAAGACATTTTACATTTCAAACAAACACTATCATTACATTAACTGAATATATATACATTTTAAACTTAATATTAACTTTTTTTGCACTTTACAGTACTTAAACATTTCGAGTACTATGAACTTAATTTGGTTTTATAGTGGATATAGTATTGTGCATATCATTTTTTTTTTTTTACCAATAATTGACATATTTTCTTGTAAAGTCCAATAACTGTGAATCACTTGCTCTGAGAGTAAGCTGCAGTTATCTTTATTTATTTTTAAAGGTATTAATAACTGTGGCCAAACTCAATAAACCTCAACCCATGCAGGATCTATATACCGTGTTTATGCTATACACAGACAAAAGTTTACAAAGACCCACATTTATTCAGATATATATTTACAACCAGCTATTTACAAGAATCAGGAGTACACATGAAACAAAAGTTATAATCAGGGGTATGTAGAAATCTCAAATATGGCACTGAGTGGTAGGAGAAAGTGTGATCAGTTAAAACAATCATATGAAGCTTTTAGTGGAAAAAAGGATATTTAACCCCATTGCAGCTGTATTACATTTAGAAGATTTCAAAATGCAGAAATGCATTTATTTCATATCTTTTGTGTATGGATGTTCAGTTCATCAAGGCTGCAGAAGATCTGACTGCAAAACAAAAGAAGCTCTGTGTAACATACTGCAGGCTCACAGCGTCTCTATATAAAATGGCTGCTTGTACTTTGCAATTCTATTAAAGGTCGACATGAAGTGATGTCTAGAAAGAAAAACATAAGTTGTATCTCAGTTTGCATTTATAATAATGCTGGTGAGAGAGCCTGTGTGCTCTACTTTCAAGTAACGCATGTATGTAGGCTATAAATCATTACTACGTTCAGTTCAGTTCCACCAAGCAGCATGCCATTCATGATGAGCATTGGAAATAGCTTGTATCCTAATTTTCCAGTGAAAACTTACAGATCAAAATATCTAAAACACAACAAACAAAAGGTATCTAATCAATTAGGCAGATTCCATGAAAAAAACATATCAGCAACAATACGAAAAAAAATAGAGGGAAATGACAGTAAGGTAATGTGCAAGGAACGGCACAACACTCATAATGTGCTGAAAAACATTTTCTGTCAAACTGCTTTTGAAAGAAAAAATAAAATAAAATATATATATGACATTATAGAGCACCATGAAGTAACAGATGCAGTTTGCAAGTGTTTAAGGAAGAGTGCCCCCTCCAGTGGCTGCTGCTAAAATAACAGTCCATCACAACAGATATCACTTATATGAAGATTAAAGTGCTTAAGGCTGAGTAGTTGATGTCACCTATTATGGTTTCTTTCAGTATATTTAGACATTATTTAATGTCACTGCCAAAACTCTCAGCGAACTGCAACTTCACAAAGCCTACAATATCAATCACATCCCTTCATGATACTTTATATCCACCTCAGCTCCACAAAACTCTGCTTACAAACTGTATCTGTAGAATACAAGCATAATATCACAGATGGAATTTTTTTTTAATCTAAAGTTAATTCTCTGTTGCTTTGAGAAGAGTCCATTAAACATTCAACAAAGTGCTAACCAGCCGATTCACTCTTCACTATAGTGACTATTTTACAAATATTTTTTAAAATACTTAACATTGATGAAATACATTTAGGAAAGCCGATGTCCTACCAGTAGACAATAGGCATGCAGTGCATTTCCAGAATCACTTTTATCTTTGTACACAACCCTTACACGCAGTGTTAAAAACTGCAGCTGTGAGACATATAAAACCAAGCCCCTTCACTGAATGAAGCTACCTCTGACAAAAACATCAAATCTCAGCGGTAACTCTAGTTATGACACCTTCCGGTCTTCAATTGCGGGCTTACAAGCTAAATCTGAACTGGGAGTTATCCTTTGAGCCACTTCAGCATCATATCTGCTTATACTGTAAAACATTGACATTGCAATAGTTTAATTTGTACTGTATGAGAGCTACAATACACTTTAGAGGTTGTGCTTCATTCAGAAATAGGGCCACAAATAACTTTAAAAATAACTCTACATTTACTATTTACATGTCAATGAGACTCTACGCTCTGGACACATTAGCTGATTAATTTATTTCCCTTCATTGCTGGCGTCCAAACTGCAGAGTCCTGTGGAAAAAAAATAAATATTTCAGTGCAAAGAGACACAGGGCAATCAATGGACTCAATCAATATGAATATAAATATTTATATGCTCCAACGTTAATGGTGAATCTAATAGTCCTTACCTGGTACATCCTTCTTGCCTTTGGAGATTCTGTGGAGGTCTTAGGTAAACAAACTGCACAAAAACAAAGGAAGATTTAAGTACAGATAAAACGCACAACTACATAACAAGATTCACAAGCAGCTCTATGAGGCTGTGCTTGGTAGACAACAGAATCTGGGACAACTCTCTCTCTCTCTCTCTCTCTCTCTCTCTCTCTCTCTCTCTATATATATATATAGTATCTATTTAGTTGTTACAAATACTAAGTGTTGCTGGAGTTTTGAGCCTCAAGGCTATACTTAAGGCACTTTGGGCTAAATGCTACGGTCAGCATGCTAACATACTCACAATTAAAATGAATAAGGTTTACAACGTTCAACCTTTTTAGTTAAGCATGTCAGCATGCTAATATTTACTAATTAGCAGTAAACACTTAATACAGCTGAGGATGGTGGGAATGTCAGTAGTTTGCAGGAATTTGGTGAAAAACAACAAATGCCAACATCATGGTGCCGCTATAGGAAAAGTCAGAGGATCACCAAAGTCAGTAGGGTTCATCCTCTAGGAAGCATGAATGTCCATACCAAATTTTGTGCTAATCCATCACGTACATGTTACAATATCTCTCAAGATAAATAGATGGTGATGGATAAAGCGGGATTATTAAAGAGTTATTCCTGTGGGGAACATGAATGTTGGTGTCATACTTCTGTACTATCAAATAGTTGAGGGGATATTTCATGGCTCCTGAACATCTACAGCTAAAGTAAAAGTTATTCTTTATCAATTTCACAAAATGTATTCATACATTTTGTGAAATTGTGCTTGAATGAATACAAAGCTGCCACCTACCAACTCTCTCTAACGGCTTCAATGTCGCTCACGAGATTCTGCGCTAAACAAATGCCAAAAATCTGAAACGAAAAAAAATGCATATATATTTTTCATTAGGTAAATTTAAAGTCAACAGAGATGAGCTAATAAAGTAAACCCTTCACATTGGTCCTCACCTGTAGTAATGCAATCCCAATAAAGATGCCTGCCACCACTGTCAAGTTGTCTTGAAGCCACTTCTCAAACTGAGGAACGCATCCTTTGATATAGATGAAGGTCCGCTGCTCAGAGTCCTGACAGAACATAGAAACCAGTAATAAAGCCGAACAGGCAAGTGCATATAAAGGATTTGGCTTTTACTTTGTTTATCCTTTTAAAAGTTTGAAATCTTATGAGTAACCAGAGGCAATTATGATGGGATTTATTTTGATTGCAGCACTTGACAACATGGTAAATGGTAAATCCTTTTAATGGTACCACATGATTCGACTGGTCATCTTGTGGTCTCCTCAAAAGCTCTTCACAATAAAGTCCTTCTGAACTAATGTTGCCCGGTTATTAACACACACACTCAGCCCACTGTTTTTTCTACTCTGACTCTTGTAAAAAGTCCACTCTACCTTTTTCCTCACATTTCAAGTCAATAAAACAAACACAGCCTTTTCCTTACACTATGCTACTGTGGAGTAAGGCCAAAGCTAATGATGGGGGAGGGGATTAAATTCCCAGTGCATTGCTGCAGCATGAGTAATACCACCCGGCCCAAAGTGCTGATGGGGAGCCAGTTGCTGTATTCTGAAGACTGTGCAGTTGGGAAACATACTCAAAGAGGAATATTGTGCCCAGGGCGGAGTACCTGATGCATGACCTCATGCAGCCAAATAAACCAGTACTGTTTTATAGCACTGGCTCACTTTAAGATGAGTTTCTGTTAAGCCACTCACCGTTTTTGCTCGAATGTCGTAGCCACACTGCGTGTTGATCACATCCTCCTGTGAAGAGAAGATGGTTCATGCTTAAACATTTCTCAAAAAGGTAAAGTCAAGACATTTAGAGACGTATACTGGGAAGATGCAAGGACGGTGATGCTGCTTGTTTTCTACGTGGACTTAATTCTCATATTTGTGACTGCCGAGATTCACATATTGTTCTAATATATTATCAAGAAAGGTAGATTTGAGTGGTTTGCGAGTTTACCTGGCAAAAGCCCTGAAATGGCCACAGGGCAGACTTGCATAGCCAAAAATCTGGCGATACTATATTTTCACATTTTAACAAGTGTTGTGTGTGTAGCCAAAGCCGGATATATCTAATTATTCTGTGCCGCAGAGCTCCGTTCTTTCCACTATTGAGGTAATGCACTCATTATTCCTGATTGAGTTTGCAAAGAACTACAAAACCCAGCTTTTTGGGGGAAATTACAATGTCTTGTTTTGAAAATGACACTACATTTATGACCCTTTGTTAAAAAGAACTAGTAGGAAACAATTAACTCAGGCCAAAGGAACTCAGTAAATATTGAGAGAAGAGCAACAACATTGTTGGTTTTATTTAGTCTTTTTATGGTCTTTGATGACAGTAAGAGAAATTAAGAAAAATGTTATTCTTTAAATGCTGTGTCATTTTAATGGACCGGAGATCTTAAAGACTTGCAGTTGACTTGCATTTTATTTATTAAAACATTGTGACTTGCCTCAAAAGAATTAAAAACACCACTGCTTAGAGCTTTAGAGTGATTTCATGTTGAATCATGTGTTAAAGATGTTCATGCTAGCTGTTATGAAGCGCTGCTCTCAAAGAGGATGGCCTTGGTGGAATAGTATGTCTTTCAGTCAGCAAATAAAACAGACTCACTGCAATCTTACAGTGAAGCACTGTCACTGCTCTCCACAGAGAGCAGCAGTTTGAGCATTTTTCTGCCCCCAAAAAAAAGTCTTGGTTGAGATAACTCCTCCCAGTTGCTTTCAGACTTTGCTGTGCTGGCAGGGTGTGAGAGGACTAAACACTGAGGCCTTGACGTCCTGTTGGAAGCACGCCATGATAATTTGACAGCCAGCCTTCTGGAGGACGCAGATAACCGAGCTATGAGTCACAGAGAGGCCCTTCTAAATGTTCCCTCAAACTAAAAGGTTCAATATGTTAGAAAGTGACCTCCTCAATTGGTACTCCAACTTCCAGACACAAAAACACCAAATTCCACCCAAAGGCTTGTTGTGTTTTACCGTAAATGGGAATGAATTGGCTGTGGATTAGAAAGACTGAAGTGTGGTGAGTTTATGTGTTGACACACCGCTGGATCTTTGGTGCAGCAGGAAAAGGGCACTCCACATTTCTCACGACTCGGGTTTGAATCAGTGCAGTTGAAGTAGATGTTCAAGTTCCAGTCGTCAGCTCCGAACGCTCCACAGCACTCCCACTACAAGGTTAAACAGATATAAAAAAAACAACTTGCATATATGTCAACAATGTCCCACAGAAATGGTAAAAACAACAAGGGAGTGTAATAAGTACAGTGGATAAAGAAACATAGTGCTCACATATTCCTGGGTGAAGTCTATCAGGTTCTGCAGATCAATGTCGTCTCTATAGGCCCGAATGTTGTTGTTAATGAAAAAATTGAGCTGGTCCTTGATCCAGTCTTTGAAGACAAAGGCCAGGACTCCTGCAGTCAGCTCCAGGAAGAAGATAATACCCAGGAACACGGAGAACTGAAATACATTGGACCAATATTATTATATTGGGGGGAAAAAAAGGTTTTCTCATTTCTTCACAAGTTGTTTGACAAGCGAACGTACAAATTTGAGCAAGAAAGAGTTTTCTCGCAGTGCTCCGATGCAGCCAGCGAATCCGAGGATGAACATCACGCCACCCACCACCAAGAAGAGCCAGACCGGGTCAAAGCCACCCAAGTCTGTGATGGACGAGATGTTGGAGAGAACACCCTGGAAAAGCAGAGTGAGGGGTTAGAGGCTTAAATCATCAAGCCCACTGTCTCCATGAGCTTACAGTGTCCACAATCCCAAAACCTAAATTATGCGATGAGCTGAAATAGCTAGTCCGCTGCCAACTAGTTTGATAATCACTTGAAGGAATAGTCTGATATTTTGACGAATACGCTTATTCGTATTCTTGCCGAGAGTCAGATGAGAAGATTGATACCAGTCTCATAGGGTAAATACGAAGCTGGAGGAGCGGCTGGTTAGCTTAGTTTAGCATAAAGACTGAAATCAGGGGGAAACAGTTAGCCTGTCCAAAGGACAACAACATCTGCCTACCAACACCTCTAAAGCTCACCAATCAACATTGTATATCCGGTGTGTTTCATCCATATAAATAAAACTATGTAAAAACGACAAGTTGTGGTTTTATGGAGGTTATGAGCTAAATTATTTCTTGGCCAGAATAGTGACTTTCTTACTTATATGAAAAACAGCAAAGTGTTGTTTTTACACTTCAGTTTGTGTACGGATTAAACAAATGGGGTATCTGGTGTTAATTAGTTAGCTTTATAGGTGAATTGGGTTACAGACTACATACAACAGATTTCCCCTGTTTCCTGTATTTGTGCTAAACTAAGCTAACCAACTGCTGGTTCCAGCTTTATACTTAACAAACAAGTATCAATCTTCTCTTCGAACTCTTTGCGAGACATAATATTGGCCTCCTTTCATATAATGTTTAACTATTAATTAAATCGTTGAAGTAATTTATTTAATGCCAAAAATTCTCTGGTTGCAGCCATACGTGAAGGATGACGCAATAATCTAAGAAATGATCTTGATCTTTAAAATAGTTCTTCAGTGAAAGTCAAGGCGACAACTCACAGGACTGTCTGTCCCCCTTTATAGACCCCCAGAGCATGAATCTATGAAGAGCATCAGATCTTTTCTTGTGTGCATTGTTCAGAGGGGAGTCCCACCGGAAAGCATGACATTCCTTTCTGACTCAGTCTAGCCACTGCCCTTAGATGGCCGTGAGTGACAGGAGACAAATTTAAATGATCTGCTTAGTTTATGGATTATTTGCACGCAATACATTGATTTAGCTTATTGTTACACAGAGAGATAAGTGGTGAAATCACCTTTTCACTCCATGCCCACAGCCCGATGCCGAGGAATGCCACTCCAAGGAACTAACAGACAGACAGAGACAAGAGAGCTGGTTATTTTTTGCTGCGACTGCAACACGTAGCCGTCACACAGAAGAGGAACCACAGAGAGATTTTCCTGGCAGTGATCCATTTAACTTAATATCTCTGGTGTCGGTCTGCTCTGCAGTATCAGGAGACTCCCACATTAGAAAGCATCTTCTGACAGCCTGGAAGCTTCATGATTTAAGTTTCGGGCTACAGTGTAAAAGTTCAAAACCACATTTCAGGATTTGAAAAGTTAGGAATGAAGGCATCGATGGCATTAGAAACAGTTGTTATTATAACAGCCGTTCAAAATTGTAATTAATTTGAGAAAATCTTCATTTATTAGTCTATTTGGTGATCTCATTTGCTTGGTTACATTTTCACAAGTGCTTGTTACATATCATTAAATTAATATTTAGATTTTCATCTTAGCTTCTGGCTACTGGTCGGACTAAAGCAGCAACTTTAAGAAAAGAACTTTGGGCTGTGGCACCTTATGATGACCACTTGACGTTCCTTTTCAGATCTTATATACGGAATGATTTGTGAATTAACAAAACAAAAAGCAGAGCACTCTGTTACAGAAAATTGGAGAATGGGATCAAATAGAATTATTGGAAATATTAATCTGCTGTAAAAGCCTATTTTTTTCAACAGTTTGATCTAAAAATCTTGGAACATTACAAGAATAAAAACCTACTCAACCCACTTGGCAATACTATATAAACAACTGCTAATGTCAACTAACAAACAATGATGCTCTTTAAAGAACAATTAGACCCATTTAAAGACTGGATTCTAGTTATGGTCCCCCCCCACTATAATATATAAAGCACTTTGTAAATGAGCTTGTCAAGGGATTCTTTATGAAACCGTTGCAGAGGAAGAAGGCAGGATACTTTTGACACAGCCAACTTCCTCTGATGATATACGAATGGTGAAGGGATCACAGAGGTCACCGACAGCAGGCGTAAACCCTCAGCAGGGCTTGACAGGTGGCCTTCCTCTTCATCACTCTGAGGTCCATGAAGGCTCCACTTATGGCACAGACTTTCAAAAAGGGATAGGCGATATAAAGAGATAGATGTTGGCAATATAAAAAAATTTTATGAGCAGGACTGCTGTTTGACAATGTTAGATTTTGATGCACATCACTTTGGCATCCAAATGTGAAGTGGCAGGTATTTAATCTACTGGATTAGCCTAAAATTGACAGTCCCATCCGGTTAGTTCATCCATTCATGTTTATTGTATCACAACCAATACAATACTGATATCATGAATAGAGCAGCCTGCAACAGCCGATTCAATTATTCAAATTAACTTGCAACAATTCTGATAATTAATTCATCATTGCAGTCAAGTATAAAGCCAAAATGCAAAACATTTCCTGGGTCTGGCTTCTCAAACGTGAGGACTTTACTGCTTTTGATTTGGTTCTGTCAGTGTAAGTTGAACACCTTTGGGTTGTACACTGTTTGTCAGACAAAATAACAAACTGGAAGACGTCAGCTTGGATATACTTTCCCACGTTTTAGATATAGCAATTAATCAAGATATTTATATATATACACATATATATATACATATACATATATATATATATATATATATACATATACATATATATATATATATATATATATATATGTATGTATATATATGTATATATATATACGTATGTATATATATATACGTATATATATATATATATACGTATATATATATATATATATATATATATACGTATATATATATATATATATATATATATATATATATATACATATATATACGTATATATATATATACGTATATATATACACATATATATATGTGTATATATATATATATGTGTATATATATACGTATACGTATATATATACACATATATATATATACACATATATATATCATCATCAAATGTTGGCCATCTTTAAACAATGAATCATGTTATATTTCTGTCAATCGATGAAACAACAATCAATGCAGCTCTAATCCACAACTCCTTTCAGGTAAGGCATACTACATACTACAAGAAAGCATATATATATATATATACCTTAACCCACTCTAACCAGCTTCTGTTAAGCGGAGGCCCAAAGTGGGACACCCAGAAGTCTTTAATGGGGTTACTGGTGGGTTTCAAAGCACAACAGCAGGTTTTTCAGTCTCGTGAAGGGTGGACAGTGGTCTCAACAAAGTATAAAACGCATTTCTCCTTATAAAACAAAACAATAATGTGTGTGTGTGTGTGTGTGTGTGTGTGTCTCTGATACCACAATAAAAAAAGTGTCCTCAGATAATGCAGCCAAAGCAAAGTGATGGTGGCAGCAGAGCCCTCACACGGAGGCTGTCTGCACAACAACAAAGGCTGAGAGGTGACACTAGTGCCGAGCAACTGCGCGTGGAGCAGTGAGCTGATAGCCGGGGACGAAATGAGCCATATGTCCTCCTGTAACAAACCAACGGGGAGACAGAAAACGGCTCCGGGCTGGGGGGTGTTGTTGGTTGCGGACAAAAAACACGTACCGTCAGTGTGTATTAAGCCGAGGATAAACCAGGCCTGAAGTCCTAACACAACAAACAAGGGGACTTACCCAGAATATGATGTTGAATCCGAAGATGAAGTACTTGATGCAGCAGCTCACTTCGTGAGCCTTGAAATGCTTTCCGGACATCATTTGGATGTTTTTGTCTTAAACGCCGCCCACAGTGGGAAAAGGACTCACATCTATATCCTCTTATGTTTTGACAGCCCGGCTGTGGAAACACCTTTATTTTATTTTTTTAAACGCTCGACAAAACACGTCGTCAATTGTTTTCGCGTCTAATGATAAACATCCTCCTGTAACGGTAACTGTTTCCGCCGATTAAAGGCGCAGGTGAAGCCGCAGAGGAACGTCTAATGTGTCGGTGTCAGTAATGATGTCCGTTTTTCCCGATATGGATCTCAAGAGGTATAACGGTACAAATAAATCCACTGAAGTCAACCAGATTAAAGCCGATGGTCTTCTATCTGACCCATAATGTAGACATGGCTGTTATTTGATTGGCATCTGTGGGAGCCAATGAGAGCCTTTGGTGGTCACCGGAGGCGGGACTTCCTTCAGAAGAGGGCGCCACTGCCCTCGCGTGACCATGAAATACATTATGATATTAATCACTTGAGAGTATCATGTATTCATCTATTCATCCATCAACTAATTAATTTGGCTCATAATAGAAATTACGAATGTAAAATTAAACTTTATTATTAAAGTTGTATTATTTATTACCTATTGAGCTATTGGGACCCAAAAAGCATTATGTAATGAATAATCATATAAATAAATACAAGCAACAAATAGAACAATTGATAAATGATATAGTGAAATAATAATAAAAACTTTAGTCAGCTTACTAGTATGATTTCTTAATTGATCCTTTCACAATAGCAGAATTTGTTATTTTAGTCTGTTTTTAGTTCACAATGCTATTTTTTAATTTTTTTACCAATTCAATTTCATTATGTCACTTTTTAAGTCGTATCTGTCTGTCAATCAAGACTGAAAAAGGACATTTTTAAATAAAAACATCTGGATGAAAATATGATCTTTGATAATGAATTGTGAATACAAGTAGAATAACATAATTCATAAAATTGTCTATTAATTCATATAATTTCATAGTGGTTTAGTTATTTAATAACACTTGATATAAAGTTAAGTCTACCTAGTCTACCTAAAGACATCACGTTTTTAATGACTTTATTTCTACTTTGTTACATTATTTCATGGAGTGTAACACATCTGAAGCTTTTTCTTCATCATTTATTCGTAAAATTACATTCATCATCTCCTGTAATGTATTTCTAAAAATATGCTTCACCATGATATTCAAAATGAACCCCAGAATAAATTTAACCTTAGCAGACCTAGCAGAGGTGAATTCATGTTTTCGTTTATATTTACATATCTGCAAATAACGAGTTCAGATTTTGCTGTATTAAAAAGGTGAAGCTTTTTGTTATTTGGTTCTTCTCTTTGGAACAAACTGTCTGATGACCTGAGAATCATCAAATCTGTGTTCATGTTAACTCAACAAAAGGATACTTTCAGGCGTAAACTGTTATTAATCAGTGTATGTGGTTTGTGTCTGTGAGGTGGATGTACAGTTTGTGATTTTCTTTTGAAAGGTGTGCGTTTTGTTTTTCTTGTCAACACGCATGTCTACTGTTCGTCCAGACATACAGTATGTTAATAATCTGTATATTTGAATGTACAGTAAATACAATAATCAGTCTGCTGTGGCTCTGTACATTAATTCAATCAAATATTTCGATTATTCTACTTTTCTTATCCTAACAACTAAAGGTTGTTTTGGAATTATCGCCTGAAAGTAATACAATAAATTGGATGTGGAAAAACGTTGCCCCCTGGTGGCAAAAAGTGTCAACTGGGTGATCTTGAGTCTCGGTCCAAAGAACAGATCTGCTCACATAAGAGACATAAAGCTACAAAATGTATAATTAGATGTGAGCAATATTTTTGATTCATGCATTACATCAATATGATACTGTCTGTAAAATAAACACCAGCAATCATTTTGAGTATTGGCTTAGTTTATTGAATAAAATAAAATATACTAATGTTCTAGTCTATTACAAATATTTGTTTACAAAACAGGATAAATTATGAAAATAAATACTTCTGTGCAGTTTGTCTGTATTGTCAATGCAGGCAGAGAAAAACTGAGATTTACATACACATGTTAGAGCATAAAAATGACATAACTCATTATTATGAGATCATAATCACACCTCATGCCAAGACAAACATTAGGATGCAGGGGGCAGCATTTCACAGGCTGTCCTGTTCACACAAACTCTTTAATCTGAGGGTGATTCATACAAAGACCCACCATCGTGGATCAGATATAGGACTCAATATCATTTGCAGCGCAGTGAAAGTGTGCTTGGGCCCACAACAGCTTTGTTCACATTGTTAATACTGTCCCCAAAGATTCTCCTTAAGAAAAAAAATTAAACAAAAAAAAAACTGTTTGGCAATACAAAGGTTGTAATTATGAAATATCAAAAATCATTCATCCCTAAAATTTGGCTGCACATCACTTTGAAAAATATATATTTTTGGGGATTTAACAAAATACTTAAACTCATGAAAAGTTATTTTTTTACTCTCTAAATCACGATTCTTTATTTGACCCTTCATGTGTGCACAAGATATTTTAGTAGGTTGAGTTCACAGAAGCCTCTGCAGGAGGACAGGAGTAAAATAATATCAGGTAACACAGCTTGAGGCAGTTTCCAAGAACATTTAAAACAATTTGTTTGTGGTGAAAAGCTTTGGTGAAACTTGTTTTTTAGAATTATTGTTTAGCATTAGAACCCAACATTCCTCCCTTTAATAGTCTACGCACAGAATTTCTATTAATTTCTGTTAAATGAACGCGCTAAACCAAGTAAGACTAGATTACCTGTCCCACAACTTCTCCTGCTAGAACCTAAACCTTATTTCCTTTTGTTATCCAACACATTCATCACACTGCATTTCCCTTTTTAGAGCAAACAGCTTCAAATACATCACACAAGGACACAGTGTACCTCCATTTGCTTCTGTAGTCTGTTATCCTGTTTGATTAAGGCTTTTTGCAAAGTTTCCATAGTTTTGATTATATTTAGCACAAAGTCTAAAATACTGAGCCTTGAATAAATAACCCTGAAGAGAAGTTTAAGAGTTGAGACGTTTGGATGAAAACTTCAACATTAAAAGCTGTAGGGTGCAAGCAAAGTTTTGAGTACATCATTATCATTGCAGTGTGCATTAAGCCAAAGGCTTTGAGAACCATTCTTCATTTTGTGCAAAATATATATAGTTATTTCCTTGAATAGTTGATCTTATTTCAATACATTTTGATTTCACATTCAGTTTTATTTTTACTTTGGGTTTTGGCCAATATCAAAAGGGTACCTACTCATTCAATAATATACAAATGACATGCTTTTCCTGAGGAAAATAACTGCATATCACATCGTTAGTTAAGAAAATATATACAGGAGTACATTAAACACATTTCTCATATACTACAATCACAATGGCATGCTGGCAGCAAAACATAGTACACCCAAAACAGAAAGAAGCTTGCCTTTCTGGTGTTTTAAGTAAAAATGGCCGTCCACAAAGAGGGCAGGTCTAACAGCCTGAATCCATTATGTATTTAAAACACATAAGGCTTCGTATGAAACACTTCTGTAACATCTTATGAACCAACTTGGTGATTCATTGAGCATAATAGGATCGGCTGAGCAATATAATATGAAGCTTTGATGCATTATGCATTAATCACAGTTAAAAGGATCCAGTGCTTTATTGTTTCTAAATATGCTTTCATGATGGCCAGACTGCATCTATGAGATGCTATACGTGTTTTTATAAAGGCAATACAATGCTTTATAATGAGGTTTTTTGAGTTACTATAAAATGTATAAAATCTTCTTTTTAAAGAAGCCAGAAATGCATAATACTAATACTTACATGATACCATATGTAAAGCCTGAGATTATGTTTGGAACACTGTAAAAGGTTTCTTGGCTTTGATACTGTGTTGTTTGAAAAGTCCCTCTTTTGGCATCATGTTAGACTAATTTGTAACACTTTTTGTTCTTTGACAGAGTTGCATAAACACTGCTGTGTAATGAAACCAGACAGTGATGGACCATTGGCCTTAATGTGCATCACCTGCATCACCCAGTCACAGCAGAGCTGCGGTGTTGTTTGGATGCATCTTGGCAAGAAAGTGTTAAAGCACAGCCAGCAGAGCTGCACACTCGGGTCACCTTAAGTCACCTTAACAGCAGACTTCTTCTGGACACAGAGAAAGTAAATGTAGGGCACGCCGATGAAGGCCCATTTCTCGTTGGGCCAGAACATGATGACAGGTCCTCGCTCCGGGGCCTCAGTCGCAACGTCAAAGTAGGCAAAGCAAACGCAACCCAAGTAGGAAGCCAGACAAATGAGGATGTGCCTGTAAAAGCAAAGTTTGAATGAACCAAACTGCCTGAGAAAAGACTCTAAATATATCAAGTTGATGTCGCAAACTCATGTGGAGTAAGATTATTTCTATTTGTTTTCAATTGAAAAATCACCTTGTTTATGGTGTTTTGCTTAAATTTTATTTCTTGTTTCATTTTTCCTGATTCTAGTACAGAAATCTGCACGTATTCTTGTTTCAAGATCCAGACCCTAATGTACCGGTATGTCTTTTTCACATTTCTTCCAAAGGATCTTAACTTAATTATAGAAAAAAAAAAGAAAAAAAACGTGATAAGATGGAGATCTTGTGTTAAAATCTGTGTTTTAATTACAATAATTAATGTACAATGAGTAGATAGATTGTATGACCTTTATAATAGTCCAAACTACAACAACTTTGAGCTTACCAAGCACAGTGCAAGTAGGGGAAGTTGACAGATGACCACATCTCACAGAATATCCTGTCACTGATCCAGCAAAGCAGAGCCAGAGCCCACCAGATTCCTGAGACCAGACCCAACTTGAACACACGTGGGTTTTCACACCTGCAATGACCAAAGAGAGCACTGAGAATATATATATATATATATATATATATATATATATATATATATATATATATATATATATATATATATATATATACACACACACACACACACATACATACATACATACATACACTGTCTGTCTGAGAAAACACACAACAATATGTACTGAGTTTGGTGTATGCAATACTTAGTGCATACAATCAGTCTATGCAGGTACACAAAATACAAAAACTTTTTGGGCATCTTTGATGAGTAAGTCAAAATAAAAAAAATAAAAATGTAATTAAAAGAAAAAATACATTAAATTTTGTTATTCAGACTTGCTTTAGCTTTTGCTGATTTGGCTTTTCCCCCCCACTATTTGGCAGTGGCACAATATTGACAAAGTGTCAACTTTTCATTTGATACGGTGAACTTGTTTACAAACAGTTGCCTCTTGATGCATCCAGCAGCAACATTAGCATCCACTTAGAGCCATGTATGTTTTTACTTGATGATTGTAAGATTGTTTTGTCTCCAATGACTCCATTCAAGAAATATGCGATTCTTTAGCTGCTAAATAGGAGTTTTCTTTTCTTTTTTTTAAAGCTTTGTACGTACAAACGGCTGCCTGCTACGGCTAAAACTGAGACTGGACCAAAACATTGTTATTATTATCAGTTATGGGACAGAAAACCACAACAGTGAGCTGAAAAATGTTCAAACACTTTGAAGGACTGAAGGGAACTGCGGACAACATACAGAAACATAAACCAAAGGATGTCCTCCACTAGTAGCCTCAGTTGATACAAATGGGAGAAAGGATTTTAATTTAAGCAAATAAAATGGAATTGAACTCACTCTAAAATTTCATATTGAACAAATTTGCTGGATTGGGAATGAAATACTTCTTCAGTAATTCATACAGGATAAATGTTACTGTCTGTGTAGCTTGGGTGCTGTTATAGTTACAACTGAGATGTCCATACCAAGATGTTAAGTTGTAGGTTAGCACGTTTATTTTTAGATACGCCGATTATCTATTTTTAGGGGGGGGGGGGGGGGTGCTGACAGAACTGTGATCCAAGTAGCAAGTATTCTGGTCTTTGCACAAATATCTCCTAGTGGACAGACCACTGACCTACAGAGACGTATGCTATTCCAGAGTGCCACTGCTCAAACTATTCTTAGTCTTGTTCTCCTTAGACACACCAGTTACACCCTCGCTGCCGCTGGCTGGGGTAAAACAAAGACAGAGGCAAGGAAGCGTGATTAAAGTGTGTTGATGATGCAACTGTTTAGTCACTGTGACACAGTTCATCCCCTTCCCCTAAGACAGAGCGTTTGATGAGGTCATAGCATTTTACGAGCCTTAAATTTGAGTTACCATTGTTCCAAGGAGAGAGGAATGTTGTGACATAAAGACTTTCCAGAAAGCATTACAAGCGCAATAAGATTTAAATAAACAACAACTGAAAAATATAAGTGCTTGTCTAAAGTTAATGAAGCAGCCATGACGTCTCTGCATCAATGGAAAGAGAAGTAAAGACAGCGTGGCATTCTAAAGCTTGTTATTGTACTTTTTAAATCATCCTATAAAGTTGTTATTGCGACTGCAAGAGCAAACAGTTGCGTAACATTAATTACTGGCCACCTAAAAAATGAGTCCAACCCTCACTCTGCTTTTAGCTCTTAGATTTTAGTCTCCACCAACTCCTGAGGGAAACATCCGACTCTTTCCTGCACTAAGTGCTTCACTCTGTTCCCTAGTTAGCCGTTAACTTTGTCTGTCTGCTGTATGGCGCTGTCGAGGTAGCATGCAGTGGGTTTATCAGAGCTTTTTTGCTTAAAATATGTTGAATTGAGGAAGGGTGCGTTGGTGTCCCGGCTACTCATCAGCAACAGGATGTACAAAAATAGATGGCCAATGATACGACTTCCCAAAGGGAAATAGGCCATTAAATTGCCATCAATATTCTATTTTACTGTTAAGAGTTTCGATCGATTACATGCTCATTGGAGCTGTGCATCAGAGACGGCACTAAGCCAGCTCGGTGCTCAGTAACTGCCTTTACATACATGCAGTACAACTGCCATACGCAGGCAAAACACCCCTTCCTGCTAACAAGCACTGACAAAACCATCACCACACAGTTGGATTTATCAGGAACACTGTGCCTATCAGCTCAAACAGTCGCTTGTAAGATAAGAACCATGACATGAAACTAGGATTTCTGCTTGGAGACGTGAGCGTCAGCAAGTGTGATGGAGAGTTTGAGTGTTGAAGGCAAAGATAAGTGAAGGAAAGGCCAGTCTGTCTATCTGGGGTGGAGCTCTGTCGAGAGGCTTCTCTCACTCAGGGTAAAAGAAAGGAAGAGGCTGCATAGGATGCAACAAGTCCTGATATTTATCAAAGACGCTGGAGGTCTTCCTGCATTAGTTTTAATGGTATAAAAGCTTCGCTTGTCAAACTCTATTGTGTGACAATATATATTTTGACTTTCAAAATAAGTCAAAACATGTCTTTTGTACGAATTTAGTCTTATTTCCAAATATGTTCAAAATGATCATCTAAGCACTTGTGTTTTCTTGACCCATCACCACATTCAAAGACATCAGCAACAACTTGATGTGTAAGAGTGTTGTTTTTACAGAAAGAAAGCGATGGCCAAAACTACAAAAATAAGACACCAGATGTAATAAACCAGAATCATCTTTTACGTACTGACAAAATATGAGAAAAATCTACTTTTTAAAACCTGGGCAGATTAAATTGACGGTATTTCAAGAGATGGTGCATCACTTGTATCTGCCAATATGTATATATGAAGGTATATTTAATAATATTGTGTAAAAACTGTTTTTTTTGTATTTGTTTTTTAACATTTCATTTGCGAACTATATCTGTTGTTTCAATCAAAAATACTAAATATCTGGTTTAACTCATACCACACACCTGTTACCTTGGCAATGTGCGAATGAACTTAGCTCTCACAAGCCAAAACTATCCTTTCATACAAAGTCACTTTTGTTTGTTTTGTACTGTCCTTTATGAATAACTCAGCTATTATTGCATGACTGGTATTATTGCTTTAGCACTAATATAATATTTGTAAAGGATGTCCTATACACGGGACATGTTGTTCTTGTCCACCTGGAAGTGACTTGAATAGAAGCCAGGAGTCGTATTGTAAAACAAGCAAACAACTACAAAACTATTTGGTGGTTTCTGAGGGCAGAAGTCCATCTGCCAGGACCACAGGAATTCTCTCCTACTTAGCAGAACAAAGACATGCGACCTCAACAGATGACTGGCACTTGCAGTAATGTCAGGAACAACCAACAGGTTGAACAATGGATGACTTAGGGTTACAAGAGTGACGGTGGCGAGTAAGGGATGTAGGAAACGGAAAGAATAGAGCAACTGCACATTGCTGTGACGAAGAAAAGCAATACAAACACACATAAAAAGGGCATGAGCGGCTTGTTTTGCGTTTTCACGGACATTCTTTCACATCGTAATGTCCCAACAACATGCCATTAGACAATGTCAGTACAAAAGGCCAAAGGTGACATGTTAGCAGACTGCAGACACTTCATCTTGAGACCGTTTCCCTTTCGTCCACTTAACTACTTCACATTACAGCAGCTGATTTCATTAGACTACTTTAAAACACCGACATGGTCACTGATATCTGCTGCTGTGGTACTCTTACGTTCAAACTTAGCCTAGTTAGAGTAAGTGGACATTTATGCCTCACTAAATAATTTTGTTAAGAAATATTTACACCTAATATCTGCCAGGTGTAACCTAAATAAGTTGAGTCGGTGAGTGAGGAAGATATCCTGTGGATATATACATGCACGCTAGGATTTTCCCACACCTGTCATATTGTATTACCACTTGGTCCAAGCTGGGAAAAAAAACAAACATTATATACATAAGAACTCTCAAAACATAGACAGAGCA
This sequence comes from Cebidichthys violaceus, assembly GCF_023349555.1. Classification (NCBI taxonomy): domain Eukaryota; kingdom Metazoa; phylum Chordata; class Actinopteri; order Perciformes; family Stichaeidae; genus Cebidichthys; species Cebidichthys violaceus. Next base: position 7,452,604 of record NW_027176594.1, read on the forward strand.
CAACACTTCATACTCTGAAAACCAACCCCAGTCAGCTGAACATTATGCAACCAAGGGTTGAAACGCAAAAAATGCCTGTAACTCGCTAAAAACATACGATTTCAGCATGTTAGATAAGATTTTAGCACCCCGTCTACCAGGGGTGCAGTTGATAGCTAAAATAACAAATACTCTCCCTATTATATACGTTTATTAATATAATTACGGGACAAGTTGGCAAGCTAATGTTAGTCTGGTGTTAGCAAGCCAACATACAGCAGTAAGCTCAAGCACTTGAAAACATAATACTGCATATCTTTCTGATTTATCCACATTCAACCATAACACAAGTTGTTTACTGTCAGTTTTAGGCTGAATATAGTTCTGTAAGTTACACTGACATTTAGAAAAGAAATTGGTGCAAACAAAACATTAGACATACTGGAGAGTCAAGATCCTACTCTTTCCCCATTATTCCTGCTGATGCCTCACGTTTTATTGAATGTTTCCTCCATTTGGCTTCTTATAAAAATGCAGTTTTGGGTTCTTTACCCTGTTGTTCCACACACAGCAACTTTAAGGTATTTTTTTGTTGTTTGCTAGCATATGAAAGTGAAAAGGAGGCCCCTTCACACAATACATTGTTTTCCCCTCCGGTGTGGGCTGGACTCTGTTCGGTCATATAATTACAAAGTACAACCTTTCGACCTTAGATCATTTTGTCTGCCTCCTCCTCCTAAAACTCCTGCTTCATGTACAAAATGACCCACATTCTTGCTCCTTCCCCACTGACAGAATTTGTTTCACTGTGTTCAGATGACATCAGGCAAACAAGAGCATCTGCTGTACCAGAGGCAAGTTTCTCGTACAGCCATAGACTGTATACAAGAACCGGTCAGCTTTCTCCATTAGCGCTGCAGACTTTTGTAACCATCAGATAATGCTCCACTCTCTCTAAATTATAATCATGGCTGAACCACAACCAATCATGTGTCCATGAACCACAAAGAACTCAACATAGGAGTCTGAATCTGATTTATTGTACGATGCTTTTACTAACCTTTTAAGCTCAGTAATGAGGAGTACGGTGCAGGGGATGCCCAGAGTCATGAGTGACAATGAGTTGACGACAGGTTTCACGAAGGCCAGCCCAGTGGTGATCCCCGACAAGATGCCGATGACCACCTTGAACCGTGACCTAAATTGAACAGCAAAACAAGAAACAACAAAAATTGCAGCAACTTTGCACTCTATGAACAGCATTGTGCAATTCAGAGATGAAGCTCTTCCCAGAAAGCACCGTGACTCAGTAACGCTTAGTAAACAAAAATCCCTCAGCTGCAAGAGGGATCTGAAGTGAATAAGCAGCCATGATGGCTCTGTGACAATGGAACGAGAAGTGAAGACATGTGATGCAGCTTTTACTGGCGTCAGCTATCTCGGACATTAAACTGGGAGTCATAGCAGAGAAGACGCACCATGCGACTGAACTGTGAGCTGCTCTAACACTGTAGGTCTACACGAAATACGAGATGAACGTGACCTTTGCTTCGCTGTGAAACTGATTCAATGTGAACACAAAATCTAATTGGAAATAACTGTGATCTCTTTTTTTTTTGTGAAATATGTATGTAACACAACAAATCAGACACCGTCATGTGTGTGTGTGCACACAGTTACACTAGCAAACATACCGATCCCTCCTGAACATCCTGGGTAGGTATCTCTTGGGAAACCACATGGCGATGGCACACATGAGCACCCATAAGATGGCCAGCTCATCCAGCATCTGGCCGAGAAAGCTGAGCGTGGCGTGAAAATACGTCGATCCAATACCTGAAAGAAGATGGACACAGAAACACACAAATGAGACGTCGTCTGAAGATTGTGTTTCTTAAAAAAAAACGTTTGACATTATGTCAAAGAGAAAGGAAAGTCAAAGAAATGCACGAGTTAAGTTTTAAACAGTTTGTTTCAGGAGATTTAAAACTTTCTTTTGTGTTTTGTACAGCTGTCATGTTCCCATTTCCATCTATCAAAAAAGTATTCAAAAACTGACACAAAGTTCCAGATGTCCCCTCTAAATGAGATTACATTAAACAGAAAATAACTAAAGTGACATTAAATGTTTTTGGCAGACAAGTGACAGGAAAGAACACTGGAATGAACAAGTTAACTAGAAGAAGCAACTTGGAAACCAGTGTTAATGTTACTGGGAGTTGTGGAAGGATGGATCAGTCAGTGCCCCTTTGTTATCACGGCCCAACAGACCTTCTATTATCAGAATAATCTGTTTTCATAACAGGAGATTCCTACAGTTCCACGAACTTCTTATCCAAAAAGGGACCACTGCTGTCAGTCAGAAGTTACTGATCATGACAACCTGTCAGTGTACTCGTACAGAGAGCTGAAACATTTATGTGATTAATCGATTAGTTGGTCTCACGAGAAAATTATTTCAATGATCAAATGGAATGGTTTCTTCTGTCTTCTATTATAGTAAACTGAATTTTTTTGTTTTTGTTTTGACATTTGAAGACGTCACATTGGACTGGATTGTGAAATTGTGACTGGCACTTTCCCTTTTTTCTTTCATTTTATTAACAAAACGATCAATCAAGCAATAAAATCAGAAGCTTAACCAATAATTAAAAGAATCCAATATTGTATATGTCCCAGTAGCAAGCAATGCAGTCAACCCTAAACTACATGTATGACTCCTACCAAACACGGCTGAGGCCAAAACCAGAGAAAAGCAGCTGAACGTTGTTTTCATACTAGAACTTATAGAGACAGTTGTAGAGATGAAACCATGTAACCGACTTGTCTGCTGTGTAACTTTTAACAGCCTCCAGATTTCAAACAATGGATACAGTCAGAGCTACTAGGCCACTGAAAAAAGCAAACTGCATATATTTTAATCACTGGTTTGGAAGGCAGGTGTTGGACAGGGAAGACACGGGACTACTCTGATACGAAAAGAAAAAATTAATACAAAAGTTACACAATCTGAGCATACATGGCCAATAGTTCAAGTTCAGTTATGCGAATCACATTCAACAGCTCCTCAATTATCAGCCAGTAAAGTCACATCTCAGGAACATTGGGAGGTCTGTCAGGTTGGGGTTTTTTGCTGACAGTGCAACCAGAGTGTTTTCATAACAGCTGTAAGGGAACTGGGCAGTGTAATCTCTTAACTGTGCTGTTATGTACATAACAGTGGCACCATTTACGACTGAAATACTGTGTCAAAGGAAATTGAGGCAGTAGGCTTATTCATCCCACCAATGAATAAGCCTAGTCATAGCAAAGTGTTTGTCTTAAAGGGTAAAATGATTCAGGACGACCTGAAGCTAGAACGTGGACAGCTTCAGCTTCCTCAGGCCACGGCTGAGGAAACCTGCATACGAACAGTGTTGCTGCAGTTTAACAATGTGGGCCCCAACATACAAAGCATACATGTTGCACAATATTTAACTAATGTACATGTACATGTACTCACAATGTTTGTGTATTCTATGGCTGCTGCAATTATCTATTAATCTGCAGATAATTCTCTAAATTGAAAACTCTTTTGGTTTATATTATTGTTAATATTTTTTAAATGCCTTTCACAATATCCAGAGTCCAATCGGACATATTCTAATTGCTTATTTTGTCTGACTAACAGTCCAAATCCCCAAATATTCTGTTTGTCAAGCAGTTTATTATTCAGAAAATTTTCATTATTGGTTTATTTGTAGATTTTTTTTCATTTTGTCTATAAAAATGTCCAAAAATTGTAAAAATGCCGGTGATAATTTCCAAATAGTGTCTTGTTCAGTCCAACTAGCACTCTACAATGCCCAAAAATATTCAGTTTACTAATAGAAGACTAGAAAAAACAGCAAATATTCACAATAGAGGAGCTGGAACACACTGACTTTTTACTTATAAAACAACTTATTTATTAATTGTCAAGACTGTTAATTTTCTGTTAAACAATTAGCCAATTAATTAATTTAAGTAGTGTATTTTCACACTAAAAAGTCTAAAATAGATTTATCAATCTACATCGCTTTGGTGTGAGTAGCCTAGTTTTGGAGGTATTGTTGTTAGAACGTCTTGAGAGGAACTATGTTCTTTCAACCGGAGTTCCTGCATGAAACTGCTCACAACCAGGTCTGTGGATTACAGTGAGTAACTGGGTCTTAAGAGACATTTCAGCATTTCACATGTATTTTTTTGGGGGGCACTTTGAGCACCACAAGCCTGAGTCCAACCCAGAACAATCCAAATTGATAAATAGAACTACAGGTGAGACAAGAGGTATTTTTGTATTTAGGGGTTAACTGTTACTTTAAGCATTACCTAAGATTTAATTAAAACACATTAAATGAAATACTTGCCTGGAGCCCTTTACAAGATGTATAAATAAAGGAATAGTTATATGGTTTGTTAGCTGGGAGAAGTTTAAGCGTAATTAAGACGCTGAAGGTCTCCCACAAAGCTGAACAGAGACATGAAAGGTTAGGTCATCATCACACAGAGTGTAGACATTATAATGTCAGCTCAGACAACTTACCGACCACAACTAGTAGACTCCATATGAGGTAAATCCCACTGTTGAAATGTGTTGCATATTGGCGGAACAAGCACATTAATATGGGCGGCAAAACAAAAAACAAAATGTTGCTGATCTGAAATGATAAACAAAAGGGGGAAAAAGCTATGAGCAAAAATAAATCACAGTCGAACTGATCGTGTAGCTCAATGACAACATGCTTGTCAAAAGTCGATCAGTGCGCGAGCCTCGCTGGCCTTTAACAAACTTGACAGCCAGTGGGAATGATAAAAAGGAACATTTAAAACCTGATGCTAACAGTAAACAACGTGATGCTGAAGCTAAAAAGCATAATATTAGAGGATCATATTAAAAGACAGCAGTGCAGTACAAAGAAAAACAAAAAGGCAGTCAAGCTGTGCATAGAGTTAGTTAGCTGTAACTTACATAAAACTGCATTATGCAAGAAAACAAAACATCACACATCGTTAAGCTAACGTTAGAACCGACCGTGTTGTAAAATTCAGCAATGCTGGGGTAAATTAGGTAATTGCCTTCACACCAGTCCACATCGGAGCTGCCAGCCTGCAACTGGTCCCAAAAAATGAGATTGACGTTACTCATGTCTGGACTAGTCCTGTCGGATGGACAGTGAAAAGCAGACAACAGCCGACAGTAATGGACCAAAAAAAAAAAAACAGCACACTTGAGGAAATTGTCTCAATTTCTCAGCTCCGTTGTTCACCGGTCGATTTGAACGTTTTGAGACCTGACTCGACGATGTGGTAAACTACAGAAATCGTCGCTGAGCTGCATGTTTAAGCCGCTGTCCTTCCACAAAGCCCCCTGCTTGTCGTGACACTCCGCACTGTGCATTGACAGCTGCTCGGGTCTGTGGCCAAAGAGTGTTCAAGCCCTGCAAGAGAGTTCACCCCTATCTGCTTCCTCGTTCAGTGACACGTGACCACAAGAAGCAGTCCGGAAGCAGCCGGTCTAAATAGATTTCAAGCAACATTAATAACTTTACACTTTTCAGATGTGCTTTTTCTACTTTGATATGTCAAATTGTTTGTCTGGTATTGACTCACTGGCATGTCTTACTGGTATGAATCAGAGCCATCATAGTCTATGCTCGATAATATTGTTGAAGTGCAAAACAAGTCTGTATTGTTAACTGCTAAAAATCGAGGAACTTTGACACATTTCATCCAGGTGCTAATTGAACCATACTGCATTACTTATAAAGTCTTTGGACGTTTACATCTCCTTATCTACTCTCTGGCTCCCTCTGGCCGAGGCATGCTCAATGACTCTATAACCCCCTCATCCTCATTGGATTAATTATATTATATATTATATATACTTGCTTTTACATGAAACATACATTTTAAATAATCAAGATAAATAAATTAAGATAATTACCTATATGCTCTATTCATATAATCAGTTTAATGCAGTTGTGTTGGTCGGCATTAACGTGTTATTAACCTTCAGCTTGAGCCCAATAGGAAAACTACAGCGGTTCAGTTATCGCGAGAACATTCAGGCCTATGTGAGACCACGAAGCGGATATCCGGCCTCTTTTCCGTGGCGGACTGTTGTAGGGCCGGTTTAGCAAAATGAAGGTACATCGCTTTCCTAACTTTAAATTTATGTGGAAAGCTATTTTCTGTTAAAATACTACAATGTGATCGATGCCATGTTTCTGAACTTAAACGCGGACCAGTTTAATGTAGCAATCGCGGTGCTGACTCTTCGGATGATGTTTGATTGTGATGAGAGTCAGCGCTGACGATCCTGTCGGGAAGGGGAGCTGTAGAAACATGTCGGCACACTGAGCGAAATGTGCTGCCTTTTCAAGTTAACTGCAATAAAATAGTTTTCCGTCTTTTGCTGCTTACGTTATCTAAATCGGCAGTGTTACCCGAGTTGTCGGTTTTCAACGTTATCAGTTAAACCGGTTGTGTTAATGTTAGCATTGTCGAGAGTGCTAACGTTAGCTCGCCGACATAGAAGCTAACAGGCCTCTGAGCCACGGCGTCTCCTTCTGAACTTTAGCTCAGATATCGGTAACGGGACTGCAGGGTGTTTTTACCCCGATGTCAGGTTCCCACCAGTAACTCCAGTTGTGCCTCATTTACCTGCTACACGTACCTGCATTAGGACTCTTGGTAACCTGTCGTGACCCATGAGGAACTGAAGTACATGTGGTAACAACTACATTGCAACTCTCTCCTCTTTCAGCTGAACATCTCGTTCCCCGCTACTGGCTGCCAGAAGCTGATTGAAGTTGATGATGAGCGCAAGCTGAGAACTTTCTATGAGAAGCGTATGGCCACCGAGGTGCCCGCTGACCCTCTGGGAGATGAGTGGAAGGTAAAGTGATGTTTGACCTCTATAATGTTGTTGTAAGTATTCTGTAAAACATGCTGCAGAGTGTATGTGTTAGTTTAACTTGGTGGAAAGATGTATAGGTCTATTAAACCTGACGTGGCACACCAGTAGACCCATTCTGACTGATCTATAGTCATTAAGGGGGGACAGCGTGTTGCAAGAGTAACATTGGAGCTGGCTACCAAATACGACCAGGTCCAGGATCAGTAGATGGTTGACCGGTATTGCTCTCTCATTGTGTCTTGTGTACACCTTTCTAATCCTGCTCCTCCTGTCACTAGTTCAATTCCCTTGCATTCTCGAAGCACCTACTAGTTAACTCTGTAACCCTAAATGGAAGAGCTTGTTTTCTCTACTTCTGCAGGGCTATGTGGTGCGCATCAGCGGAGGCAACGACAGACAGGGCTTCCCCATGAAGCAGGGTGTGCTGACCCACGGCCGTGTGCGCCTGCTGCTCAGCAAGGGCCACTCCTGCTACCGTCCCCGCAGGACCGGCGAACGCAAGCGCAAGTCTGTCCGCGGTTGCATTGTTGACGCCAACCTCAGCGTCCTCAACTTGGTCATCGTCAAGATAGGTAATGCGAGCGTGAAACGATACAGCAAACTAATCACAGGCTTGTTTTGAAATGTATGTTAATGTCCCTTGTAAATTGTTTGTGGCACACCAGTAGACCCTTTTTGATTGGTCTATAGTCAATAAGGGGGGACAGTGTGTTGCCAGAGTGACTGTGGAGCCACTTACCAGATACGACCAGGTCCAGGATCCATGGACGGTTGAACTGTAATGCTCTCTCATTGCGTCTCATGTACACTATAATAGTGCTGGGCGGTATACCGGTTTTAATTTCCTGTATATTAATTTTTCATATACTGCCGAAACAACTACTGTCGCTCTTCAACAGGCAGCAAAATATATTGTTCGCCGCGACGGGCGCTACAGTCGGAGCTAGTTGTCTTAACTGTATTGAGAGGGACCCCTGATCATGGTTATAACTTAATAACACAACAATTAATAACCCACAACTAACTCTCTTTAACAGGGCAACACCACGGCACACAAGTTTGTGACACATAAACAATTTGTAAAGCTAATAATTGTACATTTATAAAATTACACCCCCGAACGGCATGCTGGGTACAGCTCGCTAGCTACCCCGGTAGTACAAGTCTGCTAACAGCAGGGAGAGGCTCTGTCACTACATTAACAGAAATGAGCGATGCAGGAGGAACAAAGACTTTTGCTTTTTGGGGTATTTTGGTTAGATACATATGCAACGCTGATTACCGTGTAATATTTGTTATAAATGTACGTTGGTACTTAGAGGGTGATAAGAGGCTGTAGGGACGGACTTAGGACCCAGGGGAACGTAGGTGAAGAAAACAAGAAGTGACGGAAGACACGTCACACAAGGCCGGTTCTTGGGTTAAAAATGGCTGCTTAGTAATTAAACGCACGATAAAATAATTTTCGGCATTAATTAATTAATGCGTTAACGCGAGGTGGAAAAAGGTGATATACTGTGAAACCGCCAGAATCTTACAAAATACTGTGATACACATTTTTGGTCATACCGCCCATCACTGCACTAAAACTGTTGCTCTACTAAATACAGCCGTGTTTGTGATATTGGGGTAGTTTCACTGTCGCACTGATGATAAACTGTCCTCAAAGTCTGGATAGTCTTATTGTCTCCATTGATTGTTTGAAACTCCTGCAAGTACTGAAGATGTAGGAAGTGCAATTTGTAATTGAACTCTGCTTTAGTCAAGTTGATCCTTTTGACTCATCTTCTCCTGTTCTGGTCTCAGGTGAGAAGGAAATTCCCGGACTGACCGACAGCACCGTCCCTCGCCGCCTGGGTCCCAAGAGGGCTAGCAAGATCCGCAAGCTCTTCAACCTGGCTAAGGAGGATGATGTGAGGCAGTATGTGGTGAGGAGACCTCTGTCTAAAGAAGGTAAGACTAAAGAGTGAGTTTTCACAGATATGGCTTCACTTGAAGCTTGAAATCACATGTCTGTGAATTATTAGGGGGGGTGGGTGAGATCAAATTGAGCTTGTTGTAATATGTAAGGATGACTGAAATGTGAATTTGAAGTACTGCCACTATGAAAGCACAGTGAGAATGCGAAACAACTTTTACGGGTAACATTGCAGGTCTTGGTATTGAAGCTTTGTCCTGAAATTTGAAATACAGTTGACTTACAAACACTAGAACTCAGTGGTGGGATATGCTGTCAGTTACATTTTTGACAATTATAATTGTATTTATTGTCATGTATCAAGCCTAAGTGTTGTATATATTAAACTAAATGCTAGTTTTTAAGGACCACTGTCAATTTTCAGCTCAATCCTTTTTACTGTGTAAGATCTATGCAAACTTCATTCCTCCACTTGTCAGTATTTTTAATCCTGTATGGCTGAACAGCAAGAAAGTTATCGAGGCCTTTGATACGTTTCTTTGCCAGATAAGACTTTAAAAACAAAGTAACTTGATCATTCTTGCCACTTTTGCGCATGTGTCTTGCTGAGCTTTCTTTACAAAAAATTGCAGCGACACAGGATGGTGGAAATTAGTATCAGTCCCAGTTTCAGAATTGTTACACCATAATAGCTGGCAAAAAATTAACGAAGTCTGACGAGCGCAATTCTTGTCAGTTAGATCTTCGCACCTCACCTGCATTTATAAAAGCACTTCAGCTGTTGGAGTGAGGGTGGCCAGTTGACCATCCCCCAACCCTCTTTACCACCACCAATATTAAATGATCTCTTCTCTTTTGGTAGGTAAGAAGCCCAGAACTAAGGCTCCCAGGATCCAGAGACTGGTGACGCCCCGTGTGCTGCAGCACAAGCGCCGCCGCATCTCCCTCAAGAGACAGCGCACCCTGAAGAACAAGGAGGAGGCTTCTGAGTACGCCAAGCTGCTGGCCAAGAGGATGAAGGTACGGTTTCATCCCTATGTCTTGACATTTATTTATTCTTTTGCTTTCATTACTGTTATAGTGGGATCAGATCTTCTGAAAGTTGGGACATTTTGTGGATTGTTATGGTTTAAACCTAAAAAAAGGACAATGCACATTTGTTAGTATGCCTGTGCTTGCCAGCTGGATGATTTCTAACGTGCCCATTTGACTTCACTGTCTTTTGGGGAAATTAACTTGTTTGCTATTTGCTGATTTTTGGATGTGTTGAAATGTACTCACATATGTTCCTGCTAACAGGAGGCCAAGGAGAAGCGCCAGGAACAGATCGCTAAGAGGCGTCGCCTTTCTTCTCTGAGAGCATCCACATCCAAGTCAGAGTCCAGCCAAAAGTGAAATCACAAAGTCAAATAAAGTCATGTTTTGCTGAAAATAAGCCGGTGTAATGTCCTTCAGTACCGTGATGCCGTAGAAATGTCTAATTGCAGGTTTGCCAGTTGAATCATGGAAGGCAATTAAAACCGAAATTGAGAAATCACTGAATTTACTGTCATTTTGGGTACCTAAAATAACATAATATATATAGCTTGGCTGCTATTCCAAAAAAATGCACAACCATAAAACGTAGGCATTTCATTTCAGAAACAAGTGCCATTGTAAGAGTTGGTCGCTCTGTAGCCATCAAAAATAAGGATGTTTTTGAGCTGTCAGCCCAAAATTTGGGCTATTACTATTCAGTAACATGGGAGGTATTTTAAAGATGATAAACTGCCCATGCAACAAGTTCTGTATGTCCCTATGTAATGTCCATATACCAGTTACAGGACGCCTTGTCTACCATAACACCTGCTAGACTTAAAGGACAAGAGGGAACAATTCTTCAATGTTCAACTTTAATAAGTGGTTGCACCTGTCTGGGAGCAACAAACTTCAGCACACATACCCCGTTACATTATGAATCACAGATCACATCCTTTAACATCACACCCATTGTCAAACGCAGGCGTCTTGGTTAGCCGTCTCGTTCTGTGGGAACTCTTGGCTTGTGGGTGAACCTGGACCACGGCCTTCTGAGTCGAGCAGCTCTCTGCAGTATTGAGAAAACTTCTATCCTGATAAAAGCTGTGGTGGTGAGGTTCAGGGCAGCTGAGGTTGTACATCTGGGAAATGAAGAAGCACACAGACACAAGCTGATGCTGCAAGAACTGAGGCAGCACCTGGGCGCTCCAGGATAGGGTCAGCCAGCTGGTCTGGAGGTCCTGAACCCGACCGAAAGACCTGGACAAACTCACCATGACCTGTTGGGAAGAAAAAGGTACTTATTTAACCAGATGTTTTTATGGGAGCTAAAATGAAAGTGGGTGCAATAGGCCTTTTTCAATAAAGACGTTTTTACTTGTCACAGTAGGAAAAGCACAGGCGTAAATTAAAGACACCTGAATTTAATTTAGCTGCTTTGATTACATGGTCCTGTATCATGAGTGTTTGCTCACTGGCACTAAACTGAAACGGCTATTAATGTTATAACACCTGTGCTTCTCCTGCTGTGAAAGACGTATGGCCAACTGATTCAAACCAAATGCAAATTGAGTTGAAGTATTGAAAAGTCAATTCAACTACCTCTATTCTATTACTGTCGCCTTAAAACTTCTGTAAGAGTTAAATTGCTTTAAGAAAAAAAAAAAAACTTGCACAGCAATGTCATTAATATTTATTTGAAAATGTTACATAGCTTCATAAGAACTTCACCAGAAACGCATTGTGACTGCAAAGAAAACATGCTCATAATTGTTCCATAACTATTGTTTGCTTAATGCGCGTGTGAGTTTAATAAGACTTATTTCCTGGATACAAATCCATTAATAAGTTAGTATCTTTTGGAATGCATGCGCAGCCTCCTGTTAAAAGAATAGTTTGACATTTTGGAAAATGCACTCGTTTGCTTTTTTCTTTTGCAGAGTTAGATAAGAGTTCAATAAACTCACCCAAAAGTCAACCACTTTTTGGTTTTGGCCAGAAATTGATAGTTTCCAGCCTTTACGCTAACCATCGGTAGCTTCATATTTAATGGATACATTTTAGTCATCTAACTCTTGACAAGAAAGCAAATAAGCATATTTTCCAGATAGTGAAACCATTCCTTTTACACTATACTCACAGCACACCTGAACAGACTGCATCTTGGAGCCGACCATGTGGTACATCCTCCTACACAGCTTGGCGGCGAGTGAAACCAGTCGCACAGGGTATCCTCTCCCGAGTGTGGCCGCCTCAAAACCCTGGACCAAATGTGCTTCTTCCTCTAGAAAGTCAGCAAGAAGATAAAGTAAGGGGTAAATTCTGAATGTGACTTCCAGCTGCTTCACATCAGTAACTCATACGTGACGCCATCGGTATACCTTTATCTTCCTCAGAGGCAGGAAGCCCTCGGTCCATCAGAGCCTCAGAGGCGATCAGAGCGGAGTCCAGTCCCACACTGGCCACAGTGATGGCTCTCTCCACAAGGGACTGGCCAGCCTGGTCATCGGCCTGCTGGGTGCCGCCTGTCACCCATGCGACCGTGTGCTCCACACAGTCCATAGTACCATAAGCTGCGATGCTCACCACATCCTGGATCTCGTGCATCTTGTTCTTGGCAGTGGCCACGATCTGGGTGAAATGGGCAAAACCAGGAAAAGACTGTTTAAGTTTCTTGTGTCTTTTTGTGGAGTATGTGTGTGTGTGTGTATCATTGAGATTTGGATAAAGGGAAAGAAAAGGTTACCTGCTCTGTTGGTGTGTGAATTACTGGGAATGCAGTCTCCAGCCAGTCAAGACTTCTACATGCAACGTCATTTGCAATGGAAACTGTGGAAATAGTCAAGTCAGTGAAGCCAATAACTCAAATAACATCTGCATCATCTTTTTTCTCCACACAGCAACCAAAAAATGTATTTCCTACTATATACATTATTCTATTATGTACACATATGCTGTTAATTTATGAAACAGATTTTTTAGTTTAGATTTTTTAATTATCACTTGTTAGTAATCGTTTAATCCTTGTAGGGTTGTGATTTTGGAATATATTTTCAGAAAGCTTGTCCTGTGATAGATCCCCAATAAACCTTTTATGTAAACCTGAATCAATTGAAATAGTCAATCAACAGAAAGTAAACAATTGTGACGATCAAGTACTTGTTTAAGAAAAGTTTCCAAATATTTTTTGGATCAAACTTCTCAAATGTGAGATTTTGAAGTGCTTTTATACGATTCTAATTTATAATCCAATCCAAAGATATTCAACATAGAATGTCTAAATGTAATATCTTTGTATTCTGAACAAAACAAGAGTCTTTCGCAAATGTCTGACATTTTATAATTATTTAATTGACAGATTGATCAATGGTAAAAAATAATCATTAGTTGCAACTTTATTGTAAATTCACTGACAGTTTCCTTCAATCACAACCACAAGCAGGGAGTCCAAACAAGTATTGTTGGCCCTAACAGCAGCCCACTCACTCTGAGGCTCCAGCTTAACAATGACAGGAGAAACTACAGCTGTCACACTGCTCTCCAGCATGTCACACACAGACCTCAGACTGGGGTGGCTGCATTTAGTGTCAATGTACAAGACTGAAAGCTTGGTGCAAGCCGAGCGAACCATGGGCAGCTTGGCCAGTCTGGCAGCTGCACTCTGCACCTTCTGCAAGAAAAGAAAACACCCACCCACCCACCCACACACACAAAATTATTTAATTGACAAATTGAACATCAACATGGAAGCCCTCGTTCCCATTAAGATGGGGACATTTGATTGAAACATAAGAACCTAGCTGTCCTCTAAGAAACTATTCAACACCAAATTTAAACAGAAGACATTTTTAAGAACTCACTCGGTACTAAAATGAGAAAGACTTGTTAGGTGTTGATGCCGTGTGACTACAGGTAACGAGGGTTAATCTACCTCGATTGTACTCACCTGGTTGTTGTTCATCGGCATGTTTCGTATACTTTTATAGGAGGGAAAATGAAATGAGTTAATGTCTGAAATGTAAACTTCTTTGTAGACTTTATTGGTTGAAAAAAATGTTCAAGAAATTACAACACTCACCCTACAAAGTGCGGCTTCATCGGAGAAAACTGTCGCTGACATCGCCTGGTCGCGCAGTGAAATAGCGCACCTGCTTAATGGTGAAGTTCTGTCAGTTCTCGCGACATGTCAACGAGATGATAAAACGCAAATAGTTCAATTTGCATCAGAGGCTACTCAGCTAATAAAACATGTTATTTATTGTTTTTATTATAATCTAATCTTTAACATCATGAACAGTTACAGGGATGTTCAGGAGCTTTGAGTCGATATCCAGCTTTTAGCATACTATTATAATTATCTTTGGACGAATTTCAAATTAATGCACATTTAGCTGCACAAGTTTTGCACTGACTAAGCCACTCTAGATTGTGTACGTAATTACTTAATTAATTGGAAGTGTCATCGTCCTTTATTTGATAAATCACACCACGAGAGTAAAAGCCGAGTCTTTCCACGACAGGTATGCAGATTCACTTAATGTGGTCAATATTGGGCTCACGCTGTGAGTAGGATTTGAACTTACGCGGGAATTTCACATTGGATTTCGAATCCAACGCCTTAGCCACTCGGTCATCACAGCTGTTTAATACCTAAAGATATTAAATTAAATCGTCAAGCGAATACCGAAAAAACCGAGGTCAGTTTGGCAGTTTTCTTAACCCTGAATGTTAGGAGCAAATCAAACACCACCTGATCCTTGGAGCACACCACCGAAGTGAGCCTGCCGTTTTGTCCCAGACCTTTGAGAAGTGATCCACGGATGCTGATTCTGATGCCGAAAACATAAAAGAATCCGGTGGCCTCAGTAGAACACAAGGGGTCAAATAAAGTCCTCCTTTAAGCAGTACTGCTGCTGTCTGTCTGCGAACAGAGGCTTGAAAATGCAGACGGTGTGTCCACGATTGATATCTGACAGTACACAACACCAGGAAGGCTACATGTTATGTTACAGCAACCAAGAGGCTTTTTGGATATAAAGCTGCAAGTAACTAAAGCCATGTTGTCTATACAACCACGGAAGGAAACCACCTGACCGTCTCCAGCCCGGGTCAAAGCAAGACACGTTACAGCCTTGTGTTAATCATCGTTATTTGTATTTATTCTGTTAATATGTGGGCAATTATACCATGTAGATTGCATATGAAATATAGACTATTGTATAAGATTAGTCTAACTGTTAATGGCCCCATATGTACTATAATATATTTGTGTACACGTGGGATTTGGCACATAAATGGTTTGACAACAAGGAAGGTTGTTGTGTAGTTGTTCTGATGCTCTGACGCCACAGCATATAGTCAATAAACATCTGTCCTGGATTAACGAGGCTCCTGTTTAACAACAGGTTAATTTGCCATCGTGGGCCCGCAAGCAGAGGAACGCAGATTAAATAAACACTCAGCACTAAAGCGGCAAACATCGTAAAACTGATTAAATCTCACAACACCCCCTACACCCACAATGTGTAATTACAGGAAGACAGTGGTAATCACCAGGTATGCAAGGATTGAGTCAAATAAGGCACATACGCAGCCAGCTCGGTATTTGCATACTGATGAGCACTGAGGTGATTTTCCTGTTAGAGGACGTTAAGAGCAAGGATTGTTCCTCAAGGCGAGCACGCTCTGAGCCACGAGGTTCTGTCCGTGGTGCTGATGCTGCTGTCATCGCGGCTGACTGCCGCATCTCTGAACTCAGACGCGTCTGCTGCAACGTGCCCACAACATCTTTCTTCTATGTATCGACACGCGTCGGGGTGGGAGGGGGTGCGGCGCCAAGACTTTGTGTGGCAGCGGCAGTCACAGGGATTGGGACTGCTGCCCCGCCGCAAAATTATATACGAGACACACGAGAAGCACGTGCAGTGGGTGGTCCTCAGCACACCGCTTTCACGTGTCTATAGCGAGCGCCGAGCCCAGCCGTCAGTCCAAGCTTGACAACAGCAGGCGACAACATCAGCATGGCTACGGGGATGGAGCCCTCGGAGTAAGTGCCATTTCCTCTTTGGTTTTTGGTAAATAACACGTTTTCAGTGATAGCTTGGTGCTGAAAACAGATAAGTAATTTTAAGACCACATGTGTTTCAATACAAAGATGAAACATCAGTGTTTATTGACTGTAGAGAGGCATGTTGGTTTGTTATGGATACTCAATTGTGCATTACGCATTAAGCTGGAAGGTTGTGTCACTGATTTGGGGAATTTTTGCTACGATGTTTACGATGTTCTAAAAGTTCCCTGTTACAATAACATGCGACATTACATGTGTGCCTAGTGGTTGATTTAAAGAAATAAGCAATAATATCTTTATATTCCTGTTTATCTATGACGCTGGTATTATTTATTCTGCGTATACGGTTTGTGCACCCATGTTGGGTTTGTTCAGTCGGTTGTGGAACCTCCAATTACTGCAACGCTTTCCTTATTAATACACTATTTGTGGTGGTGCAACTACATGTGGCCAATGTCGCGCGTGAGACTGCTCAAATGTTCGCTTTAGGCCGTTGAATCTGTTGTTCTCGCTGATTGCGGTGAGAGAGGCGGGCCCGGGCTGTTTTGCAGTCATTATATAGTGTTGCGTTTCATCCACATGTGCCTGTTGATCTGATAGGCTCTCCACCCCTGGCAAGGATGTGGGTGTGCTTTTTTATTGGTTAATCATCCTGTGGGGAAACGTGGGGATGGAGCATTGTTGCCAAAACTGAAACTCATCTTGTGGTGGGTTTTGACATGGGGGTAGATAAATTGGGAGTTAGCATTAGAACTGGCATAGAGGCAGTGCCTGCGTGGTGCTGATGGAGTGACACCAGAGGCGAAATGAGATGCAACAGAGTTGTGTAAATGCTCAGCAGATGGCTCTAAAGTGGGACAAAAAAACACCACAAAGCAGGTGCTGCTGCTTGTCTTGTTTTGACTGCTCTTTTATTTTAAAAGTTGTGCCAGACAATCTACAGCCACACATGTGACATCTGAAAATAAAACTGCGTGTCAGTTTTCAGTTGATCACCAGTAACGTTAGTGTGTCAGAAGTGATAAACACTGAGGTCAAGATTAGCAAGACATCACACACCAACAGAAATCACTTAAACAAAGAAGTGTTATGCCCGGCAACTTGTAATTTAACTCTAATGCTTGCATGACTTCACCCCAACACTTCAAAGGTCCTGAGGCCTACAGTAGGTAGGATAATCAGTCAGGATGTGGTTGTAACATGAGCCTTTCTTTTCTAGTGTGATCCGCCTAATAATGCAGTACCTCAAGGAGAACAACCTCTACCGAACACTGACCACCTTACAGGAGGAAACGACTGTCTCGCTCAACACAGTGGAAAGCATCGACAGCTTCATTGCAGATATAAAGAGCGGCCACTGGGACTCCGTCCTGCTGGCTATCGAGTCCCTCAAGTTGCCCGACAACACACTTATTGACCTTTATGAGCAGGTGAGCTTTTGCGTCGATCAGATCAGATGATACTTTTCCCAGCTGGGTTATTAAATAAGCAACGTCTGATGAACACCGATCTCTGTATCAGGTTGTAATGGAGCTCATTGAAATGAGGGAGGTGGGAGCCGCTCGCTCACTCCTCAGACAAACTGACCCGATGATCATGTTGAAGCAGACGCAGCCAGAGAGGTACATCCATTTGGACAACCTGCTAACATGCTCCTACTTTGACCCCTGTGCGGTAAGACAATAAAGTGTTCTTCTTTTGAATGGCTGTATCGACAAGTTCCTAAATAATAATAATAAAGTAACGTCCTTTCCGTCTCACTGCAGGCGTACCCGAAAGACAGCAGCAAGGAGAAGCGGCGCAGGGCAATAGCCGAGGCGTTGGTGAGGGAGGTCAGCGTGGTGCCACCTTCTCGCCTCATGGGGCTCCTGGAACAAGTCGGCGTGAGTATAGTGATCAATATCACTCTTCATACTCACTCTCGAAATTGTGTGAAAACGGCAGGAAATGAGACAAAGTGCAACGGAAACAGACTCAGTGTATATTTACATAATGGTAATTGATGACACACAATTTTATTTTGCAGCTTTTCAGGAAGTTCTGTGAAAATTGCAAAGAAACATGACTAACAGCAATCAAATCTGATCAAACAGCAACCACACAGTCCTAAGTTGTTTCTTTTCTTTAATAAACTAACTTAGCTTTTTGCTCATTTAGTCATGAATATTACATTTTTCAGAGAAATACTTTAGAAATACTAGAGTTTTAGTGACTGTCGCTTCATTGGAAGGAGGAGCACGTTAGAACATAATCCAGTCGTGAAAACCGCCAAACCATCAATCATATTTGGTTTTAATATGTCATTATTTGTCATATAGGCCCCTTGTAAGAAATGCTAAATTACTTATGCATTTTATATCCTCGGTTTTATATTGTCACCGGCACTGTAACAGCAATATTTCAACACTAAGATTGTGACGGTCAAACCTTGCAGTGATTCCAAGAACGTCCTTAAGAAATACCCACTGATGTTTAACACAGAGACATGGTACAGGTTCCCATGTTGTTTATGCAGGCGTAAGTCAAATATTTGACAGCTTTGTTAGATCCTATGATGCAATGTACTAATACTAAAAAGTATCTACAATTTATAATGTTTTGGCTGTAGTCTATAAGATATTATTGTACTAAATTATTAATTATTAACAGGACAACGGCTACCAATTAAAAATGTTGATATATCAAGAAGTGAGTAAAGTATATTTCAGAAGGATTTATGTCTTTATCTCTTTTGGGATTCAGTATTTGCTTTTACAAGTTTGAAGCTGCAAGTAGTTACTTTATTTCCGTCATGCATTGCATCGTGGGACTAAAAAAACAATCAATATTGTATATTCTAATTTGAATTCCTTATATTCTTGATTTTTCTGAGATCTTGACGTTGACAGAGTAAAATAGTCATAAATACTTGGTATGTGTTCTTTTGACTGTTCCTCAGTCAATGAGAATACAACAGTATCCAGATCATCTCTCCCCCGACATGACCATCGACACATCTGGCAACAAGGACAGACAAATGGAGAAGGAGAGCTTTCCAACGCAGCTGTACCGCCACATCAAGGTAGACCACCACCTGTTCTGATTAACAGAGAATTACAAATTCTAGTTCATTCTATCCTATATTTACTATACTGCACACTATACTCGATATCACTATATAACAGTATTTAGGGCATTGGAAGTCTGCTTGGTAGTTGTGAGAGTTTACTAATTACATTGTTGTAGTTGTAAACAGTGAATTTACAGTAAAGAAGACTTTTTCTGTTTTTACTGATGTTGACTAACACACACCCCCACACACCCCCACGCACGCACGCACGCACAAACACACACACACACACACACACACACACACACACACACACACACAGACTAACAAACTAATTGCTTTACTCACCTGAAGGCACTTGTCTCAGTCTCTGGCTGTGCTCTCATCACTTGCATCCAGATGGAGCTGAATTTGCTGGTCCTTGCCTTCTTGTCCTTGTGTGTGAGCGGTCAGCTTACGCAACTTCACAGAAGCATGGTGTAAAATTTCACGCCTCCCTGAAGCTGCCTGAAATTAGTTTGTGTTTTATATCTCAGTGCATCTGGATCACAGGCAGCAAAATAAAATAGGTGACCCTATTTTCTGTGTTGTTTTATCCTGCAGTTTGGGCGGCGGTCACATGTGGAGTGTGCCCGTTTCTCTCCTGATGGCAAATACTTAATCACTGGATCGGTGGATGGGTTCATTGAAGTCTGGAACTTTAACACTGGAAAAATTAGTAAGGTAAGTCATGTTTCATATCATGACACTGAAATATACTGAGACTTTCGTCCATTATATTTCATTACGGTACTTTTTTTAGATATTGGAAACTAATGCTTGTTTATGCATTGTAACTGGATATTGTCTATAGTGTTTGGTAGTGTTTGGTCTTAAGACTTAGTCTGTTTATGTGGAATGTATTTGTTCAATGTTGCTCTCTTGGCCAAATAGATATTAAACTGTTACCTGGTTAAATACCAGAAACAAACAAACAAATAAATACCAGTTTATATGACCAAATATGATATCTTATTCTGCCATTTATTTAGTTTATTTCATTGATTTATTCTGTTCTGTGTGTGCATGTGTGTGTGTGTGTGTGTGTGTCTGTGTGTGTGTGTGTGTGCATGAATGAATTAGGATGTAAAGTACCAGGCTCAAGACAGCTTCATGATGATGGATGATGCTGTGCTGTGTATGTGCTTCAGTCAGGATACAGATCTACTGGCAACTGGAGCTCAGAATGGCAAAATAAAGGTTTGGATCTCATAATACCGTCTTAACAATACCGTCAGTTGATATTATTCTGCATATTTGTCATTGTGAGCAACCGATCATTGTGTCCTCATTGATAAAGTCTTATTATCAACGTGTGGGAATGGAAATGCCACAGCAATGTAAAAATGTTGAAAAGTGATGTTGTGCTATCAGCTGAGTTAAAAATGTTTTATTTAAGTGGTAGTCTCATTACTTCTTCTCTTCCAAAAATGTGTGTGTGCGTGTTGTTGGCGTAGGTGTGGAAGATTCAGAGCGGCTTGTGCCTGCGCAGGTTCGAGCATGCCCACAACAAAGGTGTGACCTGTCTGAGCTTCTCCAGGGACAACGACCAGATCCTCAGTGCCTCCTTTAACCAGACCATCAGGTGGGATGTATCACAATTCATGTACACTGCAATGACTGATATTCATAGTCTAAACATTACTCATATCAGCTGAACTTGACTCGGTGTGGAGAACAGAGAGAGCTTTACAAATGGTAAAAATGACATGACATTGAACTGGACAGTAAAAAGCGAGATTAAGGAAAGTCTAATTGATTTTAATAAACAAGTAATTTCAAATATTTAAACAGCTAATACAGTAAATTCAATTTTAGTTAAAAAGGGAGGGAATATCTGAATTCACAAACGTTTTAAAAGAGAAACAAAACATGTCGGGAGCCTTGTTCAATTTCTGGAGCCTTGTTGTGGCAAAACTTTGCTTGTCTACTGTGGGAGTAAGGGAGAGCTCTCACTGACCTCAGACACGATTCGCAAAAGTTTCAAAGGTGCACACTTGAAAATAAGTTCAGCCTGAGGCCAGTGAGCTCTTTTTACATCTCACGGGGGATTAGCACAACAAGGCAGAAACAGAAAAGTATAGTATTTTTCAAAACTGAATATTGCCATGGAACAAAATTCAATATCACCAAGTTATCTAGTTATAAACTGTCCCATTGTATATTTGTTGAATTTGTATTTTAGCTTAATTCCTAATTCTTGTGAATGGACAGTAGAGGCTCATAATTATAAACATGTGAGGTCAGTTAAAAATAGAAAATAGAAAAACATTTTTTGTTAGTAGAGAAAGGACCATAACAATGGATCAGATTTATATGCGCTTTAAAAAGTTCTCAAAGACGCTTTGCATATTGTGGAATAAAATAAAGAAAAAAACAAGCAGTTAACTCTTTAATGCAGAATAATAAACATAAGATTAAAGAAAATATTAGAATTAAGTGGTGTTGAAGGTTTAATGTGCTTTCAGATTCTGTATTATGCATCTGTTAATATATTTTTCCTATTTCTTTTTTGTCCAGTTAAGTAATTCAACAAGTAATTCATTTGAAGTGAAGTGCTTTTTAAACCTTTGTAAAGCTCCATAATTCCAGCAGTTGAGTCCGATATGACATGTTGCATGAGTACTACAGCTGAATGTAAATATGTTCGGGCAAGGACATCTGTCTTTCACTTCCCCTCTCTTACACACACACACACACACACACACACACACACACACACACACACACTGAATCTCCTTCATAGCTGAGGAGTTGAATATCTATTTCTGACCTGCTGGGGTGTGTGGGCTGAGCCTTTCTGCTGTGTCTGAAGCACATGTGCTGTGTGGGTGTAGCTGAGAGAGACCATGTGCTCAGGCATAAAGCTGCAACGTGTTCCTCCCGTCGCAAATTCCAAGAGATAGGAATTGTTTACACATGCAAAATCATCCTCCCAGAGACATAGTAAACCAGTGAGCTTTAGGTGTTTTGTCATGGTTTAGCTAATCTGCACCCAGTCACTCCACACAGGAGCTAAAAATAACACATCGGCATCTCAGCAACATGTTTCGTCTGCTCCCAAGAAAACCCACTCTTTAGTTGAATAAACATGGATTTAATAATTAGTCAGAGATGCTGATTTAGTTGCTTTAGTATTTTGTTATCAGTGTTTTTAACATGTCAATGTTATTTTCAGAATTCATGAACTGAGATCAGGCAAGACACTAAAGGAGTTAAACAGCCATTCGTCATTCGTCAATGATGCATTTTTCACTCAAGATGGATTTCACATCATCAGTGCCTCATCTGATGGCACAGTTAAGGTACAATGAGCAACTTATATTGCATGTCTGTGCTGCGTCAGTGTTATCATGTGGCTAGGAGAGTGTCACTCAGTGGATTTATTTCACATTTTCTGTGCATATTTTAGATTTGGAATACAACATCCTGCCAGTGCATCCACACTTTCAAATCTCTGTCCCGGACCTCAGAAGACCCTGTCAACAATGTGATTCCCCTTCCCCAAAATCCAGAGCACTTTGTGATTTGTAATCACTCCAACACGGTGGTCATCATGAGCATGAACGGTCAGGTGAGAGCTCCCTGACTTGTAATCTATACACTATTATTCATATTTTGGTTATGCTAATACTCACAGGGCGAATGTTCTCTTTCTCCTCAGACTGTGAAGACCTTCAGCTCAGAGAGAAAGGAAAAGGCCGATTTTGTGTGCTGCACCCTGTCACCCCGCGGGGAGTGGATTTACTGTGTGGGAGAGGATTTAGTGCTGTACTGCTTCAACTATACGACGGGAAGGCTGCAGAAAACGCTGACTGTAAGCTCTGCTAATAACATTCACTCGTTATCAAAGTCTGTGAGAGGCGTCTGCTCATCCACTCTGAGGTGCTGATGTTTTATATCGAGTGGTTTTCCGTGTCACTTGATACTCTGACTGTGTCACTGCGGCTGTGTAGCAGTCCTAAACAAGGTAACAGTGAGGCTGATGGGAAACAGAGAATGTGTGGTGATCTGTGGTGATCTGTGTTCCTCTGCGCCCACAGGTTCACGAAAAAGATGTAATTGGCATCGCTCACCACCCACATGAGAATCTGATCGCCACCTACAGCGAGGATGGCCTCTTGAGGCTATGGAAACCTTAAACTGTCTCCTGAAGATCCGCAGAGCCTTACACATGCGTATAGAGCAATGTATTCACTTAAAGACGACGGAAATGGATACATTAATCATCCGTAATCATCCATCAGTTATTATTCACCACAACATCCGTTAAGTAGCTGGTCTGTAGCTTTAGACCACATCACCTGATCTTCATCAGCTGATCGATTTTTCCAGTCGTCATGGAATTGCAGATGTTCAAATTTACAACAATTTAATTTCTTCTTGTCAACGTTGCCACAAAAGATGAGGTTCCAAATTAATTTTCGACCTCGGAAACATCAGTTTAGAAAATCCCATGACAAATGGGCAAACAGCATCTGGTGATGAATATCATGTGTGATGGATGAAAGAAGCACCACAACAGCTGCTAAATGGACCCTGTGGTGAAGTTGTTTCCTGAACTGCTGTTTCCAAAGGTTGAGAATAAACTTGGAAACTCAGATATTAATTGGTATTTTTTTAATAAATGGTGATAATTTCAAAATATCAACAGGTTCAGGTGCTAGCCAGTGAGAGTGTTTCATTTGACAGTAAGAACAATCTAGAATATCACTAAGAGTCTATTGTTAAACTAATTTATAAACTCTAACTGGGTCTTAAACAATATATTTTTATTACGTAGAATTTGTCAGTTATTTATACATTATTTGTTTTATTGATTGATTGAAGAATTTGTAAAGGTATTTGCTTTATAAAGATTTGGAGCACTGTTTAGGTCCTCCATACTGTACACACACATACACACACTTCCTCATGAATCACACTTCACCAGAGCAGTTTGAATCATTTTCATCTCTTCTGTCTTTATTAGACATGAAAATGCATGATGGTGAACTGTTGAGCAATTATTTTTAATAAAAAAAATGCCTCTTGTTTGGGCATAAACAAACAATATCAGGTATATCATTTGTCAGCTTTTGGTTTATAATAATACTTTTGTAACTTTGATTCAGATGAAATGATTTGTTTTGTCCTCTGTGTTCCCCGCATGCTACCTCAGTGCACTGTCTAAATGTGACTCTACAATAATTTTAGTACTCCTTAAAAATATGCATGACGACTAATGATAAACCTCAACGGAGCTCCAGTGACACTTCTTTGTATCCTCTGTGTAAATAATAAATGTATTGAACGTGGTCACATTAATGTCAGTTTGTTGCACTGACTGTGTTCTTGTGCATCAGTATGCCTTCAGGAAACAGAGCTTCGTACATGTCTCGACCAGTATTTATTTGTACTACAGTATTTGGCACTTTCTATCATCTATGTCTGTAATATCATAAATGTATCATTTTTGCAAAACACATTTTGTCATTACACACTATTGTATATTTATTAGTAAATAATACTGCCAATCATATCAAAAATGATTATCAATAAAATAAAATAAAAAAAATTTACAGTTCCCAATGTTTGTGTGCCATTTAAAAAAAAGAACTCACTGAAGTATCAGATATGTACAAGCAGTTAAAAAAAAAGCCAAATTTAAGTATGAAATCAAAGGCTGGAACCAAAACAATTACTTACATGATTGAATAATCAAATGATTATCAAAATAGTTGTAGTTTTGGGTCAATGTTTTAGAATTGTAGAATTATTTCTGAACCTTAAAGACAATCAATATTATCTAAGATGCAGTCCAGCTATAAAATGCAGACTGTTAACAAAAAAGCTAGAGTTACTTCAATTAAAAGACAGAAGCGTTGTGGTCGTTTCAGGGTTTCGTTTTTACTGTTAAGTCTCTGCACACCCACACAGGTGTTTTCAATTCTTCTGGCTGGTCAGACCTCAGCTCAGGTTGAAGGAGGACCAGAGCTTTGATGTGAATTCATTAGGTCACAAATCTTCATCTACCAATAACAATGATTAAGGCGTAATTTCTCCCGCCCTTAACCAGTTGAACAAAGTTCAAACAGGAGACTCAGGAAGATGTCTGTCACTCAGTCTGTCCACGCCCACACGGTCCAGACAAGAGGTCTAATAAGCCAGATTAAGGGAAAACACCTGTGTGGGTGTTCAGAAGAAAAAACAATAATAATGAAATAACTACTCTTAAATGTTAGAAATGTCAGTGGATGTCCTGGTAACAAAAGTAAATATCGCTTACAGACAGTAATACCACAATTGAGAGACCATCAAACTGCATTTAATTAGAAAACATGAGCATAACAAGTAGATCATTGGTCCTAACACACACACACACACACACATACCGTCAGTCAAATTACAAACTTGAAAACACTTATTTGAGTTGAACTTTTGAGTCCAGTTCCCCAGACAATATGTGTACTCATTAATTTGCATCTGATTCAGCAATTAAAAGGAATCTCCATTCTGGTGAGCATAGTTGTGTTTTACAATATCCAAGGCAAAGTCATCACTGAAAAAAACAACAACAACTGCATTATAGCTTCAAGTTAAGTTATAAGGCTTTCAAACAAGCAGACACTTCAATGAGGTACCAGGTCCCTCCATAACCTCCCGACTTATTTGGCATTTAAAAGACTTAATTTCTTGTGCTCCTACATAAGCAAAAAACCTATTAACAAGTTTATCTTTGATTTAAAATTTGTAATTACCAATGGTTTTAAAAATCACATAACTGAAATAATCTCAAGAACATTCAATCTTTAAAACAACCTAAAACGATCACTCTCTCTTTGTAAGACTTGGGTGCAACGAGGCACTCGACACTTTAAAGAGAGGGAAAACATTATGGACCCGTTATACGAAGCAGGTTTATAAACAAATTATCTGAGATATCTTTTTGCCAAGTAAAAGCCCCAAAATCACATAAAGTGGTGTTAAAATATCCATTCTGAATTTGAGTTATCCAGTAAGCCTGCTTCTTGGAAAGACCCCTGAACTGTCATTTCAAAATAAAGTGACTTCTTACTCATCTTTGACCTAATACCTACCCTGCCATTAATATGCAGTCATATTTGGCTCATATCAAACTGTTGTTTATACATATAAGATGTTCTACTTTGTGGCATCACCAGATAACTGATTGCAGCTCAAAAATATTAAACCAAACTTAAATATTAGCTTGAAAAAATCTACATTAGTGGCGTGAACCTAAATACTGCCATGCTTGAATCATGATCACCTTTACTACTAACTCACGTCTTCTCGCCACATTTTTAAGATCGTTAAGAAATGTCTAGAAAATAGCCCTTGAAAGGGTAAAACAGCATAAACGTTCAACTCAATGCACATCCACCTCCACCTGAGGATTGACTCTTTACACACACAACGGATTGAACAAGTCATCAACAAGTGGTTTACAACAACTGCTTTAGTAACATTATAAAAAAAAAAGAGGTTATTTTCATCTTAATATTGGCATCCGTTTTAGTGTAAATGCATAAAAAGCAGGCAGTCTTTGTTCAGACAAAAGTTTTTTCTGAAGCCTCTGATACCCCTCGTCTCTAATCACAGTGTGATTGAAGAGAAGAAAAAAAAATAAAATAAAAAAAAAAGTTAAAATAAAATAAAAAAAAAGGTCCAAGAAATGAAGAGGAGTCCCATTCACCCAGAAGATTAATCCTGGAACTATGATACTCTACTCTGTCCAAAGAGCAGTAGAATAATAAATCAAGAGGGTGTTGGGACACTGTTTTCTGATTGAGATTGAAAGAAAACTTTGAAAAACAACAGTTAAATAAAAAGTGCACTAAATTCCAAAAAAAGGTGCTTTACTTTAGAGATGAGGGAAGGGCTTCTGGATTAAGAACGGGCCAGTTGTTGTCTATGACGTCTGGCACTGAACACCACCGGGGCTGGCGTAGTCGTCTTCCTCCATGTAGTAGTACTGCTGGTTGTGTCTTTTCCTGTTGTCCAGGTCACAGTCCTCCAGGTCGGCGTAGATGTAGAGATCGTCGTCCATGCTCTCCGGCTGCTCTGGATCCAGCTTTTCTGGGAGGTAGCGCTCCAGCATCTTCAGCTTGTCCTCAGAGAGGAAGTTGGCTTGTGGGAACACCACCTAAAAAGGAGACGAGCAGAAACTATTTTACTACAACAACTAGGGTTTAGCTTCAGCAGTTTAATATTGTGATGATCTGTAAAATACTTCCTTTGTTTCTGGTTTATTGATATTTTAAAAAGATGAAAAGAAGCGAGCTGATTAAAAAAAGTGGATGTGGAAAAACGTCTTACCGAGAAGTGAATAATAAGGCGGCCTTTCTCAAATGGTCTGCGATACATGGGCATCCCTTCACTCAAGACGCACTTTGTGTCTCCAGGCTTGATCAATTCCCCTGTGATTAAATAAATTGGGCCACATTAGTAATGAAAAAAAAAACAATAAAACATAAAAACTATATTTTAGGTTCTCTTGTCATCTTTAACGATCTTGCCAATATGTGATGAGTGTATAGAGGCTTGGTCTTGATGAAAATAAAGTTTATTTTTAATAAGATTTGTAGGTAAACATTAGGTGTCCTACACAAGTACAAGTTTAGCACCTACGAATAAATAAGTACAGGCTTTTTTCTCTGGTGTTACAGCTGTATGTGTTCCCCCAGGCTGTTGTCCCTTTTCCGCTCTAGTAGCTCTGCCCAGGTGTGCTGCATTGCTTAACAAGGTGCACCTGGTCTGGGAAAGAGGTGATTAAAAGCTCCCGTGCCAGCAGCAGAAGAATAAGGTCACAGGTGTAGGGGCTGCTGGTCGTATTGCCTCTCAGCCTAGGATTTAGTATTGTCCTGTTGGTATGTTTTCCTATTAATAAATTCAATGGATTTGATCGTTTTAACAGTGTTTTCTTTGGTAGATTTGGGTAGGTGGTGGAATATTGTTTATCCCAAATGGAGAACCAAGGGTGGGATGAGCACTGGTTATGAAGTTTCCTTTCAAATAACGGTATCTTCCAATGAGGGGAAAAGCTTGCCCCTCAGCTTGACATTCAGTGAGGGGTAGCTGTGCATTTAACGGTTTGGTTCACCTGGACGTGAGGTGATGAGCAGTGTTCTGTTGTCCAGTGTCTGAACAGGTTTCTTGAAACCACATAAAGCCTCAACCAGCTGCAACTCCATTGACATGACCAGGTCCTCTCCTTTCCTAATGACAGCAAGATGAGAAAAAAAAACGAAAAGGTGAGCAGAATTATATAAATATTGTATATACCATCTATACAAGACCAATATCATCCGTGCATCAGGAACACCTGATAACAGACGATATATTACCTGGTGAAACGTGAATGTTCCCGCTGGTCCAAGACAATGATGATGTCACCCGGCTCGATTCCTGGCTCCTGGTCTCCCTCTCCATGGAAAACGATCTTCTGGCCATCTCTCATTCCTGTGGCAGGGAAGTGACGATGTGATGTACCATTTGTTTTACTAGTTCTTCAGACAAGTTACAGATGGATTTAGATTAAACTCTCACCTTTGTCAATGTGGACCTCCAAAATCTTCTTCTGGCGCAGGATCTTTCGCCCTCCGCATGCTTTGCAGCGGTCCTTGTGGCTGATTCTCTGTCCTTGGCCCTGACAGCTGTGGCACACCGTAGACACCTGCTGCACCATACCTGGTACGAGTTGGTGCATGCGGACCTGCATGCCCGTGCCGTGGCAAGACATGCACATCTGTGCAGCTCCTTTTCTACTCCCGCGACCTGCCGAGAAAAATAAACTGTCAGCACACAGGAAAACAAAAGATGAAGGCTTTGTTTTAGGTTTGGTGTATTATACTGTATAAACCTGGTGATTGAGGACTTGATTATATTTACAAGACTGATGTGTTTTGTTGTGGGACAAAGAGCCTGGCCTGCTTGGATCAGCGCGTGCTGACGTACCTTCACATCGCTCACAAATGGTATTCTTCTGGAGAGCAAGTTTTCTTGTCGCTCCATTATAAAGATCTTCCAGAGTCACCGTTATCTGATGAACAATGTTCTTCCCTGGGGCAGACAAATCAGAGAATTCAGCAACACTGTTTCTTGGAATAAAGTCGGCAACTGATAAGATTTCATCAACACACTCCTTTCATCAGTTTCCTTTCATATTACATACTGTGCATATTTACATAAACAAGCCTTTTAATGCTACCAAACCCCAAATTACAGCATTATCACAAGACTGTACAAAGAATGTGAACGAGAGACAGCTGTGATGGAAGATGACACTGGGCTTTAGATGGGGATCAGCTGTGTGTTTACATCTCTATTTGAGGCTATTAGCCAAACCCTATAGTCACAAATAAGATAATAAGTCAAGACGTTGACTAATATTTGACAGCCCTGTGTTTTGGCTAAATAAAATGGAACGTGGAGGACATTCTTTAGAGCAATGAGAATTTTTTGTTTTGTTCCTTTTAAACTTAATCCTGCAGGGACTAAATGAAAACAGAGAGGCCAAAGTCATGTATGCTGGAGACTGATACAGAATTTTTGAGTCAAATACAAATATTGATATTTGAGAGTTAAAAAAGAATGTGTAATGATCTGCCAATATAAATGTTCCTTACATAAATATCCCTTTTGGATAAGGTTCCCATCATTTTGTTTTTTAACAACTGCAAAAAGGAAATGTATTGGGCAGTACATTTTACAGTTGAAAAATAAACAAACTATAGACTTTGGCAAACTAAGTACTTTCTGTACTTCAAGTTCTTGTCATTCATCGGGTGACATTTACACCAATACTGACATCTACAATGAACTAACTGGCTGCTTTTCTTGGTCTTATGCCACAGTACATCGAATATTTTGTAGTTTGGACTATTGATCGGATAAAACAAGCAGACACAAGTCACGGATTAATCAATACTTAAAATAATCAGTAGTGTCAGCCAACAACTTAGTATTCAATACTGCTACTTCCTCTTCCCCAAAACAACTGCCTCTGGCTCAGAAGATGCATTGTATCGCTATACATAATTCAATCAGACTTCAAAACTGTTAAAAACAGAAATACAGCTTAGTGTTTATTTCTTCTATATTTCCGTACCTTTTCGCTCTCTGTGCATCCGGCTGCCTCCACCGAAAAACAAGTCAAAGATGTCCATGGGTGACGCAAAGCTCCCCCCACCGCCACCGCCACCAGTGCCTCCTTCCTTTATTGCCTTTTCACCTCCCCGGTCATAAACCTCTCTCTTCTTGGCATCTGACAAAACCTCATATGCCTGTGAGATCTGCTTGAACTACAAAGCAAAGCAACAATAATACATACGTACTTCTTTGACAAGGGTCAAAAAAAAAATATCTGGCAACATACAGCTGCTTTAAAAAGGTGTTCAACTCTTTGGTATTGTATGCAAAATAATAACTGAAGTCTTCAAATATTACTTTTATATGGCCTTGACATATGCCACAATAACATTTTGATAAATCTACCAAACCATCAAACATAGATTTAACAAAACATATTTTTCTATATCTAAAATCCCAGTAGATTTTACATTTATTCATAAAAACATTCAGACTGTTATGAGGATATTTCCAATATTTCCATTACTAATTCCTATGCAAGGAAAATTACTTGCATACAAATTAAAGTTGCAAATGTTTCTGAGTGCAAAAAAATGTACTTACTTTCTCTCCTTCAGTGGGATTTTTGTCAGGGTGATATTTCAAAGCTAGTTTACGATAGGCCCGTTTCAGTTCGTCAGGAGTAGCGTTAGGTTTCACACCTAATGTATCATAGAAGCCCGTTTCCTTCACCATGTTTGTCTTTGGTGGGTAACCTTAAAAAAGTAAAAAGAAAGGTGAAACATAAGCAGTATTTAAATCTTCAGTAACCTGACAATGTTCAGTATCTGAACTAAAAGTGAAACAGAAACAGGAAAGAGAAACCTTTAATACGTGCAAAACCAAAGCATACCATCATGCGCTGATGTCTGTGAGAGAGGCCTTTGTGTTGTTGGTGGTGGAAATGTTAGGCATGTGTTCAGCTTTAAAAAGGCTACATTTGGATATGCTTTTCAGGGTTTACAGTACTCCCATGTACACTGCTCACCTATGCAGAGACGTAGAAATTACACCATGTGAATGTTTCTCAGGTGTTACTTATAGTGCTACTTATTATTCATCTGCATAAAGTAGCCAGAAATCAGGCTGTGGTGAGGGTCACGTGTTATGTGTATGTGTAGGTTAACACTCCCATGTCATTTAGACACACCCATATATAACTAATGTAGTGTAACAGCCATGCTATAAATCCACAATCACGACAGTTGTAGATATTATTTTGTTTTGGATCTGTTTTAATATACCCTAATCTAACCTAATGGATATACAGTGATAAACAAAACAGTGTCTCAGTGTAACACAATGCAACAGCAACACAAACCTGTGTATAAAATGACCATTACGTTGACGCAATACCTCTCTAAAACAGCTAGGTATACCAAATAAACATTCTTATGACTGAATTAGAGAGAATTAGTGAATGATCCTAACAAAGTGGTATTTGTTTCTCTTTCCATTTTGATAGTGAGCAATGCTATTTAACTATAATATCGATTAACAGTAACATTGTGTAATTTGGATAATAATTGATTGTAAATAAATATTCTTTATCTTGCTCTATATTTGGACCATGAGCCTGACATGAAATGTAGCTATTACAAGGTAGACAGAAGGAAAGGAAAACAACAAAACAGGATCAAATAAGAGCTACTTTTCACACGTCATGCTTGTTTTCATTAACGTTACTCGTGTTAGTTAAACGTTTCCTCAGATCAGGGGAGGCTGAACCACGAACTACCGTTGTGTGACCACCACAGGTATCATTTTTGGTTGACACGAGTATTAGTGAATTGATGCTTGTATATCGCTTGTATAACTACCTGTTACCCTGTTTATGATGAAAGCGACAAGGTTTCATACCTGTGCGGCCCTTCTGACTTTAGCTAGCATTACTTAACCTAGCACAAGATTAGCCTGGCAAATGCTAACATGCTAATTATGCTTGTTTTTCTCACGATTATCACAATAATTACATGTGACACTGGTGTAAATAAAACATGTAGTCACAGTTGATATTTTCCCAACCTTGTATGAAACAGTAGTTTGATCCTCACAACCTCAGTTCACAGAGACTCTTCCAGAAGCTTCTCTTCCAACCCGCCTCTACAAAAATCAGATTCAGTGACGTCAGTTTCCTGCGACGAGGCGAATCACCAAAACAAAGCTGCAACAGTTTTTGCAACTCTGTAAAAAAAATAAAAAATAGCTACCTACATAACATGATAAAATGCCAATATGCTGGCTTATCAGTGAGGCGGATAGTCATAAACCCATTCGACTGCCACACCAACAGACAGTTGTCCTGGGTCGAGGTCCAGAGACGACCATTAAAGACAAAAAATGCTCTCGACAGCAAGGTAATATAACGTGTGATACACTGGCTGCGTTAGCATTTACTGCTAGCTTTTAACGCCAAAAAAGGGAAAATAATTAAACGTGTTTAATGTTTTACATAAATGTCACACAGTTAAGCATTTCGAAACAAACTTCAATTCTTAAAAAGTATCTGATGGTGATTATCATACAAGCTGAGTATATAAACAAATATTTTTTGATTTTAGGGAATTAAAACGTTGCATTGCAACTACAGAATCCTCTGTTTACAAAAATGGATTAATACCCTATCTGTCAGTAGGGGATACAATTTGAATTGGTCTAAATTACTTATTCCCCTTATAGTTTATTTTATTGTGTAGAATGTTGTTTAAATAATTGTCATGCACTATATATTTGTTATATATATATATATATATATATATATATATATATATATATATACATATATATATATATATATATGTTTATTTGTCATATCTCTAAATAGTTTTAAAATCAAACTTTAATCGGTGCAAATGTTGTCCCTTCTCAACCAGTTGAATTGAAAGCAGAGTGCAACAAAGGTTATGTCAAAGTTAAACAGGTAAGGAACATTTTATAAGAGTGAAACTCACAACACATTAGAAAGATGTTATGCTGAGTTTTGTTAAATACTTAAATACACTTTCTTTATCATTCTGTGTCTCATTTCCTGTCTTTTGTTTCAAAGTTGGGCATGAATCCCACCTCCGTAGATTCTGTGGTGGTGGGTAAGGACAGTGAGGTCAAAATGAAGGCTGGACAGCAGCTTCATATTGTCAACCAGCTCTACCCATACACTGTTCAGTTCAAGGAGGATGCCACCGGGAACCACGGAGGCACCAAAAGACCACGAGAGCCGTCTTCAGAGGACAGAGAGGATCCGAGTGTGAAAGTAGCTAAACAGACACAAAAGGTCTCTGTGTCAGTTAGCCACGGAGAAGCCACAAACACCAGTGTAAGAGAAGGAAGAAAGTGTGTGCACACTTCTGTCAAATAATGTTTTTAAGATGTTCACATGTTTTTCTATTATATGGATGTTCTATAAAGCCAGTATGCTGCATTTCATTTTTTGTAGGAAAGTTTTGGGCATTGGAGCCAAGGTCTGAAGACCTCAATGCAAGACCCAAAGATGCAGGTAGCTGTTTACAGTTAGTGTGATGCTAAGTGATTGGCATCACAGCTGAATTTGTTACGGCATGACTTTATGTTTAAATCTGACTGTTAAAAAACATCGTCTGCTTTCCTCTAGGTATACAAGGACGACAAGGTAGTGGTCATCAAAGATAAATACCCCAAAGCTCGCTACCACTGGCTGGTCCTCCCGTGGCAGACCATTTCCAGCCTGAAGGCCTTAAGTGAGGAGCACTGCGACCTGGTGAAACACATGCAGCAAGTTGCTGACCAGATGGTTCAGCAGTGCCCAGATGCTAGCTTGCTACGTTTCCGTACAGGGTACCATGCGATCCCCAGTATGAGGTAAGTAATCACTTACTGACATAGTAGCATACAGCCAAAGCAAATCACATACTGAAGCGTTAGAGGCAATTTAAAAAGAGTTTTTTATTTCTATTCAGAGCTCAACTTCTCTTTATCTGTTTTTGTGTAGCGTGTTGAGACTTTGATCTTTACACTTTACTGCCACTTAGTGGGAGGAGTTATAAGCTTAATGAAAAAAAGAGAGAAAATACAGTGATTGGGAAAAACCCCATTCCATTAATACTTTTCTTTCTTGATTGGAAACATATTTATTGTACCCTGAAAGTAAATGCTACAAAGTGCTCAAAGTATGTTGTGCAACATCGTAAGCTTGCTTTGGGTCACATACTTTCGACAGAATTTAGAGGCCTTTCATTCATGGTGTGCATATAAGCCAATCACCCAAATACATCGGTCTAAAACACTTTGAAAAAAGGTATTCAAAAACGTATTAAAAAAGCATTGGTATGGTGTTTTTTTGGAGGAGGAGGATCAGCACGTAATCGTTGTAGACACATCAACATATAACACATTTTGTCTAAATTCTCTTTTACAGTCATGTACACCTCCATGTGATCAGCCAAGACTTCGACTCTCCTTGTTTAAAGAACAAAAAGCACTGGAACTCATTTACGACTGACTATTTCATGGAGTCTCGCGGTGAGAGCAAATTACATGCTGTTAAATTTATGTCCCACAGAAGTACATATTGTCCATTACTGCTCAGTGTTTTGAATTTTTTTTTTTTTAACCCTTTTTGTTATCTGCAGATGTCATTCAGATGCTTGAAACAAATGGAAGAGTCAATGTGAAAGAAGGAACCAGCGAGTTGTTGAAACTACCTCTCCGCTGTCACATGTGTCGCAAAGATATTCCCACTATACCAGCTCTGAAGGAACACCTAAAGTCTCACTTTCCCAGCTAAGAAGGCGACCGCAAAGGGAATGCATGCCTCAGATGTTTCTACATAGGACTGAAGTGTGTTGGGTACTGTTTTTGCCTGTCAGTTCTGATTCATTGTTTAAAAAAAAGCAAAAAAAAAAAAAAAAAAAAAAGCCATTATGTGACAGGATGTCATGGCTGCAGTTGCATTTTCACCTTGTTATTTTTTCAGTAGGTTTATGAAGAGGGTCACTGTGAAGATGCCTTTAATTTATGTGGGATTTCATCAGTTTTTTGCCAAATTTCTGGACTGGGAAATCCCATATTATTGCAAATATTATTCCCACAGTCAATGTGTTTTAAAATGTTTAATAAATGTTTTCTAAAAACTGAATACTGGATTTTTGAATTTGAAAATGCCCTTCCCTGATAGCGCAACCCTTGTGTTTGCTTAGAGTTTGACGTTTTGGGGAGCTCTGTCATGTAGCTAGACTACTGCATTGATATAACATTTTTTAAATTAAGCTTTGTTTGCATGTGTACAGAAAAGACAATGAACAAGGTTTCATCCAACAGTACACCCCAGTCTAGCTGTCTTGGTTGGAAAAAAGACTGCTTTGTGTGTCACAATAAGTTAAACCTCAATTAGGGTTTGCAGGGCTTTTCAGAGCTATGACACGCCAGCCTGAAGTGTTGACTTTGTCGCCATCAAGTGTAAGCCTTTATATACGCAGGGCTATATACAAGAAAAAGCTTTGAGCGTTTGACGTTTTATATCCTAATGTTGCGTGAAGAATGAAATAACACGTTGTCATACTGGATTATTTAGTTTTACTATGAAAAAATGTCACTTGGAAAAAAACAAAACATTCCAATGGCCCGTACGGGGATCGAACCCGCGACCTTGGCGTTATTAGCACCACGCTCTAACCAACTGAGCTAACCGGCCATGCTGCGAATTGGAAAATAAAACATTATCAACCTAATCTTCGGATTTTGCCACTCGATATTTCAACATTTTTAAGACTCAATAATAGTAGCCCCTTCGTGGTGCAACTGACATAGCTTTATTAGCTAGATAACGTTAATTGTAAGCTATAACAATGTAACGTTATCATTTGATTGAGTTAATTTGAACAACTTTGGCTACAGTTTTGTCGAAGATAAATCATAGTTTAGAGGCTGTTCTTATCCTGCAGAATGATGTAGAATACATGCAGTGGGGTATAACGTTGAATATATCCTCTATTATAGTTGGGAAATTTGATATACTCAGAACTTAAAAGCACAGTAAAGTTTCAGTGCATCAATAATGTAGTTTCCAAAATTGCCCTTATCTGATTGATAAGCCTATTTAAAAACATGCAAGGACCCATATCATGGTTATATTATTTGTTTATTATCATCAAAAGTAAATGCTTCGGCTACATCATCGTCATAATAGTAATCACATATACAAAAATCAATCAGTTGCAGTTAAAATTGTAATGCCAAAATCAACATTCAGAAGCGATGGGCAAGAGCAAAATGCGTCCTCCTGAAGTCTTCAGGCAGGTCATTTAATGGTGCAGTAGTTCATAGTGGAAAATATAGAGCTGCACAACTGCATGTCATCATCTCCTTAGACTTAACTCCCTTT
The DNA here is from genome assembly GCF_023349555.1 of Cebidichthys violaceus. Taxonomy (NCBI): domain Eukaryota; kingdom Metazoa; phylum Chordata; class Actinopteri; order Perciformes; family Stichaeidae; genus Cebidichthys; species Cebidichthys violaceus. Next base: position 7,489,101 of record NW_027176594.1, read on the forward strand.
CATCCTCATCTGGCACCATCAGAGAGTCCACTGAGTAATGAGCATCGTCTCCTATGTCCTGGAATAAATGCTCTTCACTCTCACAGCTCTGGGTTCCATTCACACAGTCTCTGGTTTTGATTTGTTCTAGCTCGGCGCTGTCACTGGCATTACTATCCTCTGCGCTCTTGCTGGCATCACTGCTGTCACTGGTCTCACTGGTCTCGTTGCTCTCACTGCTGGTGCTCTCACTGCTGTCATTGGTGGTGACAATAGTACTTTCGCTGGTGTCTGCACTGTCGCTGGCGGTGTCACTGCTGTCAGTGGGATTCTCCACCAGCGGTAGGTTTATGTTGGTCCCCTGTCTGACAGTGGTTCTGGTGGAGGTATGAGTGGGCTGTTTCTCAGTCACCTCTGTGCTGCTATTGTCCTCTACACTCAGGACTTGGGTGACTCTTGCGAACACTTGAACCCAACTCTGATGCAGGGAATGCGTAGAGCATAGTGTTACTCAACTTTGATCAGCTAAATCAAGACATTGTGTAAAATAAAAAATGTTGCACCCACCTTTCGAACGTTTTCCTCACTGCCCATGCTATTATCTCTGGTTTCAGGCATGACATCTGTCTGTGGAAATACAGTGAATATATGAGCTAAACGGATACCAGAAGGATGAAGTGCCATACATTAACAATTGACCAACTACTAAGTTTGACAAAACACTTGATTTAGTCTTACCACATCATCCTCATCCGATAGACTGTTACTCTCCTCTGAAGTCTGTTGGTGGAAAACAAACATACAGTTTTTGAAAATAATGCGTTTATTTCCAAAATGGAGAGTGCCGTGTTTGTTCTGTTTTATTACTGCACTAAGGACACTTTTTTTTTATTATAACAGCTATATTACATCCACAACCCTTAATATATATTATATATGATGAATATCAGAATATACACCCATCAATAACATGCTTGTAGTTTAGTGATAATACAACCCACCTTGTCCTCTGATGTGGATTCTGTTGATTCTGATTCAGACTCTGAACTGTGAGTCTAAAAGATATCCAGTATACAAGGTGAATTCAGACACATTTACAAATTTAGAGTAATTCAAACAAATTGTTCAGATCCCAAACAGAATATTGACAAATCAAAATAACTTACTTGACTTGAAGTATTTTCTTCAGAGCTCTGCAACAGAAATAGGAATTCATACCCATTAAGGTGAAAATCAGCAAGCAAAAGTGATTCACAAAGTCATCTGCATCCAAAAATAATAATTTCCTCTTTACTGTAATAAATGTATGCATTACCTGAAGCTCTGAGGTGTCATTTTTCGATGATTGTGAAACAGACAAACTTTCAGTCTGGAAAAGAAAAACACATTAACCGCATGTCACAATATATTTAATTATACCTTATAACTGCAACACCAGCAATCATCACAATCAAGCTATTGCTGCATATGGGTCCAGACATACAGTAGAGTAAACAATAGCGTCTGAAAGGGGAATTGTCTTGAGGTCTGGAGAATCTTCAAGTAACCGCACCTATTGTTAGGTTTTCCGCTGACTGTGTGAGAGGAGCACAACCTGCCTGTAGTCAAATGATTAATGTGTAAACAGTGTTGAGTTCCTGCGCTGGAACACCAAGAGTTAAATGCTTTAAGAGGGGACTGATTTCAGATAGCACTCACCGAGTTTGAGTCAAGCTCATTTGATTCCAAAATGGCATTGAAGGAAATCTTTTGGGGAAAAAGAAATCACAGGTCATATTTAACATGATGGTAGTTTCTTGATGTGCAGAAGATGGATCTCTATATGAAGTGACGTGACTTAGACCCTCTAACATGCTTCTTAAAACTATTGAGCCTTCCTGCTTTGCTGGCATATAGTAGACATACTTACTGGGTTGGCAAAAACTGCTCCCATTAGGCAAAACATTATTATATTGACCATCATTCTGTAACAGACATAAAACATGTGATTAGTATTGTTACTGATTTGATTTAATTAAATTTAAAATACACTTTCTGTAAACGTTTCTCAAGAGAAATTTGGGGTAAACTTGCAATCAAGAAAACACAAAATAAAAACTGTAATAGATAATCAAAACATATTAGAGTTAAGAGCATCTCTGTTGCTTTTGCACCTAAACTGCAGAAACAGAAACTTGTTAAACTAATAATACAATTAACCTTTGGAATAATTTCAACCAATAGTGACAAATTAGCACCAGTTATCATGAAGTAAGTTATAATGTCAATATTTTACCTTTTTTGTCGTTATATTCAGAGCTGGTGTGAGAAATATCCTGTTCAGTCTATGTAGCAGCAAACAGGAGTGCCTATTCTGAGCCACGTATGGAAAGCTGTCGATGGGGCAGTAAAAGCACGCTGTGTGGATATGCTGTAGAAAGCTCCAAGGACAACGGCATATAAGTAACCTTAATTAAAACGATTGCATCACTTCCTTCCGATTGTCTTTCGACTGTTGGCATGCGTAGGTTTACTTGTTTCCGGAGAGCAGGCTCAAAACAACATTCACACTAGCACAATTATGGGCACACACACACACACACACACACACACACACACACACACACACACACACACACACACACACACACACACCATAAATACACGCACAGTTGTTTCATTCAGCCACTGCATGTCCTCCACCCTCTCTCAAGTCTTCAGTGAAATATAGTTTAGCATACTAAACCATAGGGTTTGTGGCCGGTTGAGAAAACAAGCTCACCCACTCAGAGGGGAAAGGAGGGCCAGACGGGGTCACGCTTGTTTCCGGTGAAGAGGATGTTTTTTATTTTCTTTACTAGTCTACCAACAGTTAAATAATAAAATCATTAGATATACAGAGCAGGTGAGAGGTAGTGCTTTGCTCAAGAGTATAGATTCAAAATACTTCAAAATAAGAAAACAATGTAAAAAAAGATTGAGTCATACACACGAAAAAAACAACCATGTTTTGTAACCCATTGTCCTCAGTGTGACATGTTATTGTAAATGTGTCTTGTTCTTGGAAATAGGGCATGTACAGTAGAAAGCCTAAATAAAGACTTGTATATTTCCTCCCTGAGGCTCATATTTGTTTCCTGGATATCCATATATGGTCAAGCCTAAAATAAAATTACAGAATTCCTTGTTTAACCTCACTTTGGATTTCAACCGTGCAACAGAAACATGTAATTAGACTGGATGTTCACCCGTCTCGAGCTGTTTGCCAAAAAGCCGCACAGCTACCAGTTGTTGTAAAGTCCTGCTTTAGAAAAGGGGAGGAGTGAGGAGAGGATGATTGACGCTTGTTGTGGCACACAGACCAGCAGTCAACAGTGTCTGCCCTCAGGTTACTTAAGTTTTTATGATGTATTGACCCTTTCAGCCAGGCATCTAGGTTATCGATTTTTTTTATATGACTGGAGATTCACAGAAGAGCAGAGATACTAAAATCTGAAAGTGCCGCAGGTTTCTGTTGCTCCCTGGTGTTTAATGAGCAGCAGCTGGGCCAATTATGGCTCATTACTACACTTAAGCTAATACTTCAAGGACTGAATAAAGTCTCTCGCTCTCAGCCGTAGTGGAATGCTGCTAAGTATAATAACTCAATAGGATTTTGAGGTACTTTACTTGCATCCAATTTATGCTACGTTATACTTCTACTCTATTATATTTTATAGGAAAATTATGTACTTTTTACTACTTTTATTTGCTTTAGTTCCACGTTGCTTTGCAGATTCACAAGATTTAAAGGTGCAGTGTGCAGGTATTTGCGGCATCTAGCGTTGAGGTTGCAACCAACTGAAACTTCTCCCATGTGCCAAGCGTGTAGCAGAACTACGGTGACTGGCGTGAAAACATGCCAGCGTGAACGGCCCTCTAGAGCCAGTGTTTTGTTTGTCCGTTCTAGGCTACTGTACGGCTCTGTGAAGAGGCCCGGCTCTGTAGATATAAACAGCTCATTCTAAGGTAAATTAAATTATTATTTATTATACACTGAATAAAACATGCATTATGTTGCTCTATTTCAAGTGTAAACCATATCATGTACATGTCATGTAAATTGGATGCCGTTTGTCACAAAACGCAGATGTCCTTTTGCCAATAGGTGGCGCAAAAAATTGCTTGTTGATATCCTCAGACCATGACTTTTATCAAGCATGGCAAGTTTGGGACGGATTTGAGAAAGTCCAGTGGAGTTACATCAGTTTGTTGTTCAATGGGGAGTCACGTAAATTGGCTGCCCCGCCACGGCTACACCATTCCATCAAATGTAAAGCTTTTGATAACTTATAATAACAAAGTACTTTTTTGAATATTTTTCGGGGGCGCTATCAAGGCATTTTTTGACGCAAAAGCCACAACCCATATAAAATATAAATTTTAATAACCTGAAACAAGTGGAAAGTTCCATGAATTTTTGTGCATCCCAAGCCACAGAAAAACGTCAATGCATCATGGAGGACTACGCTTCCGAGAAAGAGAATAAGTATTGCAAAGACTTTGAAGACATGAAAGAAAAACAGGCCTCAACTAACTAGGAGCTGGTCACTAAGCTCCAGGCTGAGGTCAGTCAGGGCCTCCGAACTGAACTTGACATGGTCAAATAAGAGATCCAAGACAAGACCAGAAAGCAGGAGAAGTTCGCCCCTGATTCACCAACTCTTAAGGTGCTGAAAGACTCTGAGGGGAAGAAAAAAAATAAACTCTCAGCCTGGAAAAAATGTAAATGTTCCATGGGTTTGAGTAAGAATCCTGGAATGTAATGTAATTGCTCTCCACTGTGGCTCAGTAGAGAGCAGGGTCGTCTTGCTCCGCTAGTCGCATGTCGACGTGTCCTTGGGCAAGATACTTAACCCCGAAATTGCTCCCGTAGCTGTGCCTACGGTGTGTGACTGTGTGTGAATGTCCTGATGTGCGGTGGTACCTTGCATGGTAGCCCCTGCCATCAGTGTGTGAATGGGTGAATGATAATAACATTTATTTTTCTGCTATTTTATATACATTCATTTTTTTCGATCAGCTTACAAGTTCCTCTACTTTTAAACAACAAAAGGTTAAAAGGTGAATTAGTGGTTTCAAAAATAACCTGAACATTACTCTTATATTCTGCCAGCTCATTGGTTTGGTTGACTAAAACTGCTTAGCTAAAGTTTACGAAAGATTTAGGTCACGGTTTAAGAAAAAATGGATGATCAATAAGCACTTACAGCGAATTATTACTGATCAAGGACCCTTTGATGTCAATTCTGTCCTATCTGCAATTGAATTCTCTTCAAAAATATCAGGCTATAAAATAAATTGGCAAAAATCTGAATGCATGCTGATATCAAGAGGATGGAATCGATCGATGCTCGATACATTCCAGTTTAAATGGATCCCAAAAGGACTGAAATATTTGGGTATTAGGCTGTGTTCAGATATCAAAAACATAATTTCTATTAATATGATCCCTTTAATGCAAAAAATGACGTTAGATTTAGACAAATGGAAATGTATTATTATCATTAAGATGGTGGTAGGTCCATAATTTAATTACATTTCTGTGATGATAGCAGTAACCATTTTCGAGGGAATCTTTAAACAATATAATCATCTAATTAAGGAGTTTTTAAGGAATGACAAAAGGCCTAGAATTAGTATGAAAAAACTCTTTGCCTCAAGAGATAGTGGGTGACTTGCTCTTCCAAATATGGAAATAGATAACATAGCATTTGAAATGAATAAACTAGCGCAGCACTGCACAAATTATGAATCTAACCCCACGTGGGTAAAAATGGAGGAGGTACTGACAAGCGCCATCTCAGGTTATGGATTTGCTATCACAAAAACACACAACAAAACAGATAAAACAAAGAAATCTAATTATCCACAAGATTCTGGGGATTTCTCAATAAAAACAAAGCTACTCCTCCATTTGGAATAACCCTCTCATCTTTAGAGAAAAAAGTATTTCTATGGGATACATGGCTGGCAAAGGGAATACATGTTGTCAAAGATCTCTATGGAGATGGCTCATTTAGATCATTTGAAGACCTTAAAGAAAAATGTAATTTAAATGAGATGGGAGATTGCTGGAAGTATTTACAGGTGAGGAGCAGCATAGGGTCAGTGAAAAGAGAAGAGAAGAGACGAGAACAGAATAAGATTCAAGAGTTTCTAAGTGCTTCCCATACCTTACACTCTGCCTCAAAATTTTAAAGGAAAATGTAAAATATTCAAACTACAATGTGCAAAGGCCTGAGACTGATATGGCAAAAGGACCGTGGCAATGAGATTAAGGAAGATGTATGGCAATAATTAATATTGAACGTGGGCTCCAAGGGATGCAAGACGCAAGTTTATCCATTAGAGAATGTACATAGGTATTACTTTACACCCCTGAAACTGTATAAAATGGGCTTAATGCAGGATAGCAAATGTTGGAAATAGAACAAAGAAATGGACACTTTTCTACATGCTCTGTGGGGGTGTTCCAAGGTGATGCCTTTTTGGAAGGTGGTCCTGAAGAACCTAGAAGGGTGACTCCAACGGCCTTTACCAGAATTCCCACAAATATGTTTACTTGGAAACAAATCGCTTGGGCCACCAGGCCTTACCAAAGCAGAGATCAGGCTGTTTATTGTTTCATTGTGGCTGCAAGGCTTATTCTGTGAAACTGGAAGAGCCCACATACGCCCGCATTCACAGAATGGCTCAAACTCATGATAGAGACAGCTGCATTTGAAAATATGATTGCCAGGGTAAAGAACATTCCTAGCAGAAATGACCAAGCATGGGGAAATCTGATGGCTTATATTATAGATTCACAATCTTAAAGGTGTGGAGTACTTGCGGATGGGATTTGCGTGTATATAGATATGTAGGTATATGGTCATGTATGTTTATATGGAGGTACATGTGAAAGATAATTAATGGGGTGTTATTTGTTTGTTATTTTTTGGGGTAATTTTTGTTCTGACAGGCCTAGTTTTTGTATCTGTGTTGGTGTGTTTGGACGAATACAAATTGAAATGCAAAAAGAAAAGTAAGCAGCTGTTCCAATTGCAAAATGACTGTACTGCATGGTCCGTCCTTGGGAGTCTGGACAAAATAAATGAAAGCCTAAATTTCAATAGGGCCTTCGCAGCCGCGACGTTGTCGGTGCTCGGGCCCTAATTATATAATATTATTCAGAAATGGGTTGCTCTGCACAATGAGTACATTTTGCTTCTAATACTTCTGTTTTAATTAAGTGAACATTTTGAATGCAGGACTTTTACTTGTAACAGAGTATTTCTACACTGTTGTGTTGGTTCACTGAAAAAATTGTTGAGTTGGATTTACTTAATTTTTTTTAGGTAACTGGTTGCACAATATAAATGTATCTAAATAAATAAGTTGACTTTACTTCATTTATATTCATAATTTTAACTCAACTATTTTGAGTAAAGTTTACTCACTATGTTCATGTTCAGTATACTAAAATATATTATGTAACCTCAATTACTATTTATCTATTTAGTTTTTGTAGATTCAGATCAATTTAATGGTTTAATTTTTACAAACTAAAATTAAGTTTGATCTAATTAAACATTTTAAGCTATTTCTAGTATCTTAACTTTCAATAAAGTCCATGTTTACACAAACGAAGCAAACAAAATACTCACTTTTTACAACTTTATTATCTTCATTACCAGCAATGTAAATCAGTACATTTACTCAAGTATTGTACTTGTGTAAAAATACAAGGTACTTGAACTTTGCATGAGTATTTCTATGTTCTGCTACTTTCCACTTCTCCTCCCCTACATCTCAGAGGTAAATATTGTATTTTTAACTACATTTATTATTATTATTATTATTATTATGAGCGATGGTAACATTAACCCCTTGCTGTCTGCCTCTGAGAGCATCTTCAACACCATTTACTAACTTGATTTCACATTTAGCTTTGTCTAATTCTGCCATACTGAAAATATTTGAAAACATACTTGCAACCTGTTAGGAATATACAGTTGGCAATCAGCATGGCCAGTCTACAACTCATTAAATAGTCCATTACATTTACATGTTAGTGAAGTCCACAAGCTACTAAAACAGCCTAAAAGCTACTAAAATTGAATTCACCTAGCATCCCATTTGAGAGCAATACCATGTTAGCTTAATGTTAACATACTTATCACCTTGACATTATGTTACTACACAATTAAGCTAGCTGTAGTAACGCTAGCTAAAGTAGTAACTAAGCTAACGTTAGCTGTTGTAACGTTAGCTAAAGTAGCAAACACACAATTGATAGTGTTAGCTAAATGATTTTTTTTCTATCAAACACTGTTTTAAAGTGTAAATAAAACTCTGTCTTAGAACAAATATAACACACATATGGTTATAAATTGCTTACTTACCGAAAACGTAGACCTGTGGACAGACGGCAGTGCAGGAGCTTCTAACGTTAAATCCCCCAGAGCGAAACAAATCCCCGCCTTCAGAATTTGAATTTCTAGCACGTTTGCCCATGCGCAGACAGGAAAGCGTGTGTAAATTAAATCGTACATATATTTTTTTTCATTGCTTTTAACTGAATGGAATTAACTCATTTTAAACGAGCGCAGAACATGTTGAGATTAATTAAGAAAGATACTTAGGATTCAATTACACATTAAAATCGTTGAAATAAACTAGATTAAGACATGTAACATTTACAGGGGGGCCGAATCATTCTTTTTAAGTGTTCTTTTACTTAAGTAAAAGTGTACATAAGTAAAAGATCTGACTACTTCTTCCACCACTCGCTGAAAGTCATATTTCTTGAGGAGCAAATGATCTCAGACAAAGAACTATAATTGCTGTAACAAGTATGACAGATGCATTCTATTATTTCTATAGGCTATATCATTACTTTTATATGTGAATAGCAGTTCAGAATAAAGTTCCCAAAGTTCTCTTGGTTATATCACATGAGCTTCATCAGCAGAGTTTGCAGTTGTCACAAAACTGTGATTTCCCAGAATAATATGTACATTTTAACAACTACATTACCATTACAGCCTTTCCATTGATGTGGAAGTGTTTGGTCAAATGAGTAGTAGTGTCTTATAATGAGAACATGTTAAAAAGAAAATCTTACAACTCCTACAACTCTTCCTGTTATGTCATGAGCAGTGGCTGAAAATACTTAAGTTAATAGTGACACATATTTATCATCTCACTCATAAAAATATGAACACTTGTTATATTAGTGGCGTCAGGATCACAGTGAAAGAGTGACATCTAGTGACCAAAATATGCTATTTCTGTCCTGAAACTATCTTTCATCTGGTTTCACTGGTTTAATTTTACTCTGTCATAAATAAACTACGCACAAGACACTTACTAAAACATTCACAATTTAGCAAAAAAATTAATTTGTGATTTATCATGGTTAACTCTAAATGCTGCCCAGATGGGTATTGCGTAATAACCAGTATATACACTGATTTACTTTCCCATGGACTCTCAGGTGCACTATGTGGTTGCAGCAGCTTGTGCCCTTCTTTATGCAGAACTGCTAACCATCTCTGTTATTCTTTTGGACGTTTCTGGCCAAAAGAGCAGATCCCTTGCTCTCCTCTTGTAGTTTTCAATCCCAAAGTGACTCTCATGAATGTAATTAAGCATGTCTTGTCTTAGTTTGTGGAACAATGATCTGGGTTACCAGCTCTGTATTACACATCTACATATAGAACGTGGTGTGTGTGTGTGTGTGTGTGTGTGTGTGTGTGTGTGTGTGTGTGTGTGTGTGTGTGTGTGTGTGTGTGTGTGTGTGTGTGGGTGCGGGCGCTTCAAAACTAATAACTAGTACCTAATACATCTTTTATGATATTTCATTGTTTATTGTAAAATATTCTGATCGGAAATACAGTAAAAACCTGTTTGCAGTAATAATTATAGTTAAGTGTATAGTATAGGTTATAGACTATACTATACACTATAGTATAGGCTATATTTACTGTACAGTATGTTAGAGTATTGAATTATAAAACACTATTTCAGTATCATATGGTCAAACACAATTACAATAATGGTAACGTTGTTTTACTGTAAAACAGCAATACAGTACAAGGACTGTAAACAGGTAATTGAAACGATGTTAGTAATTTACCACCAAAATACAATAAAATATCTAACAGTGTGTGCAATAAAAAAAGTCTCTCTTTCTCAAATCAAGAAATAATGTATGAAATATGTGTAAATACAATTCACCCACAAGAGCACATATGGGCTGATTCGTTTGCTGTTTTTAGACTCTAGAGTGTCACCTTTTTTCCTGACTTTCTTTTTGGGAAACAAAGCACCCAAATGATGTGCAGTGTTGGATCTCTTTCTCTCCCTCTCTCGTTATCTCTGTAGCTCAAAGACCCTCCCAAAGTTTAGAAAAAGTGTTGGCACCATCGACCCAGAAAAAAAAAATTTGTGTGTGCAGCATGCCAGTATGTGTAGACAGTGTGAGCGCTGTCTCGAATACAGAAGGACATCTTCACAGGTTCAACACAGACACAGCTTGTCATTTCTCTTGCAACTGCCAGCCTCAGGTAAGATCCTAATTACTGAGACTGTTCCATTGCTTTGAAAGGTAATTAGTTAATGATCAAATAGAAATGTGTGTGACATCATGTTGACTAACTAGTTTACAATCAAACTTATGTGTTGTATGCAGCAACTATTGGCACAGTTATGATGTAGCCTCTTTTGTGACAGCCAGAATGTTGATGTTGATGTTGACATTGATGCCTTCATTGTTTTTGTAAATATCAAGAGATTTTGACTATTAATAGTCTATCCACACTGTAATGTACTAATATACTGGAGGTAATATAGACGCATTTAAATGTTGCTTACTCATGGCTGTGCATAATCTATATACCAACATATATTTTATAGTATTGTAAAATATCCTCAAATAGATCAAATATTCTTTTATTGAATAGCATGAGGGATACATTTACGACATATCATGTAATATATGCGTTATAGTAGAGATGAAAAGCTAATGTGTCATCGCAAAAGCACTGTGGAGATTATTTTCCCCTTTGGGACAATGAAGTATAAACTCTAACATTTTGCCTCAATATTGAAAAGATCAAACCCCTCAACCCCCCCCCCCACCTGTCTACACCTATTTGGGGTTTAGTGGGCCGAACCAGAGAGCTATTGTTCCCCTGGATAGGCGCAGTAGTGTCTGTTTTGTTTCCGTCCACAGAGACAAAATGTTTGTGGACTTAGTCAACTTGTTCCAGTCTGGTTGCTTCTGATGTTTACTTTAGCTCTGAATGTGACTTTTGAGAGAGACACACAGATGCACTCATTTGTTTCAACTTTGAAAGAGTTGCCAAGTTCATGTCTGTGTTGTGAGAATTCAGATTATACTGCAATGATTGTTAATAGTGTTTTTTCTTCAATCAGCCTATCCAATTGTGTAATTCAAATTTATTTCGATTTTTGTCCCATGTTGAAAATATTCCTTTCAATGTTTCAGGTATGAGGGCCTGCTTAGTATTCATTTGCTTATTGGCAGCAACAGTTGCCCTGTCTGTGAGTAATGCTTTTTTAAAAAATTTTGACATTAAACTTTGCCATGACAGATGATGTGATGTGAGATTTATTTAATGCATTATGAATTATCCTTATTACATCTAGGTAAAGAGTAAACCTCATGGAAAACATCATGGATCGCATAAGACTTCACATGAAGACAAAGAAAAGGTAGAGCAGTACTCAACAAGGATTTTTAAAAAATATACGTGATGATGATTTCATGTAGTAAAATGGGAATTTTTTCTTTTCTCCTGAATAAGGACATTATCACAGAAGAGGCCAACGAGCCACAGATCTTACCCACTCTAGTCACGTTTGAGGCCAGCAGCCAGGAGCAGGAAGATGAAGAACTGAGCTCCCAAGACAATGCTAGTGCCAACAAGGAGGAGGGAGAGCTTGAGGAGACTGAAGAGAGCGACAAAAGCACTGCAGTCCTGCTAAGTGAGGAGGAGTTGGTAGACCTCTTGAAGAAAGAAGCAGAAGAAGAGCAGGAAGCAGAAGAAAGAGTGCTAGAAGAAGAAGTGGAGACAGACAAAGGCAAGGTGGAGCCTGGTGAGGCTGTGGAGGACGACAAAGCTGAGGTGAAGGAGAGGAAGGTGACAGATGAGGAAGACGAAGTAAAGGATGAGAGTGTAGCGGATACTGAAATGCTGAAGAAAGGCGAAGATGAGGTGGAAAATATGTCACTCAAGAAAAAGCAGAAAAAGTCTGTTGTAAAAGTAGCAGACAGAGAGGAGCAAGGTTCATTGCTGGAGGAAACAGATGGAAGCACAGAGTCAGAGATCCCTGTTGATCTTGACTATGCTGCTGATAGTGGCATCTTACAACCTCTACAGATTGTATCTGCTAAAATAAAACCCAAAACAGATGTTAAAGACAGGGAAACCCTTCAGAAAGGACTGCCCACCATTGCAGATGACTATGAACAAGACACACAAAATGCTGAGGCAGTGGACAGTGAGGAAAATTCACAGGCCAAATCCAAAGATGTTGATGAGAAAAAACCTGAAGCAAATGTTGACCCTCAAGAACCAAAGAGAAGTACAGGGTTTGAATCAGGTTCCGAACCAGCTGGAAAGGAGGAAGAGAAAAGTAAGAATGACAGTGGAAGTCACACCAAGGGAAAAACAAGGAAGCAAAAGAAGAACAAGAGGGCGAGGAAGCATTCCCCACAGACTGAGGAAACACAGTCTAGACCAGAACGGAGCCAACAGGTTCCTCCGGCGTCTAAGGGCAGCAGTATTGACAATACAGCCCAAAAGGCAAAGAGGAGAAGTGCAGGAAAATGGGTAATGCGTGCAATATGTACATTCACTTTCGTTTCAGTGGTTATGATCAAAATTTTGGAGTTATAATGGATCACTTAACTACTTGCAAAAGGCCTCAACTGTTCACTCTCATTGCTCCTCATAGCAATGCTTGGCAGCAGCAGGCAGCTGTTGGCTCATTTTAATATCTAAAAAGATTGCATTTTCGTATTTCTTTTTTCAGGGTCCTTTAGTTGGAATGAATCCAGTGCAGATAAGAGCCACAGTAGATCTCTACCCCAGCTCCAGGCCCTCTCTTGGTGGAGGCGTACATCACCCAGAAGCCCCTGCTGGTTGGTTAATTCAGCACTCACCATACTGACTAATGCACTATCCCAACAGTCTCACACAGGAATGTGCTGACTGGGTCATTCAGCTAAAACTTCCGCATGACTAGTGTCACTCTGCTTCATGGTCACTACCAAAACACAGCTTGAGGTTTGTACAATGGAGATCAAGTTGAATTTGATCGCTGTACAAACTCAAATGGCAGAGGAATGTAGGCGATGGTGTGTTGTGGTTATAGCTCCATGATTTCCAGTCATCACACTGCAAAATGCGACCAAACCAGTCATGAAAATGATTCTTGATACAACTGGTTTTAAAATTCAGTCAGTGTGTAGATCAAAGGTCATTGCGGTACATGTTTTTTTTCTTCTAGATCCATGTGACAACTTTCCCTGCAAACGTGGAAAGACGTGTAAGCTTGATGCAGACAATAAGCCGAGCTGTGTGTGTCAAGAGCCGTCAGAATGTCCTCCCGGTGTGAATGAGTTTGATCATGTGAGTATGGATGATCTGTTGAAAGATGGACTGGAATGGTGTTCAACAGTTGTTGCACCGCTTTTGATTGTTGCTCGTTCAATTTCTGCAGGTTTGTGGAACAAACAACAAAACATATGACACATCATGTGAACTCTTTGCTACTAAATGCAACCTGGAGGGCACTAAGAGAGGACACAGACTTCATCTGGACTACACTGGACCATGCAAACGTGAGAGTTAACCTCTGTACAGAGTATATGGTTTAAACATTTCCTGTTGGAATATTTCACCCTGATCTTTGTCTCTGTTTCTCTCTCAGTAATACCTCCATGTGTGGACACTGAGCTGGTCCAGTTCCCTCTACGAATGAGGGATTGGCTGAAAAATGTGCTGCTGCAGCTCTATGAACATGATTCCATGTCTCCTGGCTTTCTCACACCTAAACAGCGTTTTAGAGTAAGATCCACTGCTCAAATGAATATATGGGACTCTGTTAAAGTACTATGATTTCTCTGCAGTTTGTAGTGTTACTTTTATCCAATCTATCAGTCCACTGGTGAATCAGAAAGTCACACAGCAGCTTTGAGACATGGAAAACTTAAATGTATGTTGTTAACAGTTTAAGTTTTAGGTAATCACAGTCAATCAAACTTTGCTGTTCTATATTCTGTAGGTGAAGAAAATTTATGAGAGTGAGAGGCGTCTTCATACCGGGGATCACTCTGTTGAGCTGCTCGCGCACGACTTTGAGAAGAACTACAACATGTACATCTACCCAGTGCACTGGCAGTTTGCACAACTGGACCAACACCCTTCTGACAGGTACATTTTATTCCTCTGTGCTTACGGTGAACTTGTGCTTACGATTATATTCAAAATTGATCATAGTGAGATGTAAAGTTTCCAACGACAGGCTTGACTAATGTCAAATATTTAACAAATCCCCAGCTAGAACCGGGCAGGGTATATAATAAAACCCATTCATGAGTCTTATTATAGTGCAAACATACTGTACTGTATGTGATGTAGACGCTCACAATGATCAAAACTGGATGTTCATCTGTCCTGTACAGAGTCTTGTCCCACTCAGAGTTGGCCCCACTTCGAGTCCCTCTGGTGCCGATGGAGCACTGCACCTCCCGCTTCTTTCAAGAGTGCGACGCTGACAAAGACAAGCAGGTGTCCTTTAAAGAGTGGACTTCCTGTTTTGGTATCAAGAATGGTAAGAACATCACTATGGTTCACTTTTTATGCATTGATGGCTTTAACTGTGACACTTCTGTGTTGACATAAAATATCTCTTATGAATTTGATGATTTTTCACAAAACGTTATTTAACTGTTAAGGCACATTTTATATTTCCGTGTCCAATTGTTTTAATCAAATTTGTAAATGTGAATAATTTATTTTTATTTCATTTTATTTTTATATATGATTTTTTTAAAGTTTTAAAATGACTGACAATACATATTGAATTCAAGTAATAATGTAACATCACATACTGTACGTAGCAATTAGTTTTTTGTAATGGTGTTCAGTTAAAATGCCAGTTTATCCATCATTTGTTTATATTTGTCTGCTATAATTCTCATGCAATTCTATAGCATATGGCAAATACTGTTGTACTTTATTTTTCATCCTTTTAATGTCTGCTATCTGTTTTGTCCACAGATGATATGGATGCCAACCTGCTATTCTGAGCTGACCTCCATCGACTACACAAGCAGCTTGAGACGGTGCAGCCTGGTAATCATGCAGCTTGAAGTCTCCATGAACCTCGTCTGACACAAACAGATCAAAGAAACAAATTTTCACCTCCTGCTATAGAGGGAGTGTTGGTGGTCATTTCTGTTATTTTATGTCAGACTAAGCTTTGGATCTGTTTTTTATTTAGACTAAACTGTGAGAATAACTTTATTAGAATATAAGAAAGTGTTATTTTTAGCTGGTTTTATCCAAAAACTGTTTTCTGAAGCATTCCAAACTGTGGAATCAACAGCTCATTAGTAGAACAATTGTTGTATATAGTACCAGGCTTTAAAATAACTGTGTTTTTTATGTTGGAGTGATTTTGTGCAGAATTACTCTTTAAATCAAGGTGAAGTATTCTTTTACAGTGGGAAATGTAAAACAATAACTGTGTTTTTTAGTAGCAAATGCTGTAAATCTTTGTCAGTGCATATGCGCTTCATTGTAGCTCTAATTAAAGCTTTATGGATAACAGTGGACTTCACAATATCATGACATACAGTAGCATATTTCAGTAATAATGACTTTCCTTACAGCCCTGAAATAAAGTTATTGCATCATATTTGTGGATCCCATTCGGGAAACATCTGTTTATGCTTTAATATCATGTTTTATTCATTGGTCAATTTCCCTGATGCCACCATGACATGAAAATACGATCACTGCAATATTGGTTTTGAGAATGCAAGTCACTGATACCTGGTTAAGGTTTGCCACATAATCCTGAATAATAGCCCTCTGTAAGGTAACACAGCAAAAAATAGCTTCTAGCATGGTCATGATGATTACACTGACTTGTTGTTTTGAGATAAAGCGCTGGACTCTGATTGGACATTTCTTGGTGATCTCCGAATCTGACGGTCTCTATAAAAGCAAAGAAAGAAGCAGCTCTTTACCTGTCGACTGTCTGCTGTTACTGAGATAATGTTCTGCATACTGTGGGTTGTCTTCCAGACCTTGGCTGTTGTGGTGGAGGGTGGTGTGTCTTCAGGGAGTGCTGAGACACTGGCCAATGGGGGAGTGAATAATAATGGGGCTGCAGGTGGAAACAATGCCAACCCTGGGGCTCAAAATGGGGTCCCAATAAATGGTGAACCCATTGTGGCACACTTAATCCAACTCGGCGGCTCGTTTTTTATCCAGCCAGTTGGAAACCAAGTAGGTCAGGCTCCCCTGCAGCAGCTGATTCCAGTCGGAGCTCTCCAACAAGGTGGGGCGTTTCTCGCGGGGCAGGTAGGCACAGCCAATGTGAATCCACAAGGGCCGCTGACTCAGGGTGCCAATGGTGGGCCGGTCACACTGTTTGCTGTGCTGCCACAGAGAAATTCTGGAGGAAACCCACAGGGTGCCCTGTTGACTCCCGGCCAAGTGCAGCTGATCCCGGTGGCTGGGTTGAACAACCAGCAACAGCTGGGCGCTGCTGGTGGGAGGGCAGCCGGCAGACTGAGGTTTCAGCGTTCAGCGGCAGCTCGCCTCAGGAGGACACAGTCTCCAGTGGTGAAGGTGATGGCAGCTGAAGAGGAGGAGGAAGAATGCTCTGGGATGGAGATGGAGGGGAAGCAAGCAAAATGAGACCATACAGCTGTCACAGATATATCATGATTCATTCACTACATCCTGATCCTGCAAACTATGCTGGAATGTTATAAATCATTGTCATTATAACTAATGCCCAATAAATGATGGAAGTCAATGGTTGAATCTTTGTGGTCTTTCTTCCAATTTATCAATAAAATACATGTTTAATTGCACATTATTTGGAGCCTGAAATATGTTCAAACACTGATAAACGAGTGTCATGGGTGGGACTCTGATATTATGTATGTACTGGTACAAATATGCTCAAATTTCTATTTACAGTGCATTGCTTGCATCTACGTACAACATGGTGATTTGGGTCTCTAAATATGAAAAACATATTGAAACACATTGCTCGCATCATTGCAGAACAGATTTGTGTTTATAAAGAAAATTATGAAAAATAAATTATTCTATAAATTCACATATCATACATATAAAAACATGTATATTTACAAAATCACACTAAGAAATAGAATTTGTCACATCATTAAACAGATAACAGGAAGAAAATGTTACTTAATTTGAACTGCATGACGTGTAATGTGTAGTGTGTAATTAGTATAAAGCTCCAGACCAGGCTTCCACAAAGAGTGTTTACCTGGTCTGCTGTGGGCTGCCCAGTCAGCAGCAACAAATCAAAAACAAGAACCTTTCCCAGACAGCCTCAGTATGTGACAACAGACAACCACACTGGGAATAAATGTAATGGCTCTGAACAACTTGAGAAAATGTGCTGATGAAGCATGACAGACTAATATCTGCTCCTGTATATAGGCAACACCAGAGGTTTTTACAAATTAAAAGCTGTCTGGCATTCCGTGCTCATCACTGTTGAGTTGTGGTGCAATATGAGTAGTTGTTTTTAGTGCTGGTGTGAGAAGAAATCAGCTTGGGACAAATATAAACAGAACACAAATCACAGTGAGGCGTCCCTGCTGACAGGCCCGGGGCAAGTATTTCAACTCTGCATTGTAATAGAGCAGCAGGAAAAATGAAATGTCATTCTGTTTTGCAGAAGTCACAACCATCTTCTAAGAGTGCTGCTTGTTTGGTAAATGTTTAATTACATTTAAGCTGACAGATGTATTTTTTCATGGTCTCTCCAAAAAAGAACTTGTTGATGATGGCAGTTGTTTGCCTCCTGCGACCACAACCCGCAACATTTAAATGGTTCATACACTGTTTTTTAGTCAGGAGCTTCCAGAAACCTCCACAAACCCATTCCCAAGACACTGAATCACTCTGTTATTCTTTGAGGTCACTCTTCTGTATTGAGAACAATGTATGGTTGAATAGGGTGAAGTGCTTTTGAAAATAGGCAGCTCAATGTTACATACATTTCTTTAAATCTTGTACTGTAGAAAAAGAAGATGTCATATCACACACAGGTTCCCATGACACACAGGTGACAAATATAGTTTATGATCAAGTCAGTGTTCTCTTCTCTAATTGGCTCATAATAATCTATGGGACTGATAAAAGGTGCTCTAAATTCAGAGAGCAAACTAGTCCTCCTTGGCACATAACATTTGAAACCAGAACAAAGAAATATAAGGTATGTATTGTGCAATTCAGATTTTATAATAGGATTGTTATGTATAATTTAGTTTGGAAATACAAAAATAGTCATGTTCTAACTAAAATCATGCACATATTACCAACAATATTTATTTGTTATGAGTTCAATGTATTTATTTTAATCTTTTTACAAGTTTCAGGCTGCAAAATGAAGCTTCTTCTCCTCACACTTGTGGCAACCATCTGCTATGTGAGCACAGTCTATCTATCTCTATCAATTTTTATGATACATGATATCTATCTAAAAGCAGTGTGTGTAACTTCTGTCTGGTCTCTTTACTTATTGCAGGTCAATGCAGGCAAGGTAAGAAACATCTACTACTACTAATTTATACATGATTAGTGCATAAATCTAAAATTAGATCATGGTTAAAAACAAAAGCTCTTTCTCCCCCGTCACACAGAAACAGAGGATGCTGGAAGCTATGTATGCTATGAACGGAGGGATGATGGGAGGAATGAACGGAGGTATGAACGGAGGGATGATGGGAGGAATGAACGGAGGTATGAACAGAGGAATGATGGCAGGAATGAACGGAGGGATGATGGGAGGAATGAACGGAGGGATGAACAGAGGAATGATGGCAGGAATGAACGGAGGACTGGCAAACGGAGTGAACCCTGGGATGATGGCTGGAGGCCTGAACCCACCTATGGTCGTTGGTGGAGGAACAGGTTTTATCGGGCAGCCACAGTTTGCTCAGGTAAGTCTATCAGGTTGTCATTTGATTACATCACTTCAACAGCAAAAGAAAATGACATGACATAATTCAAAAATGTGTTTCAAATTGATAGAAAAAAAGAGATTTAGAGCTTTAGGAGTCTTAGATTTCATTTAAATAGTTTAATGTATATCTGCTTTAATCATATAGGTTATAATAGAGAGCAAAGATTAGAAAAAAAATATTGATTTAAATTTCATATTGTAAAAAACGAGACAACTTATCCAAGAAATAAGCAGAACTTGCATGGTATTGCAATTAATTTGATAAATAACTCTAATCTCACTACAGGATGGTGCTCTCCTACTGTCTCACTGTTTGGTCCCAGATGTCTTTAGATTGAAAATACTATTATTTGCCACCAATTTGTGCATTATAAACTGAATACAGATTGCTGTAAAGCCAGTTAGTGCATGATATGATTTATTAAATTATACAACAATATAATAATATTGTAAATAATAACAATGTTAGAGTGGTACTAAAATAAACTATAACCCTTATAAGAACAGTCACATCTGTACCCTCTCTCTCCATGTAAAAGTTTGCTCCCGGAGTTCCTGCTTTTGCTGCACCGGCTCCCATTCCCAATGTGTATGCTGACCCTGCAGTCAATGGGGTTAGTGTTGCACAACCTATAATTGTGTTAAGAACACACATCTTTTGGTATTGTTTCAGGCTTTAAAGTAACACACAAAAGCATGGATTTATGTCTTTTTTGTCTACTCTCAGTTTCCTTTTATGGGAGTTCCTCAAATGGCACAAGGGAATCCTCCTCAGCAGCCTCTGATGGTAATCATTCACCTCGATCCCTGATTCTCCGTCCACAACACACTTTTATTACAGGTTACACGATGATTTGTGGAACTTCAACTTCACTTGAGTCACTAAATCTTGCTGCCTGTGTTTAGGGGATCACAGGCGGTGCCACTCAACAGCAGTTTCCTCTCCAGCCTGATCCATTCAGAAGATTCAGGGTATAGGAACAAAGTCAACTTTACTAGATGTGAATACTGATGACAGATACACTGGCTAATTGTTGTCCTTTGACTCTCCAGCGTCAGGTTATGAAACAAGACGACACCTTAAAGACCACTGTGGATACTCAGGTAAGATTAAAGAAGCAGATTTAAGTGTTCAATTCAATTCGATTCAATTTATTTTTGTATTGCCCAAAATCACAAATCACACATTTGCCTCAGAGGGCTTTACAATCTGTACACATACGACATCCTCTGTCCCAGGACCCTCACATTGGAACAGGAAAAACTTCCACAAACCCCTTTAAGGGAGAGCAACGGAGGAGGGATCCCTCTCCAAGGATGGACAGAAGTGCAATAGATGTCATGTGTACAGAATGAACAACATAACAGAGTTACAACACATTAAATGCATATGACAGAATGCATTGAATGTTCATTCACTCTCTGTTCCCTTTTCAATTCCTCAGATTCCAGCTCCCACTGAATCAACTACCACAACTCCCTGTGACGCAGACTATCACCATGAAGATTATTGACACTATTGCTATTAATTATCAAATTAATAATAAATCCTGACTTGTATGATTCTTTATTTTACCAATGATCATTAGAATGAATCCCAGCAACAACAAAAAACAATTATTGATGTTACATGCTGACTGTCCAATACAATAAATCATATTTTAAATGAAAGTTTGTTTTGTGTAATCCTCTGATTTTATGCCAATGCATTGAAACAATTCAGACAGCTCACCAATAAACCGTGGTCATAATTGCAATTTGTAGTGGATCTATACTGCCATCTAAAGGATATGAAGTATAATCAAACACATAGCTGAATAATATGCACTGAAAAAATCCAAGTTTCGAAGAAGGCCCAAAATAAAAAGAGCTTTTTTGGGTTTCACTCACTGCAGTTAAAGTTAAATGAAACAGCTGAAGACTGACACATTTAAACATGTCACAGTATAAAGCACAGGTGTAAATATTTGTCACACTGCCATGGCTTACTGGAACGGAGCCATCATTGATGTTATTAGTAACACCTGTGCTTTTCCTGGTAAGACAACTCAAAATATCTCCTGTGAAAAAGGCCTGTTTATCACACTGCAGGTTCACAAAAGAAGGCATGTTTAAGCACAGATTTAATTGTATTTATGACAGGAAAAGAAGAAAAAAAATCAACAAAAGTTCATGGTGCATAAAAAATACTTGCTATAAAATGATAGTTTTTGACATTTAAACTAATGCAGAAGCAGACCAACTTCTCCAGACAGACTCAGACACACAGCTGGTGTCAATTTTCCATTTTTTTTTGCTGTGTGTCTTGAACAGGAATCCCAACTCAGTCAGCGATTACTGTAATACCCACGATTTACCAATTAGATGCCAACATCAGTCAGCGCACAATGAACAACTTGTGACAAATGTCTAATTATAAGCTTCTGTTTGCCTTTTATTTTTTCTCATGACATGCCAAAAAAGTATAAGCGCCACACTTGAACATATGCCTATAAACTTTACATATAAGACGTGTGTTATGTACACAGGTCCCCTAAGACTAAAGCACTGGGACTAAAACACTCAATGAAAAGCTGGTGTGAAATATTTGAAGAAAACACATAGAATTTAGAAACTTTAGAGGATTGTTAACAACTTGACGCAGAGCATGTCATGGTGTTTAGAGACATGACCTACACCTAATAACATACCTACCTGCCCTGTGTTGTAAGAATCTCAGTCTGATGCCATGAGGAATGTCTGTCACACTGACCACACATTGTCTGGATGGGTTGGCAGTGGACTATAACAGCTCACATGAACAGAATTTAAAAGGGATATGGACAGTGTGAGGAGACAGGCACACAGCAAGGGAAAGCAGAACCAGAAGAACAGTAAGATATCTCAGTGAAAGTTATATCTCTGTCATGGTGAAATATATGGTAGGATATGATTTTTTTTAAGCATGCTTTATGTTTGTACCGACTGTAGGATCATGAAGCTGCAGACTGCCCTTGTGTTGGTCTGTCTATTCAGGACAAGCTTCGCTCTTCCAGTGAGTTTAAGTTAAAGTATGTTTCTCATATCTTTCTAAAATGGCAGATATGAAGTGTTATTTTTTGTGCTTTACAGTTGCAGATTGGAATTATTGCAAGCAACAGCAATGAGGTAAATATATCTGTTAAAACTTTTATGTTCATTGGTTGCAATGTCAAAATCCCCATGTCAATATGGAATCCATCAAATTGAATACAACCCTTTTGTTGGTTCAGATTCTGAGACTGAATGGACTGACTCTTGCAACTCTTGGACAAACACAGGTACTGGAAGTGCATAAAAACCTTTTTGCTATCCTTAAAACACTTGTATTATGTGCATTCCTTTGTCAGATTAAGAAATCTTTACATGTGTGGATAGAAACAAAGCAAAACAAACTAAACCAAATCCTTGCTTCTGCAGGTGTCGTCAATACTACCCCAGTATGTGCTGCAGCAGCAGCAGCAGCAGCAGCCGGAGGTGCTGTTCACTCCACAGGTGGTGAACTTGAACCCTCAAGTGACCAATCCCTTCGGCCCCCAGGGGCCCCAGCTGTTTTTCCCCGCCCAGGGCAACCATCTTATGCCTATGCTCGTGTCAAACGGCCAGCAAGAGCAGCTTGGACCACCGCAGGATCCCAACTCTCCTAACGTTCCTCAGCAGGCCCAAAACCCTTTTCAGGTACAACAAAGCAGCACGTAGATGCATTTATCTCTTCAGCTGCTGCTCCTCACAGTCATATGGAGAAATCAATAACAGCTTTAAATTTACTTCAGGTGTTTCCACATTTCCAGTATCCGTCTTATGGATTTCCTCAGCTTCCCAGACAACAGGTATGAAGGAAAACGTATTGACCAGTGTGTGACTCAATATGTTCATTGAAATGCTCACTGTTGATATTGATTCTATCATCCACAGGGCTTTTCGTACTTTTTGCCTCCTTACGGCTATCCCCAGCAGAGGAACAATGTGGTGCTGCAGCCCAACAACGGTCAAAAGCAGCAGCTGGAGAGAACCACACAGAGACCACAGCTTCCTCTGCAGGTGAGACACGCAAGATGACATGAAGTGAAGCTGTAAGGTGCATGGAGTAGGGTGAAAAATTCCAAGAACACTAGACCAACACGTTTTGGCTTCATTAGGGTCATTGTAGAGACCAGCACAGAAGTGTTCAGTGCATATAGGCTGCTGAAGAGCTACTAAAGTAATTCAAAATATGATTGTGTCTTTATCAACTTCCCTTTTCCACTCTGAATTAAGGTCAAGAACCAGTGCAGCAGACTATTATGACTAAAGACAAGACTTATTGATAATAATATAGCTGCAGATGTTGAGTCATGTGCGGTGACTGTGCTGCAAAGTCGACTGTCTGCCATATTGACCACACGCTGCTGAAATCATGTCACCTCAGTCACATTTTATTGTTGAATAAGTGTTAAGCAACTGCTATATCAGCAGTTTTGATACCTGTTGCACATTATGAGTTTGTTTTGTGCAGATGATGCCTTTTTTTTAATCTGTTAATGTTTGTGTGTCTGAGAGCTGCTTCAAAAATGAGATGTCGCAATCCTCAAATTTAGAATTTAAAATGAAATACGTAGGTTCATACTTAATATATGTATATACTTTGAAATCTTATTTTTCTGCATATTTTCTTACTTTAGCAGGCTTCCCAACCTAAGGTGCAAACTGAAAAAGTGAGTTCACTCCCTATATAACCTCTTCATGTTTATGATTTCACCAATAATCAAGGGAAGAGACAAGAGTGCACCAGTTCAGTCTAATTGCTGTGATTTTGTAACTTTCTATCTCTATCAGACGTGGCCACTGGGGACACAGAAGGAGCCTACTACAGTTCCTCCTGATCCTCGTGGTGACACATCTGGCCCAGGTGTTGATGAGGTATGATTTTATACATTCAAACAAAACCCTGGTTTCTGTCATGGTCATTCATGTTGTGCAGGATTTGATTCTGAATATTTCTAATATTTTTTTTTTCATGTTTCTCCAGGGTCAGTCCAACTTCCCATTCCTCTTCGAGCCTTAGATGTCACCTGGGAAATAACAAGGTGATATCTGTGTGTTTGGCCACATCACTCATTCTTAAAAATGTAAGGAGAGTGCCATTCTTCTAAATGAAATATGAAATCAATTCTTTTTATATTACTCTGAATTGTCTTGCTCTCACAACATGTCAAATAAAGACCTTTCTCAAAGTGATTTGTGTAAGAGTTTTATTTTGGTACACAGAATGTATTCTTGTACAGGTAAATGCTGAGTGATTTCTCAGAATAGACCACAGGAAAGAAAACCGTCATCTTCTTTAAAGTTAGTCAATCAAACTTGTGGTTGTTGGTTTCTTCCTGAGAAAAGTGTGAGATAAGAAAACTTGTCAGCAGCAGTTACTGTTGCAAACGGATGATCAGGAAATTAAAGTTAATCAGGTTCACTCTATTAACATCCTCACCTTTTATTGTTGTCAATAATCTTCATCTGGATTGTTTTCCTCTCCAATGAATTTACCAAGGTTCATCTTGAAAAGGAAAAAAGTTGTTCAAATTAAACCACAACGACGAGCACTCTCCAAATTCAACACAATATAAATTGTCTATACTTACAGGTTTAAAAACTCCAAACTCAACTGAGACTTTGTTCTTCAATTGGAAAAAGATAACTTGTGATTAGCATTGAATATATAAAGTCAATATATTTTTTATATATCTATAAAAAACATATAAAGTAGAGTAAACATTATGGAGATTACCGGCTCTGTGGCATTGTAGATGAGCTTGACAAATTGCTAAAATTGAGATTAAGAGAAACAATTATCACAATGCCATTGTTTTGAATATAAAATCAAAGATCAAATCAAGCAAAGCTGATTGAACAAACAAATACATTTTTTAAAATATTTGACTGAAATTAAAGTTTATACCCCATTCTTCGGATGTCTGTGTCTTCCTCCCTGTAAAAGAAGTAACAGTACAAATCAATTAGCTAAGAGTCAAAGTTTTGACACTGTAATCACTGCTACAAAGAGTTCCATAACTTTTTATACCTTATGGTGATGAGGTCCTCTTCCTCCATGCTATGGATGGATTGTCCGTCATTAGTATTCATGGGTATGGAAAATAATCTTTATGATCTTTCTTCTGATTATTTAACTGTAATAAACATTATATTAAAGTTGATCCACTTACCTTCGGCATCAGAAATATGTTCTTCCCCTGTAAGATTTTCACATCAAAGGTCAGCGGACTCATAACATTTCATAAGATGGTGTAATTTACAATATAGAATGAATAATTGCTCAATAAAGGTTAGATCAAGCCACTAAATCATATTGATTACCTCTTTCAGGGTTACATCAGTGACATTCTATGGATAAAATGCCACACGGTTAGTTGAAATATAATATCCAGTGTCAAGCCTGTCATTGCCAACATACTGTAAATAATATTACATTTGTTTTTTAAACTCAAAATCTTACCTGAAATGTCACGTTGTCAACCTGAAAATGAATCATAGAATTATATGAGTTTGTCAACTGTTCTGGTACATATGAATGTGTTAATATCTGATTGAGAGAAGACAGGAGGCCTACCTTGAACACAGAGCAAAACACCTAAAAAAAGAAAGACATACATCATATTTTGTCATCATGTAGTATTAATAAAAGGGCACAACCAGAATGTTTAAGAAAGGTTTTTAAAGCCCCTTTCAAATGCAGATATTAATGATAAAAGACAAAAGCCACAGATATTGAATACAGACACAAACAAATTAAAATTAAAAATAAAAGAAATAAAACTAAACACAAATAAAGAGGTGGGTCACTGTTCAAGGTGCAGCAGGTTGGATGGGGGTGCTGAGGGGTTGTTTGTCTGTGCAAATGGCTGCTCTACCTGACACCGTTTGACTGTGTAAGTCATGTTGTCTCGTACAAATGCAAGCAACAGTGTTTATCTGTGTGTGATTACTTTGGCTGCTACTTTGTGATATTTGTTAAAATTCATTATACGGTTGTATAAAAAATGGGGGTGAACATCATAAATAGTCATATGATGTAAATGATCCTACAACAGCATTTGAATGACATCTCGAGTGAACTTAAGACTTTAATGAGGTCAATTTATTAGACTTTTGTCTTACTATTCTCATTTCAATACAGCTATAATGTCAAAGTGAGCTTACCACTGCACTGGGAATCCTCCTGTTGGGCCTCTGGCCTCCTCTGTGTCTCCAAAATTGCCTGCCGGGCCCATGATGATAGCCTCCAGGCCCATCAGACGTGAAACCAGGAACCTGTGCGAAGCACAGATAAAGTGGAGTATGGTTATGTTATGTATAAGGCGAACTTTAAAGAAGTAGGTTGACATATTGGGAGTCACTCTTATTGGATTTCTTTAGTAGATAAAGTATGATTAATTTCCTATAGCTTAGTGTAACCAGCTCAAATGTAAAGTAAATTCTTGTTCATACATTTCACAAAATCAGAAAAATAGTTTTTACCGTAAGGCCTCACAGATTTCTGTACAAAGCTCTCCTTCAGTCCCAACTATATATTCCTTTAGCCCACATCATGTCTTCTTTTTTTGTCAACATCTTAATCACAAATTTATTGGCTACATTTTTGCTACCCTCAATATTAAAGGCTGGAGGCTGGGAGAAAACAGGTAGCTTGGCGCTCTTAAAAAACATTTACCTGCCACCACCTCTAAAATTATCTGCTTAACATGTTATATCTTGTTTGTTTAATGCCTTCACAGACAGAGATGTAAAACCATCAATTTGTGATATTAAAGAGGGTTGAATGGTGCAACTATCATTATTATTTGTGGACTAACAAAACTAAACAAATTCTTGGAAACACAACAAATACAAGTACTCCCCCCAAATGTTTGAATATCCCTTTCATGAGACTACAAAACTGGACAGCAAAAAAATAGCTTAATGTAAATACCTGGTCTTTGCCCAAAGTAGAAGCTTGAGAATGGTGGTCAGAGTAACATCTACCCGACCCTTCCTCTCCATCTTCTGGGGCAGGTGTCACTGACTGCTCGCCGTCACCACGCTGAAAAAAAAGGTAATTCAATGAGAAATACTTGACATGCAGATGGCAGAGGCTCCTCTGGACCTGTGAGTCTATTCCCTGTTACCTTAGAGTCTGCATCCAGCTTGGGTCCACCAGCAGGCGGATGCTTTCCATACTGCCATGGCTTCCGGGAACCTGGCTGAGCAGCAACCGCTGACAAAAGTAAAGCTGCAATACACAAGAGCTGCATTGCTTCTGAAGAACCTGCAAAAAAATATTAGATCAAATTGAACTCTGAAAATTAACCATATTATTATAATTAGGCGGTAAAACAGACAAGATATTTCACATTGCAAGTCACTGAGCATCTACAGTAACACTCACCTGTGCTTTGTGTTTGGCCCCTCATGCATCGATACTTATATCAGACATCAGACATTGAGACACACCACGCATTTCTCAAAACAAAACATATTAGTCACGCTTAATTATGTGCAACACAGCAATTACTTCACACATGGTTTGCTAATGTCTTCTGAATTTACTTTGATCCCTGTTTTTAGCAAAAGTACACAATGACAACAATGGTTAATAATGAATAAATAAAAACTGGGAATAGAAAACCTAATTATGATCATTAATGAGTGTACTACTGTGTAAATTATTTAGTAGAGGGAATAGCAATGAATTTCCTCAAAAAAAAGAGAGAAGAAGAAATGCACGCTTCATTGGGCGTTGCCTGTTACCTGCCTAAGCCACTAAGTAACCTGATTTGTAATAAGACCAGGAATTCATGTGTGACATGTTTTCTGATTTGCCAATACTGAAGAGAGGAGAATAAAGACACTGAACTTACATAACATAAAAAATGTTATACTAAATACTAATGACTATACTAAAGATGATAATTAGATTAGGATTTTTACACAAATCCAATGTACGACACTGTATTATTATAAGCGATTAAATGAATGCTCATATCATAAGGTCGTTGTTGTTTCCATCTCTGATCATTAGCCACACCTTGAAAGGTGGAGGTGGAAGATTTCCTAATATTTGCAATTTCCGAACAATGATGTTTGCTAATGAGAGGACGTCCGGTCATTGTTTAATGAGTGAGAAAGTGTTGCTGTTGGGAGACAAACGTCAGTGTTCAGGTATAAGATTTGATGGTGAGATGTTTGGTTGCATTGGTCTTTTTTGGATGTTAGATTAACTGTTGTGCTGAGCTGCATGTTTGTAAAGAGATCTGTATGAATAGTTTTGAAAAGATGAACAATTATAAGAGTTCAAAATTGTAAAAAAACAAACATGATTGATGGAATGGATGAATGCTACATATCATAAGGTCCATTTGTTGTTTCCATCTCTGATCATTAGCCACACCTTGAAAGGTGGAGGTGGAAGATTTCCTAATATTTGCAATTTCCCAACAATGATGTTTGCTAATGAGAGGACGTCCGGTCCTGTGACTGTATATAAGAAAAGCTCAACATTCAGAACAACAACAACCTCCTCCACCATCTGCAAGAAAATCTGCTGAAGTTGTAAAGACTTGAAGGTGATAATAGGAATCTTTTGTTTCTGTATTTTTTTGTGTGAGGTTGATGGTGATTTAGCTGATATTTTGGAAAAGCTGTTCATCTGAACAAGTCTTTATCATTTCCTTTTGAACAGAAGTGATCACTGTAACCATGCTGAAAGAAGTATTTGTGCTTGGATGCCTCCTGAGCATCGCTCTGGCTCTGCCTGTAAGTGTAACAATCTCATACTCAATATCAATACCTCTGCTCTTATATGCTGACACCATGACTATTATTGTGACAGTATAGTGAAGGAAATATCAAACTTGTGTGTTTTCTACAGGCGGACCTGGAGCACAAACGACTTGCTCGGTCTAACTCTAACTCTGGCTCTAACTCTGGCTCTAACTCTGGCTCTAACTCTGACTCTAACTCTAGCTCCAACTCAAATTCCGATGAGGTGAGTGCTTTGTCTATCTTCTACAATTCAACATTCAAAATTTCTGAATGTAAATTACTGTAAAATCCTTAGAAACTCTTCTGCTGTTTATTGACAATGAATCTTTTTGATTTTCAGAAAAAAACTACTAAAGCAACTACTAAAGCAACTACTAAAGCACCAACTAAAGCACCTACTAAAGCACCAACTAAAGCACCTACTAAAGCACCAACTAAAGCACCTACTAAAGCAGCTACTACAGCAGCTCCTGCTACTACTAAAAAATAATTTTAGTTTGCACATCAGTTCGGTTTTGTGTCAGTTTGTCATGATGACTGCTTCTTTCTATTTTCACAGTTAGACAATGTCTTAACCGCAGTGTTTTCACATTGATCATTCTTCAATTTAACTGTGTTTATTCCCTGTAAAATCTGCTGAATAAACTTCATTAATGGAAAACATGGACAAGATGTGTTTGCTTTTCTTAAAATCCACATGAGAAACATTAATGAAGCTGTGTAGAGAGGTGTGTAACATAGGATTTATTAGATATAGAGACACATCCAGTTTCAACACTTTCACCGTTTCCCAACACCTCTGAGTGTTTGACTCTTGTGGCGACTGAGGTCAGAATGAGCCACCACACATCGTTTCATCACATTACACACCGTTAATAGAAATACAAAATCGCAGCCCACTGTGACAGCTGATTAGATGACTGAGTCCGTAAAATGCCAACCACTGCAACATTAGACACCCTCGGTGACTAATATTACAGTAACATTCTAATTATTTGAATCAAGGTTAGAAGTTTATTTCCTTGTTCATTTTGTTATGTTGAATTAGCAGCTGAACTTGACCCCTGTCTTTTGTATAAAAATAAATTATGTCCCTCTCAGCTATGAAACTGCTGGTTTTGATTTTATCCTTCACTGTATTGAGTTCATCTATCCCTTTAAGTATTGCAAACTGACAATACAACCACCACAGCAGCTACAACTACTCAGTGGCAGGCCATGCATTGTATACCTCCAGCAACACTGCAGCGCTAACACGCGTATTCCGCCGCACACTAAAGAGCGCGAGCCATTCAAATATTATTCACATCGGAGGGAACAATATCAACCATATCATTAAAACGACACGATAGAAAATCTAACAGTAGTAACGCTACTGCAGATGTAAAAACAAAGCAGTTCACTTACCAAAGCTGCTGTTCACTTAAAGACAAAGTCCATCATCCTTACTTTGATTGCAAAGAGTTTAATAGAAAATAAAATCCACACCAAGCAAAACACAACATTTTTTATAACGTCTCTTACATATGTTTCAACTTCAACTCTTACTAAACACTAGATCTGCTAGTTAGCTTTCTGTTTGACAAAAAGTCACGCTGGCCCACTGACCAATCACAGCGCACGTTAATGCAGACATACTTAGCAGGCTACCTGCGTAGCAGTGGCACGTCAAAGAATACGCCCAACATGTCAAACTAAAGATCTGATTGGTTGAAGACTATGACGATCAACAATATCGTACCCATACACTTTAATCTGCAAAGTCAACCTAGAGGACCTCGGGCCTCTCTCCTTACCTAGAGACATAGGAGCTGAATCTGATTGGATAAAAGCTCTCCTTAAAACAAGCTGAGCTGGAAGCAGCACTGCAGGCTGGAAGCAGCGCAACTGAGGAAGACAGGAGCTGTGCAATGAGACAATAAGCTAATGGGAAAGAAATTATGATACATGTAGTGTATTTATGAAAAATTATTAAATTATAAAATAGCTATAACTTTGTGATTCTGTTTAGGCCAGCAGAGAAGGCTTAGCTGGCCATGACGGCCCACCACTGCAACTACTACAGCAGCTACAACCACTACTGCAGCTACAACTACTACTGCAGCTACAACCACTACAGCAGCTACGACTACAGCAGCTACAATCACTACAGCAGCTACAACCACTACTGCAGCTACAACAACTACAGCAGCTACAACAACTACTGCAGCTACACTCACAGCAGCTACAACTACTACTACTACAGCAGCTGCCACTTCTCCTGTAGCTGCAACTACTACTACAGTATCCAAATAATTTTAGTTTGCACATCAGCTCGGTTTTGTATCAGTTTGTCATGACGACTGCTTCTTTCTATTTTCAGTTAGACGATCTCTTAACCACAGTGTTTTCACATTGATCATTCTTCAATTAAACTTTGTTTATTCCCTGTAAAATCTGCTGAATAAACTTAATTAATGGAAAACATGGACACGATGTGTTTGCCTTTCTTAAAATCCACGTGAGAAACATTAATAAAGCTGTGTAGAGAGGTGTGTATCATAGAATCTATTAGATATAGATACATCCAGTTTCAACACCTTTACTGTTCACTTCTTAAAACTTCCCCAACCTCTCAGTATCCTGTGTTTGGGTCCACTCTACGGACACCGCAACAATTGGTGGTGCATTACAAAAGTTAAATAAAAGAAAAATATTCATTATATATCAAAACCAATTTTTTTTTGTTTGGCTATTTTATTTTGATTGACCTTTTCAGACAAAAAGAGGGGGTTGACATATGCAACATGATATTTGTACCTGAAAAGCGTCTTTCAAAGACATGTAATCGGTGACATCATATACAAGTCCATTTCCCCCAATACTTTGCAGATTGATCATATCATGGTCAATTTCTCCATACAATGTATTTTGTAGAGAACTGCAGTCTAGTCGTCCTTTGTTGGAGAATTTGACTGCAGTCATTTCTGTGATGGCTTTCTTGCTAGCATCTAAGAGTATTTCAAACAGATTTTCATTCTGAGACAAAGTCTGGAGTTATCCCATGTATAAAATAACAAAAAAGTTATCAAATTATATTCCAAATATTTTCATTGGGTCAGTTTTCATTGCTTTGACACAAAATGCATTCAATGATCACAGCTTTCAACATTCACAAATTGTTTTCTTGTTTAAACTCGACCACCTTCAAATCTCCATATCAATAGTCTATTTTAATTAAACAGCTCAACGTACATTCAACAACTGTAAAAAGGCAAAACCATTGTAAATTTGACTGCAATGTGCGACATTATTCTTCATCTAAAAAAAATAAGAAAATTAAAAGGCATGAACTGGCTTATAACACTGAGATCCTCATTTGATTCCATGATGAGCTCAGTGAAACACTCGCTCCAGGTGAGTAACATAGGCATTTTGTAATTGGATGGGACATTGTGGTGTTTCACCATTCTCTCCCACACTGGTTTACAGCCCATCCCACACTGGTTCAACCTTTCCTTCCACCTCAACTTAAAGCCCACATAGCAATGATTTTCCTCATAAAGGTGGAAGGTTTTTGACCACCAGCCACATGATCACATGTCTCTCTTGAACAATGAATGCTGAATGTTTGGACATCTCTGCAGAATGTTGCAAGGGATGGATCAGGCATGCCAAAAATATTTGTTTCTAGGTGCATTGCAAGAGAGGACCTAATGTTGTGATGTCGATGAGAGTAGATATTCTACACTTTTATTGTGAATATGTACAGCTTTGTATTGCATTGCTGGAATTACTTTAGTTTCATTTTGTTCACTTGAACTTCCTCTATGCAAAAATGAAAAATAATAAGCACGATGAAGCATATTGCAGCATTTCTGATTAATTTTTCTGAAATACTTTAAGGTAGCACCAATCCAAGCATTAAAGAAGTGACCTTATTTTTAATGTATTGGAATTTATGTTGAAGGAATAAAGACAATAGTGATATATATTGTAATGTTACCTGTTGTTTTATGTCATTGTTTAATGAGTGAGAAAGTGTTGCTGTTGGGAGACAAACGTCAGTGTTCAGGTATACGATTTGATGCTGAGATGTTTGGTTGCATTGGTCTTTTTTGGATGTTAGATTAACTGTTGTGCTGAGCTGCATGTTTGTAAAGAGATCTGTATGAATAGTTTTGAAAAGATGAACAATTATAAGAGTTCAAAATTGTAAAAAAACAAACATGATTGATGGAATGGATGAATGCTACATATCATAAGGTCCATTTGTTGTTTCCATCTCTGATCATTAGCCACACCTTGAAAGGTGGAGGTGGAAGATTTCCTAATATTTGCAATTTCCCAACAATGATGTTTGCTAATGAGAGGACGTCCGGTCCTGTGACTGTATATAAGAAAAGCTCAACATTCAGAACAACAACAACCTCCTCCACCATCTGCAAGAAAATCTGCTGAAGTTGTAAAGACTTGAAGGTGATAATAGGAATCTTTTGTTTCTGTATTTTTTTGTGTGAGGTTGATGGTGATTTAGCTGATATTTTGGAAAAGCTGTTCATCTGAACAAGTCTTTATCATTTCCTTTTGAACAGAAGTGATCACTGTAACCATGCTGAAAGAAGTATTTGTGCTTGGATGCCTCCTGAGCATCGCTCTGGCTCTGCCTGTAAGTGTAACAATCTCATACTCAATATCAATACCTCTGCTCTTATATGCTGACACCATGACTATTATTGTGACAGTATGGTGAAGGAAATATCAAACTTGTGTGTTTTCTACAGGCGGACCTGGAGCACAAACGACTTGCTCGGTCTAACTCTAACTCTGGCTCTAACTCTGGCTCTAACTCTGGCTCTAACTCTGACTCTAACTCTAGCTCCAACTCAAATTCCGATGAGGTGAGTGCTTTGTCTATCTTCTACAATTCAACATTCAAAACTTCTGAATGTAAATTACTGTAAAATCCTTAGAAACTCTTCTGCTGTTTATTGACAATGAATCTTTTTGATTTTCAGAAAAAAACTACTAAAGCAACTACTAAAGCAACTACTAAAGCACCAACTAAAGCACCTACTAAAGCACCAACTAAAGCACCTACTAAAGCACCTACTAAAGCACCTACTAAAGCAGCTACTACAGCAGCTCCTGCTACTACTAAAAAATAATTTTAGTTTGCACATCAGTTCGGTTTTGTGTCAGTTTGTCATGATGACTGCTTCTTTCTATTTTAACAGTTAGATGATGTCTTAACGGCAGTGTTTTCACATTGATCATTCTTCAATTTAACTGTGTTTATTCCCTGTAAAATCTGCTGAATAAACTTCATTAATGGAAAACATGGACAAGATGTGTTTGCTTTTCTTAAAATCCACATGAGAAACATTAATGAAGCTGTGTAGAGAGGTGTGTAACATAGGATTTATTAGATATAGAGACACATCCAGTTTCAACACCTTCACCGTTTCCCAACACCTCTGAGTGTTTGACTCTTGTGGCGACTGAGGTCAGAATGAGCCACCACACATCGTTTCATCACATTACACACCGTTAATAGAAATACAAAATCGCAGCCCACTGTGACAGCTGATTAGATGACTGAGTCCGTAAAATGCCAACCACTGCAACATTAGACACCCTCGGTGACTAATATTACAGTAGCATTCTAATTATTTGAATCAAGGTTAGAAGTTTATTTCCTTGTTCATTTTGTTATGTTGAATTAGCAGCTGAACTTGACCCCTGTCTTTTGTAAAAAAATAAATCATGTCCCTCTCAGCTATGAAACTGCTGGTTTTGATTTTGTCCTTCACTGTATTGAGTTCATCTATCCCTTTAAGTATTGCAAACTGACAATAATAACAATCTTTAAATATGTCTATGTGTCACATGTTCTTTTAATTGCTGTGGTGGTGTTGTGGTATCTCTTTTAAAACTTAATGCAGGTAATTGAGGTGTGTCAAAAGAGTTTTTGATATGAGATCATTTGCATTTTAAGGTCTCTGAGGAGAGGAAATGAGTCAAAAGTCCACACAATAGCAATGAGGTCAGTATCGGGAAACACTGTCAAAATAATCATACAACCCTACACATTATATCTCTCTATGAATTCTGTTTTTCAGATGAACCAGAACTACATTTCCACCTCAGTTCCAACAATTTCCTCTCCTCATTCCTGTAACATTCCCACTGCCGTTTGTGTTCCCTTTTTTCTTCCCGCCTGTAATCATCCCTCTAATTCTGAAAATAAGATATATACATATACATATACAAACATTGTAATTGGATGGGACATTGTGGTGTTTCACAATTCTCTCCCACACTGGTTCAACCTTTCCTTCCACTTCAACTTAAAGCCCATAGAGCAAGGCAAGTTTATTTGTATAGCATATTTCAACAACAAGGCAATTCAAAGTGCTTCACATAAAACCATTAAAAGCATCAAAACATAATGCAAAAGAAAAGGAGATTTAAAAACAATTAAGAACTTTCATTGAAACATTAAAAACAGTCATTAAAACACTAAAAAGCTAAAAATAGAATAATAGTTGCAGTGCAGTTTAAGAAATAAAATACAGTAGTAGTAAAATGCAGAAATTGATTAATATCCTTGAATGTGGTTCAATCAAAGGCAGCAGCAAACAGAAACATCTTCAGTCTGGATTTAAAGGAGCTGAGGGTCTCAGCAGACCTGCAGCTTTCTGGGACTTTGTTCAAGATATGTGGAGCAGAAAAACTGAACGCTGCTTCTCCATGTTTAGTTCTGACTCTGGGAACAGAAAGTAGACCGGTCCCAGATGACCTAAGGGGTCGGGATGGTTCATAAGGTAGCAGCAGATCAGAGATGTATTTTGGCCCTAAACCATTCAGTGCTTTATAAACCAACAGCAGGATTTTAAAGTCAATTCTTTGTTGGACAGGAAGCCAGTGCAAAGACCTCAGAACTGGAGTGATGTGATCCACTTTCTTGGTCTTAGTGAGGACTCAAGCTGCAGCGTTCAGAATCAGCTGCAGCTTTCTGGTTGACTTTTTACAGAGACCTGTAAACACACCGTTACAGTAGTCCAGTCCACTGAAAATAAATCCATGGACAAGTTTTTCCAAATCCTGTTGAGACATAAGTCCTCTAATCCTTGATATGTTCTTCAGGTGATAGTAGGCTGATAGAGCAATGATTTTCCTCATAAAGGTGGAAGGTTTTTGACCACCAGCCACATGATCACATGTCTCTCTTGAACAATGAATGTTTGGACATCTTTGCAGAATGTTGCAAGGGATGGATCAGGCATGCCAAAAATATTTGTTTCTAGGTGCATTACAAGAGAGGACCTAATGTTGTGATGTCGATGAGAGTAGATATTCTACACTTTTATTGTGAATATGTACAGCTTTGTATTGCATTGCTGGAATTACTTTAGTTTCATTTTGTGCACTTGAACTTACTCTATGCAAAAATGAAAAATAATAAGCATGATGAAGCATATTGCAGCATTTCTGATTAATTTTTCTGAAATACTTTAAGGTAGCACCAATCCAAGCATTAAAGAAGTGACCTTATTTTTAATGTATTGGAATTTATGTTGAAGGAATAAAGACAATAGTGATATATATTGTAATGTTACCTGTTGTTTTATGTCATTGTTTAATGAGTGAGAAAGTCTTGCTGTTGGGAGACAAACGTCAGTGTTCAGGTATACGATTTGATGCTGAGATGTTTGGTTGCATTGGTCTTTTTTGGATGTTAGATTAACTGTTGTGCTGAGCTGCATGTTTGTAAAGAGATCTGTATGAATAGTTTTGAAAAGATGAACAATTATAAGAGTTCAAAATTGTAAAAAAACAAACATGATTGATGGAATGGATGAATGCTACATATCATAAGGTCCATTTGTTGTTTCCAACTCTGATCATTAGCCACACCTTGAAAGGTGGAGGTGGAAGATTTCCTAATATTTGCAATTTCCCAACAATGATGTTTGCTAATGAGAGGACGTCCGGTCCTGTGACTGTATATAAGAAAAGCTCAACATTCAGAACAACAACAACCTCCTCCACCATCTGCAAGAAAATCTGCTGAAGTTGTAAAGACTTGAAGGTGATAATAGGAATCTTTTGTTTCTGTATTTTTTTGTGTGAGGTTGATGGTGATTTAGCTGATATTTTGGAAAAGCTGTTCATCTGAACAAGTCTTTATCATTTCCTTTTGAACAGAAGTGATCACTGTAACCATGCTGAAAGAAGTATTTGTGCTTGGATGCCTCCTGAGCATCGCTCTGGCTCTGCCTGTAAGTGTAACAATCTCATACTCAATATCAATACCTTTGCTCTTATATGCTGACACCATGACTATTATTGTGACAGTATAGTGAAGGAAATATCAAACTTGTGTGTTTTCTACAGGCGGACATGGAGCACAAACGACTTGCTCGGTCTAACTCTAACTCTGGCTCTAACTCTGGCTCTAACTCTGGCTCTAACTCTGACTCTAACTCTAGCTCCAACTCAAATTCCGATGAGGTGAGTGCTTTGTCTATCTTCTACAATTCAACATTCAAAATTTCTGAATGTAAATTACTGTAAAATCCTTAGAAACTCTTCTGCTGTTTATTGACAATGAATCTTTTTGATTTTCAGAAAAAAACTACTAAAGCAACTACTAAAGCAACTACTAAAGCACCAACTAAAGCACCTACTAAAGCACCAACTAAAGCACCTACTAAAGCACCAACTAAAGCACCTACTAAAGCACCTACTAAAGCAGCTACTACAGCAGCTCCTGCTACTACTAAAAAATAATTTTAGTTTGCACATCAGTTCGGTTTTGTGTCAGTTTGTCATGATGACTGCTTTTTTCTATTTTCACAGTTAGACAATGTCTTAATCGCAGTGTTTTCACATTGATCATTCTTCAATTTAACTGTGTTTATTCCCTGTAAAATCTGCTGAATAAACTTCATTAATGGAAAACATGGACAAGATGTGTTTGCTTTTCTTAAAATCCACATGAGAAACATTAATGAAGCTGTGTAGAGAGGTGTGTAACATAGGATTTATTAGATATAGAGACACATCCAGTTTCAACACCTTCACCGTTTCCCAACACCTCTGAGTGTTTGACTCTTGTGGCGACTGAGGTCAGAATGAGCCACCACACATCGTTTCATCACATTACACACCGTTAATAGAAATACAAAATCGCAGCCCACTGTGACAGCTGATTAGATGACTGAGTCCGTAAAATGCCAACCACTGCAACATTAGACACCCTCTGTGACTAATATTACAGTAACATTCTAATTATTTGAATCAAGGTTAGAAGTTTATTTCCTTGTTCATTTTGTTATGTTGAATTAGCAGCTGAACTTGACCCCTGTCTTTTGTAAAAAAATAAATCATGTCCCTCTCAGCTATGAAACTGCTGGTTTTGATTTTGTCCTTCACTGTATTGAGTTCATCTATCCCTTTAAGTATTGCAAACTGACAATAATAACAATCTTTAAATATGTCTATGTGTCACATGTTCTTTTAATTGCTGTGGTGGTGTTGTGGTATTATCTTTTAAAACTTAATGCAGGTAATTGAGGTGTGTCAAAAGAGTTTTTGATATGAGATCATTTGCATTTTAAGGTCTCTGAGGAGAGGAAACGAGTCAAAAGTCCACACAATAGCAATGAGGTCAGTATTGGGAAACACTGTCAAATTAATCATACAACCCTACACATTATATCTCTCTATGAATTCTGTTTTTCAGATGAACCAGAACTACATTTCCACCTCAGTTCCAACAATTTCCTATCCTCATTCCTTTCTCTGTGTTTTGTTTCTCTTCTTGTGAAGACAGACTTTATATACTCGTCGCAGCTGTATGGGATCAAAATGTTTATGTCAACACATCAATATATGACAAGTTTACTGTTGCTGATAAAATAAGATCGATAGACAATGTCATTGTCAGGATCTCCTCAATAAAACAGCACTACTGGGCGCATGATGTATTTTCTCAAATGGTAAAACTAATTATCATGGACAGCTTAGAGGATGGAAAACCTAAAGTTTCTACAACTTTTGGGTTCAATTTACACCAATACTTACACTTCACCAAATTTTTACAACACTGTCACTTTGACACGGCAACACATTTTGTAAAAAGAATAACAACCTACTACCATAAATCAGATACATTTTTTTTTTTTTTTTACATATTTAGAGGTTGTGAAGTATTGAAAACTGCTATCTCTGAAAATAAGATTATTAAAGAGTTCCACATCAACAAACAATCAGCTTACTACTGAACAGTGGCTCTAGATCTTGCTTCACATCCTCAAACAACAAACCACTACTGCAGCTACAACCACTACAGCAGCTACAACTACTCAGTGGCAGGCCATGCATTTTATACCTGGGCCTTCTGTGCTGTCCTACTACAGTTGAATAACCTAATTATGAGCCACAGCTATGGTTATTATTTGTTTCTAGCGGGTGTAACAATACACATATTCGTATTAAACCGTTCGGTAGGAGGCTTACAAACCGAACAATACGTTTGAATAATACTAGTGCGTTTGGAAAATGCAGAAGCTTAAATTGTGGCAAATGTAATGTTTTCGGTGGACTGCGCTCACGGAGGAGACAACGGGATGTGACCTCTGAACCCGGAACAAAAAAAAACAAAAGCAACAACAGCTGAGGTACCGCACGTGTGTTCAGGGATGCTAAGCTAAACTAGCTTAACGGGAAAACAACCGCGGCAAACCCCGTGATGACGGGATGCTTCGTCATTAACGGACAATGCATAGTCAGAATCAATGTAATTAACATAATAACAAGAACAAACTCACATGAACCAGTCACATATATTTATATGACAAAAAAGCATGACAAATAAATTCAGCAACACTGCAGCGCTAACACGCGTATTCCGCCGCACACTAAAGAGCGCGAGCCATTAAAATATTATTCATAAATTATTCATAAATAAACTTCATTAATGGAAAACATGGACACGATGTGTTTGCCTTTCTTAAAATCCACGTGAGAAACATTAATAAAGCTGTGTAGAGAGGTGTGTATCATAGAATTTATTAGATATAGATACATCCATTTTCAACACCTTTACTGTTCACTTCTTAAAACTTCCCCAACCTCTCAGTATCCTGTGTTTGGGTCCACTCTACGGACACCACAACAATTGGTGGTGCATTACAAAAGTTAAATAAAAGAAAAATATTCATTATATATCAAAACCAATTTTTTTTTGTTTGGCTATTTTATTTTGATTGACCTTTTCAGACAAAAAGAGGGGGTTGACATATGCAACATGATATTTGTACCTGAAAAGCGTCTTTCAAAGACATGTAATCGGTGACATCATATACAAGTCCATTTCCCCCAATACTTTGCAGATTGATCATATCAATTTCTCCATACAATGTATTTTGTAGAGAGCTGCAGTCTAGTTGTCCTTTGTTGGAGAATTTGACTGCAGTCATTTCTGTGATGGCTTTCTTGCTAGCATCTAAGAGTATTTCAAACAGATTTTCATTCTGAGACAAAGTCTGGAGTTATCCCATGTATAAAACAACAAAAGAGTCATCAAATTAAATTCCAAATATTTTCATTGGGTCAGTTTTCATTGCTTTGACACAAAATGCATTCAATGATGACAGTTGTATTTGTTGTTCTCCTAAACTTGAGCTTTCTTCACATCAATTTCACACCAGGGAATGAATACGCTATCAAAAGAATATTCATGGGTTCCTTGTTGAGAGAAACATTTTATTTTACCAAGAGTAAGAGTGATGACTTTGTAATGAATGAAAAAAGACATGGGTAGCGGCACCAGCTGACTCTCCCATCTAAGGGGGTTGGAGCGAAACATAAATGTTAGAAAGGCTGTTCATTCCCCGGTCCCCAAACCAAAGTCTCAATACTGAATAGCAGTTTAGGAAAAAAACATGTATTACTTCCACTGAAAAGTTAAACCAACAATAAATTGAAACAATTTAACTCCGATTACTTATCTCATGAAAAGAGTCAAATTTTACTTACAAAAGAGAGAGACAGGAAGACAGCATGTACATTGTTTGCAATGTGCAAAAATACAAATAAGCAATCATAGATTAGAATCTCTTTACTGAGATTTAAAAATGTGACTGAATTAAATTGTCGCACTCAGTGATATTTAATCACACCAAATGGAAATTTCAAGATGTT
This sequence comes from Cebidichthys violaceus, assembly GCF_023349555.1. Lineage (NCBI taxonomy): Eukaryota > Metazoa > Chordata > Actinopteri > Perciformes > Stichaeidae > Cebidichthys > Cebidichthys violaceus. The sequence goes on from NW_027176594.1 coordinate 7,530,363, forward strand.
TAGTGTACATAATGTATACAAATTGCCCAGTAATTTAATGTGATTCATAATACCTTTGTAATCTTTGAGGTTCTCACAATATATCATTTTAATTCTAGTTCAGTTAGTTTGTGCAAAGCATGGCTGCGCATAATGACCTTAAAGGTAATAAACCTCCTAGATTTATCATCACATGCTGACATTGTGTGACTCCTGCATTGCTAAACATGTAGAGTGTCAGAAATCTATCTATAATAAAAATATTTTACCTGATTTATTTTGCTCTTGTCCCTGAGGGCAAACATCTCTGTTTTACGATATTATGTATGTTATATTCTGAAGTCGCTGTCAGTTGACGTCAGATTCTACATTTTTGTTGGGAATTTCCCAATGTAAAATTTAAAAACAAATAATGTTATTATCTTGGATTTACAATGTTGCTTTATGGTTTCTTCTTTCCCTTTCTGCCAACTACTGTTAACAATATTCAGCTTGTAGCCTGTAGCTCTTTGAAAAAGTTATTTGCCCTGGTAGCCTAATAAGAACAGATAGAGGAGTTTATAAAACTTATGTTAATTCAAGTGATCTATGAAGCATGGTATTTTATTGGTCTTAACACTTTTGCACCTTGTTGGGAAATAAAACTTTTTAAAATTGCTACATAGTCAGAGTTAGACTCTCTGGATGACACTTGCAACAGGTCATAAAATTTCATGACTTTAATGAAGAGGTCCACCACGAGTAAACAAGATGATTACAGTATTTGGAAAAGGATTGAGCAAGTATTGTTTTGCAGTTGGAAATTTAGCTCTAGGCAACAGATATCACTGTTTCGCAAGAGCAGAGCGCTTCAACAACAAATCAATCTTCTTTGACTTTGACAGCAAATATTTTGAATTATTTTCCAAATATAACAGTAGTGTTTTAGAGCATGTTTATATTCTACATTTTACTTGGGATTCAAATGTTTTCTACAAACAAAAGGAGGTGTCCTTGTGTGTGTGCGTGTATGTGTGTGTGTGTGTCTGTATGTGAAATCAGCTGTACAAATTGAGCTTAGTGGTTAATTCGGCCCAGCATGTGTCAGAAAATACTTCAAGTCTATGAGGATTATAAACAGGATGTGGAACTTTAATGTTACAAAACCGCAGTCTAGTCGGGTGATGAAACTGTGTTCACGCCTATTTTGGTTTTGTCTCTGAAGGCTGCCATGAGACTGACCACATCTGACATGAAGTAACACACCTTTAAAGTGCGAGAGCATTGTGTACACACCGAGGCTGTTTAAAAGCTAATGGAGTTTCCTGAAGGAACCAGCTTGAAGGAAGCGAACACAGGCTCAATATTTTATTCATCATTGAGCTCTCTACTGTGGCGCACTGGCAGCTCCAACTACAAGGGATTTGAATTACGGTTTGCAAGATGAAGTTTTTGCTCCTGATGATTTTCTACTTGATCAATTACCCTGTAGCTGTAAGTACCACAAATTAATACAAATTATTTTATTGACACAGTCTTCATGATTTTTAGCTAATACAGAAAACGAACCAGTTTTAATTGAATGTTTTTTGCAGATTTCTCATCACAGCAGTGATTCAGATTCAGACAGTGATGAGGTAAGAACAAATTCTCATAGCTCTAGCAGTGAGTCTGACAGTGATGAGGTAAGAATCTAATTAATCCTAACATTTATCAATTATAGTGAAATTATAGCAAAACAACCTTTTTAAATATTTTACTGTGATTATATTTTCTTGCTGCAGAGTGGCAATCGGCCTGGTATGTGGCCGCAGCCACCACCAGCTCCTGCCCCACCTCCACCCCCACCCCCAACTCCAGCACCAACACCGAAACCAACCACAACACTAAAACCAACCACAACCCAAGAACCGCAGCCCCCCCAGAAAACAGTTGTTGCTACCACTGAGAGCCCGCGAGGAGACAACGGTTGAATTGTACTGATCTGAGAGCAGGGATAACAGACTGAGTACATTACATTAAACAGCATACATTACATTAAATTGAAATGTATGCTGTGTGTGTTTATATTTTATATATGTTGATTGTATTTTATCATGTTGCCATGTTTGAACCAGACTTTTACAAAACTGTAAGCGTATTTGTCGTTGTATTTCAGTATTGGTTCAGCAACCTTTCCGCATTCTCATGTATACTGTTTACTACTTTTATGCACTTTTCATATAATTTCTATCAGCAAAATGTCTTTGCTCTTGTCCATGTAACAACCTAAAGAATGTTTTGATATGTTGTGATTTAGAAGATGTAAAAGTGAGACACAGGCACTTTTTTCGGGGCGTAATTATGAGTTTTGTTGGAGGTTGGTCTCAGGACGGCGGTGGAGACACCTGTGGGAAGTTGCTGACGACACACCGGTGTATCATCCACTCAGTGGCCACAGACATCACTATGCCTGGATCAACACAGCTTAAGAAAGGGCTGAGTGTTGAGCCTTAATACCTGACTCTTTGCTTCATCAGTGAAGTCTGTCGCACTGTACTTCTATCATGACTCAGCCCATTCATCGCACTGCACTGACAACTCTTTGATGCATTATTCACAAAAACTTTAATGTACAACTTTAATAACATTTTCACACATCACAGCACCTGTTGTCCAATTTAAAAATAGATCTATTATGTATTTTCATGCTTGTGCCAAAACAGTGGGTTTTGCACAGCAACTCATTAAGAATGTAACCTTATTTCCAAGTTTTGTGTTTGTCAATGTAAACTTAACTTGAAACATAAACCAGCCAAACAACAGGCAGGAGTTGGTGTGAATCAATAATTTAGAATCATGCACTGAATAATGACTTTTGAGCATTTTATAATTTGTATTTGATTTCGGAAAATTAAATACATTTTTTGAATGTTGAGGACGCATTTTTGTGGTAAAACTCTTAATCTAGTGTCTTCTGTCTGCCTGTCTGTTCGTTTTTTACATTGTCACTCAACATGCCTAAATCATGGAAATTTTAAACTTCACGAGTCAACCCTTTGTTGTTTCAGTAAGTGGTATATATATATATATATATATATATATATATATATATAAAAAAACAGTTCAAAGAGGTAAGAAACCAATATAATTAAGTTAATGACATTCAAAAGCTATGAACATGATCTACATGAAATATAAGTCATGTTGGTGACATGACTTGAGCATTGTGTAGGAATCAAATAAGGAGAAGTAAAGAATATTCCTAATACTCTATTACAATATCAAATAACAGTGATTCAGATCTTTTCCATTTGCATGACATAATTGGTGGGTTTTGTACTAACTAAAGCCTCACAGCTATGGATTTAGAGGCAGAGTGCGTCTGTAATATAATGGTTAGCTGTCCAGGGTTTCACCTCGCTTTATGGTGCATGCTGGGATGGACTCCAGAAACACCTGTAATCAACAGATATAAGGTGTCTTTTTCTGGCCACATCACTGAAAGCTCCAGCTGTTACAGTACATGTGCACAGCTATTCTTGGATGAAATGTAAATCTTTGACTGACAGTAAAAAACCTCCAGTTATAGTCTGCACCCTATGCACTCGTGTATACTTGCAATCCCTGACTGTCCAGACATACAGTAAATGTTCAAACATGTTACTTGGGGTCAATGCCACAGCTTTGCCCAATTTTTTGTGTTTTACTCAGGAGTGACATCGTATACCGGTATACCATTTTGCCATTATACCAGTTTCCATGAGTAAGAGTATACTCCACACAATTGGAGTAGAAATGAAAACGCATTGATGATTATATGTCAAATACAGGGCATGTTATGTTCCATTGATTACTTTGTGTGTTGCTGTCGTGTCCCTCTCTGCTATGTTTGGTTTGTTACGTGCCATTCAGTCGTGTTTAGCGTTTATTGTTTTATCTTGTTACTTCCTGCCTTTTGTGTTTTCCCACCAGTTTTGATTGTCTGCCCCGCCCACGATTAGTTTCCCCTGTTCCTCATTAGCTCTGCACTTACCAGACCTCCTGCTAACCTGCTCTCCTCTTATTTCCCCAATCACTCTTTCACTACATATGCCAGCCCAGTTCCTTCGTTGTCTGTCAGTTTGTCTTTGTTGTTTTGTTGCTAGAGTTGTGGTTTGTCTGTCTCCTGCCAGCTGCTTTTGGGACTTTAAGGCATGTAAGACTGTTTTCATTAATTAAAGTGTCTTCAATGTATCAGCCTGTCTCTTGAGTCTGCTTTTGGATCCTTCCTGTCTGTGCTGCTTCACCAGCCACAACAGCCCTATTCTGCAGTTATACTTCATACAGTCAATGACTTACCTTTTTTGATTGGTTGTTTCAACTTGTGGCTCCAGTATGAAGATGTTTCATATTTGTTTCTACCTTGTTAGGTTTTTTTTCTGTTTCGTTGCACATTACACATTTGGTTTGACCATAATTACATCAGCGAGACACTGACACATCAGCCACACCCACAGGTGCTCTGAGTAACAGGAAAACCACAAGTCCTGGGTTCTTATGTGTTTGTTTATTAATTTCTGTAGACATTACTGCATCATAATTGAAGGAAAACAGGCAGTTTGAGGCATTCGGTGGTTTTTCTTTGGCTTCCACCTCGTTGCTTCATTCAAACCAGAAGATTGCTTTTTTTTCCTCTCATGTGATTGGTTGTTTCACTTTGTGAGCAGAGCATAAGTCAATGCCTGCTCTCATAGTGCCTTGTTGAATCTACTCTGATGTGCGCTTTGTGGACATTCCCCGAAGAATTTTATTGATCTTGTCGTAATCATTTTGTTTTTGGAAATGATTATCCTAATCCTATCATGTTTTACCATCATGGTGTCGGCAGTACCAGTAAGTAGGCTCATTTATTGACCATATTAAAACATTAAGAGCTTGAACATTTGGCTTAGCCATTATGTGAAATCTGCTGTGACAAGGATCATTTAGGCATTTTTCTTTTATATTTTCAGGTACGTTCGAATGTCCTTCCTCCCCTGCTTTCACAAGGAGGAGCCACTCAAGCTCAAAGAGTTGTTGAAGCCACAAACCAGCTCCTTGATGCTCTGACGCCGGCCCCTCTATCTCCTAATGTGGCGCAACCACAGCGTGAGGTCCCTCAGCAGCCAGGTCCCCAGGACGGCCCCCAGTTCCTGCCTCCCACGCAACACTACGCGTGGCCTTCATTAGGGGGCAGTCCAATGATCATTCCTCTGCAGCCGAACGTTCATGGACCTCAGCCTGCTGACCAGCCGACACTCCCACAGCAGCCTTTGGTATGGCATAAAGGAATAAAAAAACAACAACTTACAAACAAAACTATACTTATATATTCAGTGATTCAGAATGCAACTAATTTAATGTTTTTTTTCCTCCAGATTTTCCCTCCTTATAGATACATCCCACTTTTCTCATCTCCTTATAGGAATCAACTGGTAAGATACATTTATTTTCATAGAAATACACTGACTTTGTTTTCTGGGACTGATCTTCCCATGCACTGCAAAAAGTACTGCATGTACTGCTCTGGACTGAACTATAGACTGCAGATGCAAGCTGCAATCACAACCTTGAAAGATTTTGCCTGGAGGGTCTTTAACATGTTTCTACAGTTGTGTTTTGTTCTGTCAACATGTACTGTATAGGAAATCTGAAACGACGACAGTTAAAGACATGGGTACTCTACCGCAATCTGTCACTTGATTTATGACACTGAGATGGAAACTTGGATGCTGTTAATCATTGCAACATGATTTTATTGATATTGTATCAAAAAGGAGTTGTGGAAGGTTAGATTTGCAGTTTTGCATTGTCTCAGTGCAGAAACTGTTGACAAATATCAAAATATAAATGTCTATTTTTTCTGTCCTGCAGTTCTCCCCATATGGATTCCCAATGATTCTTGAATCGCCTCTTCCACAAACACCAGCAAATCAACCACCGAACAGTCCGGTGATACCTGCTGAAACACCTTCTGGAGCTGCTCCCTTAGGAGACGTACCTCAGCAAGTGCAGCAACAACAGGTCTCTCCACTTTTTTTGTCAATAGAATCGTACAGTGTTCATATAATAAAGAAGATAACATATTGTACTTCAAAATTTGAAAGAGCAGCAAAGTAAAAATCTGCATTATACTCAGACTGATTTTCTTCCACAGAATCCCCAAATTGTATACATGCTCCAGAAACCCAAGGCAAATGCAAAACACACCTTAATCACGATTAATGCTCAGACTGTTTTTGTAATATTCTTCCTGCTTGAGGTTTATTTGACATTTGCTCTCGTTCTCCAGAGCTCTCCACTTGGCAGTCTTAGCTCAGAGGAGCTCCAGGTAAAACAGCCAAGATGTGTATCTGTCTCACAGCTTGTTCAAACAATTTTCTCTGAACTCAGTGACCCCCCCCCTGCACCCCCCTTCCCCATGGCCTCTTACTGTATATCTTTCCTCTCTCTCCGTTTGTTTTAGATGGCAGCTAAAATGGGCCAGCTGGGTGTGTACCTGACAACTGTGCTCACAAACTCGCCTGCAGGAGCAGTTCAGCCTGTGAGCCAGGGTGCTGGGCTTGTAAACCCAGAGCAGCAAGTCGTTGTGCCAACTGCGGGGACCTCCTTGGCTGGACTCCAACAGACACAGAGGCCAGCAAGCTCTGGAACACAGCCGAACGCTAACGGGCTCCCTTCAGGTTTGGAGAGACAAACGCAGGAGGCAGCCACTGTGAAAGCACCTGTTCAACCCACACAAGGAAAGCTTGTCTGCGACTGCAGCAACCGGCAGGGAGAACTTATAACACACTGAGAAAAAGTATTTTTCCTTTTCATTTTTATTATTATAATAAAGAATAAACCTAAATTCTTTCAACTTTTTCAAATGTGCTTGTCTTCATGAGTTCTGTTTAAATTGATCATTTTAAACCTTTTAGATAGCATGTGAGCACTGAAAACAAGCTGTGAACACAACATTGACATATCAGCTTTGAGTTCATATGGTGAACATGTCACACATCTAGCAGACAGAGTACTGGGGTACTTTTCCATGATCAATAAAATGTCATTATTCACTCTCTCCTTATTGCTGTGTCTTGATTTCTTCCAACTCTAATGGGAAATATTTGGGTCTTTAACTGCTTAATGCTCCACTTTGATCACAAGCCTGTTGCTAGCTGTCTGCTGTGCATGTAGTGTACACTGGGTTTTTAGTGCTTTAAAGCTGAAAAGATAGATAGATAGATGTATACTTTATTTATCCCCAGGGGAAATTTGTTAAGGGTTTGATGACAGCTGTGAAACTGAACCAAACCATTAGAGCTGAGAGGAACTGCTGAATTGGATGATAACTCTCTGTGGGTTCATCACTCCGAGCGACAAATATGAATTATAGTAGCTTTAATATATTCAGTTTCATGCACATGCCATTCAACTAGCACTGTGACTTTCTTTGTTACAACTGATTTTCTCAGCAACACCCTGATAATGTTCCCAATGCACATCACAAACTGCCCTGCAGCAGTTTTTGCTATAAACAAGGTACGTTTGTCAAGAAAAACCAGCACTGTATGTGTGAAACTGTATTAACTTCTATGTAGGAATTACATTTTTACTCAACTCAAATGCCTTGAATGGTACTTCTGCATAGTAACACCATAATGAAAAAGGCCGTCTAATCACCATGCTGATACCTTTTCTTTAAAAGTACTGGATTTTTGCCAAAGTGCAGCATTAAAGTATCCCCACAGGCTCCATACAGGTGACTGAGTATACCAATTAACGGAAGCCACTTGATCTGTCTGTATTTAACAAACGGGAAATGAGTTTGAGTCAAAATAGGCCTCAAACATGTGATTGTGAGGAAGGAATCAAGAAATGGGACAGCTGTAATATAATCATATTATTCATCATCAAATCATAATCAGCTATAATACAGTATATTACCTATTATAGCAGGTATAGTCTGTGATAAGATGCTTTAGAATAAACACCTAAATGAAAAAATCTATTACAGCTACATTATGTAATGTTTTGGGCTGTCTAAAATGTGCCCCAAGGCATCACCTGATAGAGCAGATCAGTGAGGGCTCAAATGTGATTAATGTGTGTTTCAAGGCAAACCTGTGTTACGAGATTTCACACAGAGATATGGCGGCCAATTTTGTCGTCATAAAAATGAAAATCCTTGGCTTGTCACGAATACCTGTCATAGGTTTGCTCGTCCTTTGTTTTGTCAGCGAATAAATAGGAGTAAATCTCTCTGCAGTGATCACACCCCTGCTCAACAATCCGTCAGTACTCGTGTGTTGCCAGAAAGATACGGTAATGTAGACAGTTAATATCATATGACATGACGTTTGAAAAGTATTGTTTTTTGAACAAAAATTTTCTTTCAAATAATTATTTATTATAAAAAAAAAATCTTTTTTACAGCTTCATTCAAAATGAAATTCATCCTGCTTGTTGTCTGCATCGTTGGAGTGGCTGTCTGTGCTCCAGTAAGGAAAACACCTTCTATTACTAAAATATTTATCCTTCTATTTTCTCTCTCATATATGTTTTATATGCTGTAAATATTTGACAGAACAAGCTTACCCAAAGGTCCTTGTAGCTGTACTTGGAGCTCAACCTAATCATTATCAGCAGATGAAGTTTGTACAATTGTCCTGGAATTGGAGATGTTCAAACCTCTTTTTCTGAGCATTTTAAGGAGTCGTCATGCATGATGGTTATTGACAATGTTGTCAGTGAAAAATACTGCATTTAAAAGTTTGTCTCAATTATTGATTTTACACTGACCTGCATTCCATTGATTCTACAGCATTTCCTTTGCTTCTTCGCAGTTACAAAGGTTCATGGAGTTTGACATCCGTCACGCTCCAGCTGAGGTACAGTATATCATGACATACACACAAAAACCCACAGTAAAAGACACTGTTTCAAACATCACTGAATAAGCTCTGGACACAGGTCTGCTATTATGTGTTCACCACTGATGGTAATGTAGCTGAGCCTATTGCTGCTTCTGTTGCTAGCAGTTTGCTGCTTTTTCTCATAATCTACACTAAAGGTTAAAACGATCTTCTTCTTCACAGGCAGCCAAGGTTATTCCGGCTGGAGCCCCATTTGGAACTTTGGAAGTTGTAAGAGCTCATTTGTATTGTTTAGACACTTTTTGAATACATTTTATCCAACGAAAACAGTCTTGTATGATAATCTGGACTATTTTTATTTCCAGCTGCTCCCTGTTGATACCCAGGGGCGGCCTGTTGGCGGACCTGTGAGTGACACAGTATAGCTTGATCTGTGTGTGTGAAACCTAGACTGCCATTTGAATAAAAGATGATTAATAGTCCAGCACAGTCAAACAGTGCATTGTTTCAACCTTTTTATATGCGTATCCTTTGCTTGGAACAATGCATATTTAAGTGCATGAGTGTGCCTGCGTGTGTTATCATTGAAAGGTCCGTGGCTTAATCAAGCAGGAGATTCTTATGCCAAACGGGAGAGACACACAGGATGTGGTAAGTTCCTGCAGATTTTCATTCCTCTGACAGAAGTTTGTTACATTTTATTGAACTAATGATCTCTTGTGCTTCTCATCTACTGCAGTACTACCCCTTCGGTTTTGACCTGCCAAAAGCTGCCCCTGTTGCCCCTTGTGCCCCTGTTGCCCCTGTTGCCCCTGTTGCCCCTGCAGCTCCTGCAGCTCCTGCAGCTCCTGTTGTACCCATCATTGCCGCTAGTGCTCCTGTAAGAAAGACTACAGATTTTCATTTTGAGCTATTTAAGTTTTTTGACGAATCAGGAAGTCTTGGTGACTGTCAGTTGTCGACCATATAAACGCTTTGATTCATTTAAATGTAATAGCTTCAAATCACTTAGCATCAGGTGGGAAACTGGATTGAATTGAAGTGGTGATGAAGGCAACAGGTTAATTTTGATGAATGAGTATTGCATCAGAGAGAAACAGTCTTCCAACTATTTTCTGCGGGGTGTTGAGAAACATCAAGTCATCAGCACATGATCCTCACTCCTGATTGGCTCATCAGAGGCCTCTGTCATTTCAGGCTGCCAAACCCAGCGAAGCTGATGACGATGATGACGATGATTAAACAATCAGAGTCAGCAGGATAGGAGTGGGTAGGAGCAGGACAGGTACACATGCACACAAAATAATCATTGACATGTTTACAAGGCACATAGACTGTGCTCTAATTCAGACTTTTAAGTTTTAATTTAACAATGTTTGAAACACAATCTTACAATCAGATATTCTCTTTCTGAGTGTCTTTGAATACATACTTTTCTTTTCATCACAACAGAAAAGATGTATTTGCTTCCCTTCCCAGTTTAGGTGACCGTTGCAATAAGTCCAGCAGCCTACCCCGGTGAATGATGACCATGTCAACACTACTGTTTACAAAAGTATAAAAAACATGGTGCAATGCTGTTGACAAGAAAACGGTACTCTGCAGATGGTGCAAAAATGTCTCATAATAAAAATTGGTGCCATGCAAAGAAATATGAATGTGTTTTTTTATCTCAGTTATGAGCCTCTGCATGTTGATTCCTCAGTTAGATTTGAAACTATGCTTCATAATACATAACCCATCCATTTTCTTCTGGTTATTTGCTTCAAATTTATAGAATATTACACAAATTTAAAAAAACACACCTATGTGCTCATTCCACAAAATGATTGTTTGTGTGATAAACCAACATTTTGTAAAAGGTTAATATAAAATGATGTAATGTTAGTTTGTAAATCAGCTTTTTGACTAATTGATAGCTATAGACACAGGCAAACACTAGCATATAGGTTTATGCAGGCTGACATATGAGGGTAGTGTTTTCAGCTTGTTGAAATTAATTTGAGTAAAAGACATGAGAGTTACTAATTCCATTTTATGAGTATACATTCAGTACATTCACCATCAGTCGCCTGGATAGACTTGTGTGTCTTAAGATGCTGTTCTCATGATTTGGAAACACAATTAATATGCAAGCAACTGGAAAACAAACGGAATTACATTTATTATTGCATTCAAATAAGTAAAATAAAATAGGATATATCTTTGTTAACCTTAATTGTGAAAGTAACATACGTAATATTGCAGTTTCTGATATTCATGCCACAACGCTGCAGTAGCACAGAACTAATGAAACTGTCATGATGGCAGAATGAGGCACAAGGAGAGTGAAGGTGTGCACTGCTCTAGACAGTGTAATCAAACAGTCTGTTATTACACAGAAAGTGGATTCGACCACTGGTCATTTAGTAAAGCTGAAGACTAGACACCTGTACTGCACCTACTCATTGGGAAACATCACACCCATTACTGTGATTGGCTCTCATGTGAGCTGGCGCCCTATAAAAGACAAACTAACTCTGTAGAAGATACGATCAACTGGCATCATCTTCAACATCAACATTCATCATCCTCCCCAGTGGTGTTTCTTTTTTATCGCAGAAGGTGAGTTATAAAGAACTTCAACATGAGTTCATGCTTGCTTTCCTGTTAAGATGCCAACCATGCAGTATATGACTGTTTTTTGTTCATGTAATAACAAATTTTGTCTGAAGGACTCGGACAATCTGCAAAAATGAAATTGGTCATCTTGTGCCTCTGTCTGGCGAGCACGGCCTCTGCTGCACCTGTAAGTTTTGAAAATGGATAAAGGTTGCTCTTGTGATTTAATTTTCTTGATCGAGGCAGAGTTCTGATGTTTCTTTATATCAAGCTATTTCTGTTTTTGTCTTCGTTCTCAGTCCATCTTTCATTACCTGCCTCATTACGCTGGTTCCAGGCAACAGGTACCACCCTCACAGGTAATCATGCATTTTATGTGTAGTTTAACTTCTTTGTCAAAGGTTGTTACTATGCAAAAGTTAATAATATACAGTATACTACTGAGCAAAGGCTGCTTGTGATACATATATGAAGCACAGCAGGAATATTGCTATGTGGAGTTCACTGTCTACTGATAATTTCCCATTCATTCAGGTGAGAAATCCCTTCACAGCTGGCCAGTCTCTGCCACAACCTGGAGTACCTGGCGCTTACAGTTTTGAACTAGTATGTCACACTCTTATATATCATGTGTAGGATTATGACGAATGCTTGCAGTACACTTATGTTTATTTCTTTTTTCCCTAAGATTTATCCTCACTCAGTTGCTGGTGGTGCAGGTGGTTCAAACGCTGCACAGGTCAGCATGCAGTTTTACAAAAGCATCTCTTCTTTTAAAAATGTGTTAAAAACATCACCTAACTGCTGTCTACTTTTCATTGATTTTTCTTTTTTTCTTCTTTTCTCTCTTTCTGCAGGCCTTTGGTTTCATCAAATACTCCATTCCTCAGCCACCAGGCAGACAGAGTGTGGAAGTCGTAAGTGTTTTTTTTTTTTTTTTGCCTTTTCAGATAACCATACACTTTTGGGACTGAAAAACACTTTAACTATGTTTTAATTATGCATGTTTGATAACGTAAATATCTTGTTGGGACAAAACATATTGAGTTGTTTGTGCTCTCCTGTTTTTACATTTTAGTATTACCCCTATGATTTCTCCCAGCAAAGGGTAAATATTTTAAACTTTGAGAAATTATAGAATGCATAATTTCGACGTGAAATTACTTTTGCCGAATATTATTTTACATGATGCAGTACTAAATGAGGGCATGTGCTTTTGTTACAGATAATGACAAACGTCCCTCCTATGACAAACGTCCCTCAGATGCCAAATGTGAGATATTATTTATTCTACATATTGCATTTTACTGTTACTTTATTTCGGTCATATTTTACACTTACTTTCATTTGTTTTTTTCACAGATGTTCCCATTTGAATATCCCTCTCAAAATATTCCCCAGCAAATCCCAAATGTTAGTGGAAAAATTTCCTCTGAAAATGTGAATTTGATTGATTCTGAGCATTTCTTTACTTCTGAAGTTTTACATTTCCTCTTTTTTTCAGATGCCCTCATTCAATGCCAATGCGCTTCCATCCCAGGATCCCCTGCAGACCCTCCAGCACGATCAGCCTCCGCAGACAAGCCAGGTACTTATCGATCTATTTTCAGTACAACTCTTCTTTGATTTAATATATAAACACACATATTGAAAATTACTATCAATATGAATATAAAGCATATGGCATCTGTGGGGAGAGTGTGTGAAATCAATATTTGATATAAATTTCTTATTGATCTTTGCAGATGCCAGCAAAGGTGTGAAGTGGATGAGAAGCATGAAAAAGAGGCGAAACTATACCTTCTTCCGTAACATTCAGATATCTGCAATAGAACAAATTACATTAAATGACTGTTTCTGTAACATGTAAATGTGCTTACCAAAGTCAAGATAAAATGCTAGGATGATCATTTAACAGTCCATTTTTATTAAGAGTACTGTTGCAATAGTAAACTACTTACAACAAGGTCATCTGCATATAATTCAAAATATTTCTGAAGAATTTTTCTGCTTTACTTTATAGTCCTCATAGATATTCACTATTATTGTGTCACTCAAATACTTTGTAATGCTGCATTTCCACAGTATGTAACACATGTGATGCATATGTTTATTAACTAATTTTAACTTTTCCTTACATGTAATTTTCCTTAAGAAATAAAGTCTAAGTTTCCAAGCAATTTTGTTCTTTTATATCTTTTTAAAGAGCTTTACAATTTGATTGGTATTATTTGTATTTGGTAATGTGATGAAAACATAGCTGTGAAGCGCAAGTAAATATTGTTTTCATTATCAATCTGATGAACCTGGTTATCTTATTAATCTACTGTTATCGTTTGGTCTAAAAAACTGTGCCCATCACAATTTCCCAGAACCCAAGATATGGTGTCTTCAAAAGTAGTTTTTATACCCATCAACCAGGGGTGCCATGGATTCAGAAAGCCCTAATACAGGCGGTATAATGTTAAAAGGGGCTCTGCATAAGACCTGGAACCCTTTAGACACGCCCCCAGCATCAACAGTCTATAACCCAGAGATTTTCAGTTTACAATGTTATAAAACAGTGAAAAGCAGCAAAGCCTCAAACTTTAGAGAGTAGAACTAAATGTTCACATTTTGCTTGTTTACAAAAAAAAGGTCTTCATTAGAAAGGGGTTTCGTGAGGATTTTTGACAATCATAATTATTTCTGCTCTATTTTTGGGACACTGGAATATAGAGGTATAAACAAATCAGATTGTTTTTGGTGCAAATTTAGTGCCACTGGTTCAAATTAGGTAGTCATTATGTTGGGTTGTTTTATGTTTTAAGTCTTTCTAATTATTCCATGATGTATCTGATGGAGGCCACATGAATCCTGTAAGAAATAAATTGTACTGTTTCTTTGTTTTTTTGATCCGGCTGTCATCTTAGCACTAACATTAGCCACGGCATGAGTTAAAATGATCTCAATCAAACTAATTGTGTTAGCTCTACACAGCTGCAGTCCATAGAAATAAATTGAGTCTTTTTATTTGGAAAATGTGTTTTGGCAGCCACTGGGCTTCATTTTTTGACTCAACTTGACTCAATTATTCCTTTACAGTGAATATATCTTGTTATATGTGTTGATATTAAGCTTTAAAATGTTAGGGTATGGGCAATGGCTGCTAACATACTGTATTCTAGAACTATGTTTTCTGAAAAAAATCAAGCCCAGCCTATGATCAGCAGGCAAACATGGGCATCATGAAAAGGAAAGCGGAAAATGTAAATTTAACTTCTAACATTAAAAGTGATGCCTTTTAGCAGCCACGTGTTTCAGTGAGGCTGTTTAACTCAAAGGAGTTTTAAACATCTAGTAGTGAACATTTTTATAAATTGTGTTTATGGATAATGTACAAACAATGTTGTCAGTGGAGGGCCTATGATTGACCCCTGTGGAACATCGCAGGACAAAGGGCAAAAGGCAGCATCCTAAGAAAATGCAAGAGAAATGTTTGTTTGTGTTGGAAAGGCAAGAAGTATAGTAAAAGTGCCATGTCCATGAACACCTCTCGTCTGATATAAAACATGTACAGTACAGGTACAGTATATGCATCTTACATACTGCATAGGCTACATCATAATTACAACACAGAGTGAACACAATTTGCCACATTGGTTGAACAAATTCCCCTACAGTGAAATGTAACTATCTTAAAAAATAAATACCATAAAGGAAAACACCTTCCTAATCTTCTCTCCCCTAGGGACAAAAGCTTGTCACAACACGACTTAACATTTCTCTCTTCAAAGACACTTGAACACAGGCGCCATGCTCTCACGCTATGTGTGTCTCTTCCTCGCAAGTTCCCTTTCCTGGAACATTCACCACATACATTTATAACTTCTAACATCCACAGCAAAGGAGATGTTGACAGCAGCTTTAATAGCCTTAATTTGCCTCATAACTACAGCAACTTTGCCTTTTGTACTACGCAGTATTTCTGGGAAGTTGTGATAAAATCAGGTACAAATACACAAACACAGAATCGGACAATGTGCTGACATAATCCGAAGGTCTGGATGGATAAAGAAACAATAGCACCACAGTTGGGTCAACAGAACAGGTATGGGTTTGAACCTGAAATGTTTTTGTTTTTATAAAGATATATACAACACACAGCTATTCTGGTGAGATGCTGTGACAGAACACATCAATGTACGAAAAACACGATCATAACTTAGATCATATATTTTAACTTTTGAAGATTAACATTTCAGCATAGTGACTGCTTCAGGATTTTTAGTACATTATTTGTCTCATCTTAATTTTGAACATAATACATACAAGACCTGCTTAGGATTAGTACGTATGTATCGATTTGAGACAGGTTGAGCTTCTATAGCAGCTCTGTCAGGGTGTGCATACAGACACAGCAGTGCTTTGAGCTAAACATGCAAATCAACATGCTAACACACTCTGCTACTTAATGCTGTAATGCTCATGTTTACAAGGTTTAATATTATTTACCATGTTCGCTATCTTAATTTATTGTGTTAACTTGCTAAGATTAGCTAATTAGCACAACATTAAAAAAAGTTTGGGTGTTTGCAGGTGTTCGGTCATAAATCGGACAAATAACAACTTTGGCCTGATCAGATGATCATGCCCCAATGATGTTGAGATATTTAACTATATAAATGAAAGCAAAGTCAGTAGGATTCATCCACTGGGCACAATGGGTATCTGTACCAAATTGCATGGCAATTCAGTTGTTGAGATATTTCTGTCTGAACCAAAATGGTTGAGCAAATAAGTGACCAACAGGCAATGCCATCTCTACAGCCATGTAGTGTGGCTTAAAATTAGTGACAAAAAGAGCAAGATACTTGTCACCATTGTCAGCCTACAAAAACAAATTAACTGGGCACAGACCCAAAAGGAAGCAATTACAGAAACCATCTGAGTTCAAATTAAAGCCCAAAGTTCCACTGAGGCCAAGAGGAGCCTTGCTGTATAAACTGGATGTTGAAGTGGTGTTTCCCCTCAACAGTAAGGAATCCAATGTAGTGTTAAGTCCCCACCACGTGTAGGCAAAATTTGCAAACCTTTGGTTTGGATATTTTACTTTAAAGATTAAAGCTGTATGTTTCGTTGCAAGTTTCCTAAATCCAAACTCAAAAGCAAAATACAATTGATGAACTTGAGAACTGATTTTTTTTCATTTATCCAATTTTGTAGCACTAAAAGAAGAAGAGAATATTATAAGTCATCCTTTCTTCTTGTTTGATCATTCAACTCATATGAATGATACCTAAAATCGTAAGTGCAAAACAAATTAGATATACTGATTTTGATCTGGTTTCTCAGTTGAAACAGAGCACAATCCAATTAAGTTAGCAACTGTCAGACATTCCAGTTGGTACAGGAAAAATTCAGTTTACAACCTCATTCCCTCTTCTCACTGCCCAGTTTTTCAAACAAAGGTACAATGTCACTGTGGGCCAGGATAAGAACAGTACAAGTTTTGAAGAACTAATGATGGGATCGTATCAGTAGTGAAATTTATCAGCTCAGCAGTTTGGATGCAAGAATGTCTAGAATACAGTTTTGCAGATTACAGAGTAGGTCTTTCATTATCTGATTTAAAACCCAAAAAAATAAACATAAGAAACCCAAACACAGTGATCTATGACCACACCAGCTAAAACAAACACAGGGATCAGTGGAGACTCAGACATCACAAAAGTACTTCCCACTGGCACACACACACACACACACACACACACACACACACATACACACACAAACACAATGTGTAGACGTCAGTATACTTTTGATAAATGTGTGTGTAAATCTGTTGTGATTTAATTATCCATTTAGGTTGAGTATGGTTTTCAAAGTTTTCTGAATTGAAATGCATGTGTTCATTGTTGTTTTCTTTTGTGTGCAACATTCTTGAAGTGTAAGTAAAATATAAAGCAGATTGTAAGTGAGAGGCCACAGGGTCACACGCTATTGCAGACTTTGGTTACAGGGTTGCAGCATTGAGTAATGTTGTCGGTACTCCGCCAAGTGCATCATGGTCTTTCTTCCTGTTTAACAGTCTATTGTTTAACGTTACATGCAAACGTGTGAACAACGAGATAACAGAGCAACCTGGTAAATACAAACACAGATTGTCAAATTTCCATGAACAAATACGTAAAGGACGTTAATTGTTGATACAAATTCTCGTTTTATAATGTTACTAATGCCAACATGCAGAGGAAGCAAGCCGATATTATAGCAATTAGCGATTGCCGTGTCCAGCGGCATTACGCCCTACTGTTGGATGTCTGAAGTTATGGTTTGATGCTTTGAGGAGGGCGATGGACACAAAACAGAGGATTTTCCTTTTCTTATTAATACTTATTTTGTTCTGCACAACAATTGTGAAGTTCACAAAGAAACTGTAAACAAACAAAAGCATACATGCTCTCCAGTACGACAGGGACTTAAGCCACCAGCAGAGCTACGAGTGTGAAAACAGACAAAAACGAAACCAAGGAAACGAGTGAGAGCCGTGTGTTGACCAAATGTATTGACCCATAGTCATGTAAACTTTGATTTGTAAGTGTTCATGTTAAAGTAAATTTGATTTGAGTGTGTATGAGAGAGAGAGAGAGAGAGAGAGAGAGAGAGAGAGAGCGCAAGACCAGCAGTGTTGTAACTAAATTGTGTTAGTGGTTTTTAGGAATGCTAGTGTGGATGGAAATCATTTCGAAAACTATGCTGAGACGGCCGTGTGGAGGTAGATCGTTTGTGTTATAAAACCCAGATTTTAAACGGAAAGTGTGGATGTAGCCTGAGAAGTTAAGGAGGGAATTGTCTCTTTAGTTGAAAGGCTGACAACTCATCTGGAACGTGACAAGGGGCGCCAAACCCACACTGCTTTTTAGGGGGGGTCACAAGCAAAAACGAAAAACCACTGGTTTAATGTTTAATAATACATTATATTTGCTAAGCTTATTATAAGTTTTCTATGTAAACACTAAAAAGTATAAACTATCATAAAACGAAAATATTTAAGGATAAGAAAAGTACCTACAAATTTTACTTGAGTAAGTGTTTACTGACTTGTTTATAGAGGAAAAGCATTGTAGTATTTTTCTGTCACTTTCATCAATATTACAATTTTAATATTTACTATATAATACAATTTATTTTAATGTTCAACTGCTTAACCAACAAACATGTTCTTATTGTTATATCTTAGTCAGTATCATTACATGCTTATGTCAGCTTCTTGCCGTCTCGTTTTTTTGGTTTTAGAGCAATAAAGAGAAGGGCCTGTGTGCTCAGCATACTTGCGCAGCATGTAATTAACTATAACAGGGGCCTTAACCCTACATGCCTCTCTTTTTTCAAAGTGTAAGGATATTTCACACATAGCTCTGTGAGTTTTACTGGATGTGATTGGTTGTCCCAGGATGTTCCAGTGTATAAATGGCATTCATGTTAGAGATGAAGGAGATTACTTTCCATCCCTGAGGAGACACATCTTCATCTTCTCTCTGCACCAGGAAAAAAGGTGAGATGGACTTTTCATATGGAAACAATTTTATACCGTGTTAAAAACATATTCATGCTGATCTTATAGGTCTTGAAGGCAATTATCTTCAATTCATTTAATTTCAGAAACACGTTCTCTTATTTAGCAAAGGAATTGAAGAATGAAGATCATTGTTGTACGTAACATGATGTGTATTTTTGTAGGAACAGTCATGATGAAGCTGTTGGTATTCATGGTGTGCCTGCTGGTCACTACCTTGGCTGCTCCTGTGAGTCTTTCCTAAACATGATTTAAATGTGTCATTTAGTCTGCCAACTGATTCCGTTTGAAGCTTTTAAACACTGTTTTGCTTTAGAGAAAACAGCATAAAGTCATTGTTGCTTCTCCTTTTCTCTTGCTTGGTTTGCAGGTTGCGGAGAGTGACAGCAATGAGGAAAAAGTAAGACTTTTGCTTTTCTGTCAGGTTTCTGTGTATGTCTGCCCTGGCAAGTGATACCATGTTTTAGTCATGTCATCAGATGCATAGTATGGTAGGTGTCTGACAGGGAGGGGATAATTGGCTTAATTGCAGCACATGTCTAGAAATGTCTGGTATTTCTTCAGCAAGTTGCAGCACATGCTAATGAGGCCCTGAGGTGGATGGAGATGTACAGACTGTACCAGCAGCAGGTAGTGGGGGTTCCTTGTAGTTTCACAACAAAACAAATGAAATATAAATTAATTAGTTTGGTATCAATCATTAATTATAATCATTAATCTATATTTTTTCAGGAAGTAGTTGGAAACCCTTTCCTGCCTGCTGCTGATGCTCCTGTAAGTTTATATCTTGTTAGACTCCAACATGACTTTAGTTGTAGATTTCATATGAAAACTTGAACATAAACCACAGTCTGGCATTATTACTGAATCTTGGCTGTAACTTATTCATTAATTATTCATTCGTTTACGTTTAGCCGACTGCGGCAGCAGTGGTAAACTCACATACAGCACTGCAACATCTAAAATGTCACAATTCAACATGCTGTTTGAGTTAAACGTGTTATGTTCATCCAGGGGGATTCTGCACCAGCACAGTCGGATGTCCCCCCTCCTGCTGCCCAAGCTGTTGAAGACGCGTCAGAGGAGGAGACAGAGGTGAGCAGACATTCCGATACATTCCCAACCAAACCATCATTTATTTTGTTATTTTTACCTGTGCCTCTTTTCCTGTTGATTGCATGATGTGCCTTGCAAAAAGAAAGGCATCAGAAATGCTCTGTTGCTCAGTTGAAAATAAAATTCGGCAAAATAATCAAGACATGAGGTGAATCTTTTGCCACTTAAGTGTTTCTCTTTTATGCTTGGGGAAACATAATACTGACAGTGGCATCTTTCTTCAGACCATTCCTGCTTGGTAAATGTCCACGTCTTCCCAACTCTGCGCCACCAGTTTGTACACAAGCTTTCTGTCAAAGCTGTGTAAAGTCAATTAGTTTCAACTCTAAAGTCATTGTCTGTCTATATCCTTGTGACAGGGTGGCAACCCTGCCCCCAAAGATGCAGCACCTGGTGCTCCTGCCGTCCCCCTAAACTCTGATGAGGTAGAGGAGGTCGAGGAGGTGGAGGCAGCTGAGGCTGAACCAGCTGTGGTGGAAGAAGCACCGGCAGACCCCGCAGCAGCTGTCGAGCCAGCCGTGGTTGACGTCCCAGTAGATGCTGCACCAGCTGAAGCTGCTGCTGTGGACGTCCCTCCTGTTGATGTGGTTCCCGTTGACGTTGCCCCTGCAGCCCCTGAGGTGGCTGACAATACGGCTGCCTCTGCCGCAGCTGATGTCCCTGCTGCTGTTGATGCCGATGTTGCTGATGCCGGTGCTGCCCCACTGGCAGCTGAAATTGACACAACTGGAGTGGCAGCAGATCCTGCTGCAGTGTAGTTATCTTCCTCTTATCCCCAACCTCCTCTGTTAGCAGTTACAGCAATAGCTGGAAAACAGCATGTGTATGCAGCGCAAAAGTATGAGAAAGCTGTGGCATAGACATGATTAGACAATGAACAACAAGTGAAGTGTGTTTTTAGTTCAGAATTAAAACATTTTGTTGTGTTTGTTTTTCTGTCTTTAATTAAAATACTTTTTACATTTCTGTACTTGAAATTCAGCTGTGATTGATTAGTCACACATGATATAATATGTATCTGGCCACAGTAGGAAAAGAACATGCATTACTAATGAAGTGTTCTATTCAAGTGTCCCAGAAATTGTACCAGGACCCTGAAACTGAAGCATCTAAATGGAGTTCAGCCCTCATGAATTTGAAAATGTTCACTTGTGCTTTTCCTCACATCAAAATGTCTTCTGTGAAAAGAGCTATCAAATAAAAGCAAAGATGCCATAATAACATGGTATATAAAACATACAGTAGCTGGTGACAAGTCCATTATTTTGCCTTTCCTTTCACTCAGCTGCCACCATCAATAAAAACGTATGCTGCCATCTTAAGCAGTGAGTCGTGTTGTGATAAAACTGCGAACATCAGCCAACAGGGAGTGCTACTGAACCACAGGAAGTCTATAGTACCCAGGAGAGGAGGATTTGTTGTTAGCATGCACCACTCGACACTGATAGAGGTTCAGATTTAATTTCACTCTCATGATTCTTATTCATGTAAAAGGAACCACAGCCACCTGATCTGAAATCTGTAATGCCCGTCACAATCTAATAGGATCAGAGGTGGATATGGCTGAGGGTGCTGACTGAGCAGGAGATGCTGGTGTGTGTGTGTGTGTGTGTGTGTGTGTGTGTGTGTGTGTGTGTGTGTGTGTGTGTGTGTGCGCAAGCAGACTAAATCCTTTGCCATTGCACAAATGGCCAGGAAAGTGATAGCCTGTCACAGATTTTTTTTTTAAAAGAGGAGTCAACAGAAAATGTTTTTTACTGTTCTGGATCTTTGCTAACAGAATAACTGAAGGTTTTCCAAACTTCTTTTCAACAAATCTCATCTCCCACTGAAGTCGACAAATAAGGAGGACAAGTGACTCTGCCTCTCCTCTTCTCAGCCAACCCTAATCCACAAATCCTTATCAGGGTCACTGAGACTCTATGACATAGTTAGTTAGACTCTATGCTTATAGGTGACACTTGTCTAGCTGCATTTTGATATTAATTTAATTATAAACTAATGATTAATACAATAAATCTGCTGTTGTGAGTTGCCAGTTGCCAGTCCTCAAAACAACTATAAGAGGATAAAAGGAAAATGGACTTTACATTACATTAACAAGGGAAAAAGGTAAGTTGAATAAAACTGAGTCAACACTTCAATTTGGGAAATATTTCTGTAGCTGTTTGTACAACCACTTAAATGTCACATAACGTTTTTCTCCTTTGACTTGATGCAATTCTGCTAACTGGTTTCGGACTGCATATGCAGTAATGGATGCATTCACTTAAATTCGAAGTATAGGTGTATAATCACAGGACTCATGGAGTGATACATATACAGCATAAAGTAGAAACACAATTTCGATTCTTGTGTAATCTATTCTTAAACTTTTGATTCTAACAATTCATCAAAGCAATGGATAATCTAATACATGTATCTAGGGCTGCATCTTCTGCAGATTAGTTTTTGGATTGTCTGGTCTATAAATAGCCATGAAAATAGTCAAAACTCTCCATTACAAGTTTTTAGAGACCAAGGTGACTTCCTGTAATGTCTTGTTCTGTTCAACCAACAGTATGAAACTCAAATATATTCAATGTACTGTCATAGTTCCTCTTTTGTAAATTGTACTTTATAATTATTTACTATAAAGTCTATAAAGTTGTTGCTGACACATTTTTTGTCAATTGAATAATCAAATAATGGACTCATAAATGGGCTCATCGTTTCAGCTGTACGTAATCTGAGGGTCTATTATGCTTATCATACTGCTGGGACAGACAAGTTTAATATGTAAGAGAATTTAATCTCTAGTCACGTCATCCGTACACAAAATCTCCCCTTGGGATTTTCTTTTTCAGGGTAAACAGATCTGCAGTCATGACAACTTCAACCTCCCTACATTACCTCACTGTGCCACCTCACACTGTATCACAACTCTCCACAGACAGTGAAGAGTCCAGTGAGGATGACCTGTAAGCAAAGACACATTTTAAACTATTCAGACAAAGAGCTTCTATTACAATAATGAGGAAGTAAGTCTTAATTAACTTCATGTGTAACGTGCTGTGATTTTTTCCAGAAGTGCGTCTGAATCAAATCCTCATCGCCTGCTCAATATGAATAACAGCAATAACAATGGCAAAGAGTAAGTGTGATTATGGAGTCACCAAGAGATGAGTGAAGACCTGTTAAACTGTTTCTCTTTGAAGTAACTTAAAAGTCATTTCCGAAAGGCCAATTAAATGTGTTCATTCATTATTTTCCAGGGAGAACAAGAAAAAAAGGAGAAAGGAGAAAAAAGAGAAGAAAGCGTAATTGTGTTATATTATCAATCAAGCAAATGTTTCTTTACAAAAAAAAACGTTACAGAATGCACGGTATGCGCCAAAGTATTCATGTGTGTTACAGAAAGAAGGAGATGGAGAAGGAAAAGGAAGAAAAGGAGGCTACGGAAAAAGAAGAGAGGGAAAAGGAAAAGGAAAAGGAAAAAGAGAAAGAAAAGGAAAAGGACAAAGACAAGTAAGTGCATCATTCAGAGTGACTTCCTTTGGGCAACTTCTTCGCTTTTATATATTTAATGTATACTTTCTATCTCTCTTTCTATAGGCCCAAAGAATTATTTGTTATTAATCCTGCTGGGAATTTGTATTACAACTGGTTGTTCATCATCACACTACCAGTCATGTACAACTGGACCATGATCATAGCCAGGTGAGTTCTATGAATCCGTGATTCTTTTTAAACACTGCAATTTCCCTGCAGGTCAAAGAGTCACATGATTCAATTCAGCTCAGTCAAGTGCTAAGTCATATACTCAAGCAGTTATCATTGCAATTCAAAAGCTGGAGGAAAGTTCTTTGATTCAATGTGAATACACTGCAATAATAAATGCTTTGAGACTAGTGAGCTTGGTATCAGCTGCAGCAGTGGGACGTAGAGGTGAAATTTACGAAACACACTCACTGCGGATGTTTTCTTCTCCTGCAAACAGGGCTTGCTTTGAGGAGCTGCAGCATAACTACATAATTTACTGGGTTATTCTGGACTACACTTCAGACATAATCTACCTGGCTGATATGTTCTTCAGGGCCAGAACAGGTGAACAGCCGACCCGAGCCTCCCAATCAATCTTTCATACCTTAAAAACAGAATTAAAAACAAAATCCACAGTTCTTTTTCTGTGCAAAAATGCTTTCTAAAGCTCAGCTATCACTATTAAGAAGCTTCAGCAGCCTGAGTTGGACAAATTAAGTGGGTATACAAAATATCCTCTTTGTGTTATTGTCCCACTGTAGCTCTACAAGGAAATACTGTCAGGGGAAACACAAAGAAGACCTTTTTACTAAAAAGACTGCCACTGCAATGTTGGACTAATTTGGACTGCTGAAGTCTCATATTAGCTTCTGCTGAACTTGAAAATTTATTTTTGCACATACAGCAACAACAATTGTGAATTTTGTCAGCCCCATCGCTTACACTGTAATTGTGTTAGAAAGATATTATGTAAGTACGGACAGGAACATTGATTACAGCGACAGAACTGTTTCATTAGCAAGGCCCACACCAATTAATTAACTTCATTTCAATGTACATATGGGCATGTGAGTTTTAAATTAATGTAGTGTGAACTAAACCTCTATTTTAAACACATCAGATAAAAAAATATTTGTCCTTCTTGAACATACTGTGCCATTGTTTCACAAATCTGAATCACAATAGATGTTACTGGGGTTTTTTGGGACACTGATCAACAGAAAAAGACTAATTATAATGTGGGAGCAATTCTTTGCAAATTTATGTAAACTATGTGCACATTTATAACACTAAATTGCATGAGTATTGACGTTCCTTTGTATATACCTAAATCATCACAGATGCAGCCAACTGTTTCTAAAAGTGTCCTGATAATTTGAATTTCCATGATGTCTTTAAACCTTCTACCTCTTTGAATGCAGGTTACCTTGAGCAAGGCCTGATGGTGAAAGATAAGAAACTGCTACTTGATCGCTACATCGAAAGCTTCCAGTTTCGTCTCGATTTTATCTCCATGCTGCCCACTGACTTCCTCTACTTCTTCCTCGGCCTGGACTACCCGGAGATCCGCATCAACAAGCTGCTGAGAATCGGCCGTATGATGGAGTTCTTCACGAGGACAGAAACTAAAACCAACTACCCCAACATCTTCCGCATCGGAAACTTGATCATGTACATCCTCATTATCATCCACTGGAACGCTTGCTTCTACTTCTCTTTCTCCAAATTCATTGGTTTTGGTGCTGACGACTGGGTTTACCCGGCTCTGGATGATCCTGACGAGCCTGCGTTTGGGGAGTTTGGCAGGAAGTATTCTTTCAGCCTTTACTGGTCCACACTTACCCTGACTACCATTGGGGAAACACCACCACCAGCCTTGGACTCAGAATTTATCTTCCATGTGATTGACTTTTTAGTGGGGGTCTTGATCTTTGCCACGATTGTAGGAAACATCGCCACCATGATCTCCAATATGAATGCTGCCCAAGCTCAGTTTCAGTCCCGGATTGACAACATCAAGCAGTACATGCAGGTAGACCTAATTTTTTTACTTAACATTTTTTAACAAAATGTATTAAAACAATCTGTTCTTTGAATACATGTTGAAAGTTTGTGTTTTCCTTCTGTTCACAGGTCCGAAGGGTTGACAAGGATCTCGAGTTGCGAGTCATCAAGTGGTTTGACTATCTGTGGAATAACGGCAAAGCACAGGACGAAAGAGAGGTTCTGCGGTATCTTCCAGACAAGCTAAAAGCTGAGATCGCCATCCAAGTACACATGGACACGCTCAAGAAAGTTCGTATTTTTGCAGACTGTGAGGCAGGCCTGCTGATCGAGCTGGTACTCAAGCTGCAGCCACAGGTGTTCAGTCCCGGAGACTACATCTGCAAAAAGGGCGATATCGGCCGTGAGATGTATATCATCAAAGATGGAAAACTTGCAGTCGTTGCTGATGATGGCGTCACACAGTTTGTTGTGTTGGGAAGCGGCAGCTATTTTGGTGAGATCAGTATTCTTAATATTAAAGGCAGCAAAGCAGGCAACCGGCGAACTGCAAACATCCGCAGCATCGGATACTCAGACCTCTTCTGCCTGTCCAAGGATGACCTGATGGAGTCACTGTTAGAGTATCCGGATGCCAAAGGCATGCTAGAGGACAAAGGGCGGGAGATCCTGATGAAAGATAATCTTATAGATTTGGACCCAGCTAACATCATGCCTGAGGCCAAGGAGCTGGAAGAGAACGTCAACAAATTGTACAACACAATGGAGCTGATGCAATTCAAGCTGAAGAAGATTCTGGGAAATTACAAGAACACTGACAAGGCTCTGAGACATCGCATCGCAGATCTGGAGCACCTAATGGGAGAGGAGGTGGAAGATGAGGATGAGGAGGAAGAAGAGATGAAAAAGGAAGAGAAAGAGGTGGAAGGGGAGGAAAAGGAAGAAGAGGACAAAGGGGAGGAGATAAAGGAAGACAAAGAAGAAGGTGAAGAGGAAAAGAAGGAAGAAGAAAAAGATGAGGAAGCAAAAGACAAAGAAGGAAAGGGTGAAGAGGCAAAAGAAGAGGGAAAAAAATAAACCCATAGTTTCTGTAAAACACAAAGCACTTTTTCTAGAATCATTTCCACAGAGAAATATTACTGGATTTTATTCTTAAATGACTCACAGAAACACTGTAAAAGACAAAAAAAAAATAAGAAACACCAGAGACTGGCTGATTTACCTACTGGAACTTGTCTTAAAAAGGTATTGCTATTGTATATAATAAAATTAACAACAGTAATTCAATGGACACATTTTGCCAAAAACAATAATGATATTCAAATAAAATAAAATATTGGCTTCAGTTGTGTTATTCATTGTGATTTCCATGGCTAGGTCCATACCTCACTCTGTCTTTCACTTTCTGCTCCTGTGTTTGGCATTCCTGTACTGATCACTTGCGTTAATGCAAGTATGTGTAATCAATTCAAATTAGATCACCTGAGAATTCTTTGTATCACAGACTGACCCTGATTTCCCAGTTCTGAGTCTTGCATAAATAACTACAGAATAAACACAGTTGGAGGAGGATGTGTTGTATATTAAGTCATCTGCATCTGTTTCTGGTTTAAAGGCTGCCACTGTACTCAGTCTTTTTAAATTATTGCTCTGAAACTTATGTAGTAATAATACAACTAATGAGGTTGGTGTATACAGACAACTCTCAGACATCTCTAGTGCAATTAATAGATAAGTAGACTACTTGTTTAGTACAGTTTCTCAAGAGATGTTGGTTCTAGGTGATTTTAACCTACCGTAAATTTATTTGATTGATGAGCCAACCAGACCAAATTGAAAGGATCCTTCCAAATCAACATTGATAGATTTCACTCTGTCTAATAGGAGGGACTAAATTATTGCTTCTGGATTTTTTGTGTGTGTGGCATTTGAATACACTGTCCTTTAGCCTGCTTTAGAAGAACTAGACTGGAAAGGATTCTTATCCAAAGAAACCTAGAAACCTTTAACGAACAGGCTTTTCTCAGTGACCTTGTTGCACCATCTCAAAATCTCAGGGTTAAAAGATAGATCAAGCCACTGCTCCTTCCCAGAATTATCAATGATGTTCAAGGCCAGGGACAAAGTGTAGGCTTCTTGTAAAGCAGCAAATGTAAACAAAAACAAATCCTCTATATCTATTCCCTCTTATGTTACTTTTAATGTTTTAACACATATTTTGTTGCTGCTTGGAATCAGTTTGATATGTTTTACCTGGGATCTGTCCTTAAGTAAGCATTTGGCTCAGGTCACCTCCTTAATTAAACCGTACCTCCGTTCACCCTACAGGCCTTCACTTCCTCTGCTGTTAGGGACGCCCTTCAAGCTATCGATTATAAGAAAGCAATAACAATACCCTTAATTTTGAAAGCTGTGTGTCCCATTTAAGGCAGAACAAATGACATATCTCTTAATCACCCCATTTCCACTGGTGTTATCTGTCAGGTCTGGAAACACATGTAGTCCCACTGTATAAAATAAAACAATCTTAGTAACTATCGGCCAATTTCCAAACTATTTATTTTTATTTACTATTATTTCTATCTCATTAAAGTCTTGGAATTATTATAATCAGCTCAAATCATTCCTCTCAAGAAACTCTGTGCTAACTCTCTCTGTCATTGTACGGTCACGGCCATTACTTTGGTTATAAATGATATTGTATCTGCTGATGACGAAGGGAAGTATTGCGCTGCCATTTTTGCTGATCTAACAAAAACATTTGATATTGTTGATCATGCTATGCTCCTGCAGAGACAGTTCCAGGACTACTTGTCTCATAGACAGCACTGTGTGATTTTGGTAAATGATCGTTCTGTACTTTTACCACTGTCAAAGGACGTTCCCCAAGGTTCAATATTGGGCCCTGTCTTATTTACAATTTATATTGACAGTATTACATCTGTCATAAGAAATTGTAAATACCTATCTTGATGTGGATGAGTTCTGTATTGCTTTGCTTATAAAGCATACAAGCCGTTGACACATTGCAAGATGCACTTTTTTAATTTGAAATGATTTCCTAAATACAAACAAGACTAAATAAGCTATAGAGCCAGAGATTGTTGATAGTAGTTTGCATATAACCACTCTGTATGAACATAGTATTGACAGGGGTTTGGAGTATAAATATCTTGGTATCCAACGAAAAAAACAAAATTCACATCAACATACTTGTCAGCAGGCTCCGACAAAAAATTGGATACTTGAACAGAATCAAAGCAACTTGCCATTATATCACTTCCTTATTAAATTGGTCCGATAGTCATTGTTTGACTCGTTCTAGTCAGTGGAGACACTAAATTTGGGGAAACTTGTTTTAGTTTCTGTGCTGCACATTTGAAACATTTTACAACACACATTAAAATTTAACAATACCTATAGATACATTTTAAACCATAATTACAAACTAGGCTGACCATCTGGTTGTCTGGTTGTTTGTTTTCTTGCTAAGTTATTTATTTATTTTGTATTGTTTGTGTATTTATTCTGCATTTATTCTGTACTTTACTTTGGACATCATTAAAAATGATTCCTTGAAATTTAAATAATGGTTCAGATAGTAAAAAAAACTATATTCCCAACCCTGCAGTATACACTGTTGTCCACACAAGGGCAGTAAGTAGCAATGATTTACAGGTAATCACGTGGCATACAGTAGCTCTGGGACTGAAGAACAAAGGTTATAATAACCAATAGATAGAAAGCTATACCATTTATTTCTATAGCATAATTGTGCAGTGCTACAACAGTGGCAGTATGACATTACATTACAGTCATTTAGCAGACGCTTTTATCCAAAGTATTTATCTACACACCGTAGACGCAGCTACGGGAGCAATTTTGGGGGTGTCTTGCTCTCATTGACATGAGACTAGCAGAGCAGGAGCCGGGGAACTGCCGACCCTCTGATTGAAAGGTGGCCCTGCTCTCCACTTAGCCACGGTCATAGCCCCATACAATTTGCAGTAATTAAAGACCTGATTAAAAACATTAAAACATTAAAATAAAAATAAAAACATTAATGCAACTCATGTGGAAAATTAGGGCCACTTCAACACCATATGTAATATAGAGATGTAGCATATTGTTCCGAAGAGGAGCATATTGACTTTAGGTTACATCGTCTGCGCATCTGAAGTGGTAGAGAGCCTTATGCGGTCATTGTGATTTCAACTGGAAGACTCAAACATGACCGAAATAGACTTAACATTCAGAGAACACTCATGGTATGAAATGCCACATAATAGTCCTAAAATGATGTCTACTTTCATATTTCAACACTAACAACATGTTACTTTATCAGAATCCCAGCTGTGGACACAAGGGAGAACAGTTTCTGTTGAGTTATTGGTGTTTGAAATGCCGGTGAGTGAAGTACACATTTCTTTGCTAAGTTAGTGATTGTGAGAGGAGCGGCTAGTCTGTATTCAGCAATCATTACGAGAGAATAAAACACTAAACTTACTGTCAAGTTCAGATAGTTTGAATAAAAAAATCATCCAGAGTTATGAAAACGTTGTCCTGATGTTTCCAATATACTTTGATGCATTCTGTATCATTAAAGGCGCAGTGAAACATTAAAAGTGCATTGAACATATTCTGGTGACAAATCAGTTCTGTGGGGATAACAAACTTTAATGGTATGTAATACGACTACATTGAACTGATTGTGGTTATTGAAATATACATGTTAAGTAGGTTAATGATAATAATTCAATTCATGTTTACGGTGGAATGTATTAAATTGATATGAAATTAGTTAAAAGGGAATATGTTACAAATGAAGAAAGGAAAAGATAAATAGTTTGTTTAATAATGTTAAAACAACAATTGTTGTGATGTTTGGTCATTTATCTCATTGTAAATTAAATATATCCTTAGTTATTGGTTGTGCGTTAGAAAAAATGTTTTTGTTATTGCTGTAAGACAATAAAACTGTCAGCTGTTTAACTCAATACCATCTCTTCAATTCATACCACTCCCCAAACCTAGGTGTCTCTGTTAGGGGTGTCACAATTTTCCAAATCCAAAATTCTATTTTAATTACTATTTTAAAGTCACTTTTTATACCCTGACAAATGTATATTTTCAAATTATTCTTTGAAAAGATAAGCAACATGGTATCAAGTGTGATGAGACAAAGATAGAGAAAAAAATCATTCTCACATCAAAAGCTCACAAATCCTCCTCACTTGTCAGTGCTTTATGACATTGATATTAATCAATTTCTGCATTTTACTACTACTGTATTTTATTTCTTAAACTGCACTGCAACTATTATTCTGTTTTTAGCTTTTTAGTGTTTTAATGACTGTTTTTAATGTTTTTAAATCTCCTTTTCTTTTACATTATGTTTTGATGCTTTTAATGGTTTTATGTGAAGCACTTTGAATTGCCTTGTTGTTGAAATGTGCTATACAAATAAACTTGCCTTGCCTTTATGTGTAAACACACGTCACCGCTACACTGAACTAAACTGATTCCACTCAAAGCCTGATGTCTGAAGGAACAAAAATAAATACCACTTACTCTCTCTAGTGTGAAAGCAGCTAAGCATGTGACTCATGATGAGGTGGCACAGAGTCACATTCACAAGCTCAAGTGCATTAATCAAATCATTGATAAAGCCAAACATAGTGAAGCAACCAATTTGTGATATCTCGAACAGTTGAATGAGTAAGACAGATGTTGGTTATTTGTTGCCATTCTTGGAGGCCCTGCATGCATCACCTTGCCTGCTCCTGTCATTTTCTCTGGATTTATAATTATCAGTGTGGTGCATTGTGGGAGTAGAACAGTGTATGTGATTTTATGAAATAAGCAATAATGACAGCAGGTGGTTTGTTATACTGTACTGCAGGTGGTAGCAATCCAGCAATTATCTTATCCTCAATGTCTAATGCTACTTTTTCCTGTGAGGTTTGCTCCTACATGCTTTGACTTAGATTCACCAAACTCTCCTAACTGATCAAACTTGATAGCTCATTTCAGCTTGATGAATGCCATCTGTTTTTCATTAACGCTAATTTGCTATATATGGTATCCTGTTCTGCTCCATTTGTGGGCGGTTTCATTCACAAGAATGTTACTTCCATGCTCTAAGACCAGCTTTTCGGATATCAGCAATCAAATTTAGCAGCATTTGTAGTGGTAAGAGAGGACCCAGAACTATAAGAAGATATTAGTAGTAGGCTGACAGCAGCCAACGACATGTCAGCAGAGCAGTGCTGCACTGGGACAGACATAAAGAGTGAATGCCTGACATAAAGTTAGATGCTAAAAATGTCTTTCTAAAGCCATGATGGGTGAGAAGACATAGGCTAGAGTAGGTGATGTTACAGTGTAACAATGTCAATGTGCAAAAAAGGATGCTGGGCAGAGACCTGCATAAAGAACCTGAGGTAAGACTTTGACTCCAGAGACCAAGGTTTGCACCCGGAGTCCGTTTTGTGGTTAAGATTTTGGAAAAATTTTGATTCCATGTGGTTCCGTGTTGTCATGAACTCAATTGTAATAGCCTATGAAAACGTCTTAACAGACCGGGCACAGCGAAGTTATGGAGCATGTCTTTAATTCAGGGGAAATCGCTGATTTCCCAGTGGAGATATTTCTCTGCTTGATTCAAAGCCTGAGGGTCTTGGCTGTATTGAGCATCAGTAGCAGAACAAAAAGAAAGAAGAAAAAGAGGGAAAGAAGAGTAAAAGGGTCATATTTTACACTAGCAGCGGTTAAAGACTTGTAGCAGTAAAACTGTTTACTTTGCAGTTAATGCATCTCAACTCAGTTCATTCTGACTTTATCCACCGTGTTAGCAAAGACTGCCCTCTCAGTGAAACTCATCAAATGAATTACGCAATGAAAAAAAAAAATCTAAATACTGTATCTGATTACAAGTATTGAATTATTTCAGTTGTGGCTTCTGTATATAGTCTGTGTCAGAAAGACTGGTGTTATTATCAGTGTGCATAGTCCTATTGAAACTTTCCAACTCTCAGCCCCAAACCTGATAACTAATGAAGATCTAAAGCTTTAGAAATTGTGCCATGAGTATATTTTATTTTTTAAGAAACATTAACCAGCAAATAAGAATTATGTCACAGAGGAATTAGCTAGGCTTTAGCTTATGAAAAATACTTGTTTGTTGGATAAAGTAATTGCGGGTTGTTTTCTGACAATAAGACAAACACTAATTTATAACCAGGATGATCCATTAACCATTTAGCCACCAGGGCTCCCCTCAAGTACTGTCTTAAGTATAAATTTGAAGTACTTTTACTATAGGTGTGGAAATTTCTTGATTCTAAGATGCATCGCGATGCTGACGTGGACGATTCTGCATCGATGCAGTGACGGAATATAATTGGGTGTTTGGTTTAATTTCAGCTCAGTGTGAGTCTTTACTGCCTTTCGCTGTCGTTTACTGTTACACTGTTTTGTGTTGCTGTTTCACTTCGGGCAGAGCTTTGCACACACACAAACACACGCTCCATGTGCGCAAAGCAGGGATTCGGCATTCAAAACGGTCGGCAGCCCGCTAACTTGTTGATTTGGCTGCTAATATTAGCTGCTCTGTTTCAAAAATAAAAATATTGGGCTGAAAAATTTCACTTGCAGGCTGAAACTCCACACTGATAGATTTCTCCTGGGAGAGTGACTTAAACCAAGAAAGAGTAGAAGAGCTATGAGTAAGAAAGTCCGCAAGCTGCTAGACTAATTCATATTAAAGAGAGTTGTAGTCTGATTTTTGAAACCACTTTTTGGGTAAAAAGTGAGTTCAGATATCTGACTGCTTGTATTAATTTGATGAAAAAGTAGCCATGTGTAATATAAAAATGTGAGGATGTGATGCATTTAGATGCATCGAGAATCATGCGTTCGAATTGTTGACAGGTGAATAATAACCAAATTGTGAGGCTAGTGAAGATTCACACCTAACTTTTACATGAGTATTTCCTTTGTATAATACCTTATTCCTCTACTCCACAACAATTCAAAGGACATTTTATAAATATTGCTTGCTATGGTTTGTTGACAACATTCTAATGAATTATTAAATACAAGACTTTATAAAAGGATAGAACAGTAGAGCCTGGAGTTAGTGTGAATGCTGATCAAGCACTATTGATCAAAACAAATATTAAGCTTTTTCAACAGATTTTGCAGTGTAAGCAAATGGAAGGACTTTATATATCTTCTTCAGCTTACTCCACTTTGAACTTCTACTACTCCTGCATATGTTCAGCTACATATGTAATTTCAGCATTAAAAAGATCACAGGTCTTTGAATAATTAAACTTGCACTCTTTCTTCAAACAATCAGTGCCGCTCAGTAGCTCAAATGCATGCTGTTATTACTGTTGGTAAATTAAAAAAAAGACCAGATTTCTTTTAAATCATACACAGTTGATTGAAGAAGTACAGTTTACAGACTTGTGATGTCAAAAGGTCAATAGTTTGTGGGCTTACTAGCATCTTTACCAAGGTTCCTTATCGGGAATAATTATCGCTTCCATCCTTCCTTCACTGGAATTCTTCCTCTTTCCTATTTTTTATTAAATATTAGCAATATCTTTTTCAGAGCCCCCATACTTTTACTCATCTTTCCTTGATGCGGTATCTAAAATATCTGAATACTTCTTCCACTGCTGAATATCTCGTATGGTACTAAGATACTTAGCAGGAGCATATTGACCTCTTGGTCCTTAAAAGCTTCACTCCTCCCCAGTCACTTATTTAAAAAAGCTGTATTGAATAAATCTGCCAATACTCTGCAGAGCCTTCTTTCCCAGATCTCATCAAACACTAATGCTGCATGTGGAGAGTGAAGATTGACTGTGAAAGTGACTTCCACTGAATGCAGCAGCAGGACTGGCTATTAGAAATGCTGCATTAATAGAAGGAAGGAGAACCAGATGACTTTCTCCATATGCTGCTAATATGCTAACATTCATACATAAAACATATCTTAGCTTGTCATTATCATGAGGGTCATTGTCATTTAATAATATAATAATAGTTGTTTGCTGCTATATAAATTATCTGAATGTTGTGTTTTCTCCTTTAAGGCTGCTACATTACAGTTTGTCTCCTGTCTTGTTCTGCTTGCTAATGTAGGTGGTGTAGACCATCTGCATGTAGAACACCTCTAACACTGCTCATTTTAGGAGAGACCAAACTGTCTTGACTCTGAATTTGTGTCAACATGTTTCTGTAGCACAAATATCCCCTCTAACAGCCTTTAATTGATTAGTGTGTGACAGTCTATTGGCGGTCAATAGTCACACTGGCTTTGCACACAAAGACTAAAGTACAATGAGCTACAAAATAAAGCTTTTACATGTTATTTGTCTTAGGAATTTAAATTCCAGCTTTTAATGACTAGCGTAAGGACTAATGAAGAAATATTTAAAGAGCAATGCTGTTTCATTAGCAAATAAATTGCTGTCCCTGGTTACATTTTGAATTGATCAAAGCAAATAGCCCCGAGCCCTGACACGAGTTCTGACACACCACAGAGGCAGCTGTGAAAAGAGCTGACGACAATGCTGCAGCTCAACCTACGTACCCGTTGCCCCGATATTTTGACAGGACATATGCAGTGGGAGATGTGTATAAATGTCATTTCACTTAAAAAAAAAAATGTAATTACCGGAAGACAATCAACTTTCTACACGCACATAACAAAGCCACAGACAGATATTCAGCCCACCTAATTAAGCAGACAGGGTTCAAACTGGTGAAAATGAAAGTTTTTCAACCTTGCCTTTTGTCTTAGTTAATGTATTCTTTGACAGCTACTGTCAATAACTTGCTGCCTTAAAAACATGTACATAATTGGTCTAATGGGGTCCCGATGGTGTTTTTGTGTCATGTATTTGAAGACTAAACCTTAAATGTTGCCATTTTGGCATGGACGGCACAATACAACTCTAATTCAAATATGGGCAACATTTTTTGTACCAGGCTGTAAACATGTTAATTTCTGCTGTAAAGTTGGTTTAAAACACAGAGGTCTATGGGGATTTGACTCACTTTTGGAACCAGCCTCAAGTGGCTATTTGAAGAACTGCAGTTTTTGGCACTTCCAAGTTGGTTTCATTTAGGAGCGCTGGGGTTTGCCGCTTGGTTTTTACATGCATTGCTGATGATGGGCTGTTGGATGCTTGACGAAGGCAGATTGCGAATGCCCCTCCATGCCACGCAAATGAATACAGACGGCTGGAATTGATAAAAAAATTAATAAATCCAGAGACATTGTAGTATGCATTTGCATTTACGGTAACAGCTGTATAAAGCAAAGTGAAGTTAAGTTTTTTTTTCCTTCTTCGGCTGATGGTTTAGGGACTTTTGGTTGCAGAGTGATTTGAATCTGTGGAGTCTTAGCTTTGGTTGGCATTATGTAGCCAAATCGATAGCAGCACTATGAGCTCATGCACCATTGGTGTGTTTTTCTGTGTACTTGTACATGTGTATGCAGGATGAATATGTTGCTATATTGCCTGCGGTAGTGCTCTATTTCAAAAGTTATACAGAATTGTTTTCTTCAAACAAGAAAAATGCCTCAGAAGACTTCAAACTGATGTCAAAACTGATTCAAAATGCTTAATATACAGTATTGTATTCATTTGAATAGCTATTAGTTCATATGAACTAAATCAATGAATATGTATGCTCGATTTTCACACTGCTAACACTGTTGCATTATTAAACAGTGTCTCCATCATGATACTTTTGGCAGTATTTACATATCCTCAGGGACAAAACTTCAAAATTGGCAGTGTCTCCTATGAATTTCAATCAGCACTAACATGCAGAGTTGCAGAGCAGAGCAAAACACTCATTTGATTCACGTAGGCTGGGCGCAACACTTTAATCTCTTGTTTTAAATCACTACAACATATTTCGTTTTAACATCATCTTGTACTGATTCAATGATTTCTTAATTAGGGTACAGGTTTTGTTCCTCCACCACACAACCTTCCTGAATACTCAAACATATACCTTTAGTGTCAGATACATTTGAAAACGTCATGTAAACAGTGTATGTTAGATTATAATGTTTGTGTAACTTCTTGCAGTACAATGCATCCACATGACACCACAAGAGAGACCTACATTCCCTGCATTTTTCTGCAGTCTAGCACAATGAACTGCAAATGTCTTGTGACTTACCACTTAAATTAAAATGTAGCATCACATATCCTGCTGACTGTAATTTTTGGAGTGCTGATACAACACTACGAGGCTACAAATAAACACAAATTAAGATTAGAGGAAAATCCACTTGAATGTGAACTGCAACCTTATAGACCTCCTATAGATCAGATTATATATACTGTATGTGTTGTTTCAAAGGACTAAATGAGTCTGGACACCAGCTACTGTATAGTGAAAAACATGGTTGTCTGTTAAAAAGCTTTACTGGATTGATTGGATTTGATCAGCCATGGAAGACATGCAAATGTACCGTGTAGAGGTTACCATAGCGCTAAAGGCTATGTAAGGAGATGAAGGAGGTTTATCTGATGTGAACAGTTGGATGTCTGGGGGGAACTTCAGCCAGTTAGTTGTGAATATTGATGTGACAAGAAGAGGGAGAGTCACAATCATTTGGAGACTGGATTGTACAGGATACTTCTATTGTCTGCGGTGCACCGTGAGGAGGATTTAAGCACAAAGACTCTAGAATTTAACAGTGGTGGAAAACTCATCAGGAGGAGGTGACGCTGAACTGTGTGGCCTGAAAAGAGTGTCTTATTGTAAACATGCTGCCCTGCAATATTTCAATATCCTGTTCTTTCTTTGAAATGCTGCTGACAAAAGATCATCTGGAGGGTCACGGAAGATAAAGGTACAACGTGATTACTGCATGTGGGCCACTGCGAAGAGAGACGGCGTGGTTCATCTGTTATTCATGAAGTTTAATACAGGAGCCACAACAATCAATCAATCTATTTCACCATGTGTGCCACTTGTGCGTCACTAAGTGCGCACGGCGCCCTGCCTGTTGCTGGAGGAGAGAGGCTGTGCGCTCACACCCACATTCAACAGGCACTGAAGGATACGTGTGTTTCACCGCGTTTTTATTTGTCGACCTGTTGCTGTATGCTGACACGTGCGGAACTGTTGGAGACATTCACTGTGGTGATCTGGAGATGTGTGTTTTTAAGGGATGGTGAGGTGCTTAAGTTGCGCGCTATGGTTCATATACGCAATCCTCTCTCACCATTCTAGCTTTTGCACATCGGTGAGAAGATCAGACTCGTGAAACGACCGACGCATTCGCTAAAATCGACGTGAAAAAGGAGAAGAGGATGGCAGCTCCACATAATGGATCCAACATAACGGCAAACCACACCAACCAGTTTGTGCAGCCGCCGTGGCGCGTCGCTCTCTGGTCCGTAGCCTACAGTTCCGTGCTGGCGGTGGCAGTGTTTGGAAACCTCATCGTGATATGGATCATTCTTGCCCACAAGCGTATGAGGACGGTGACGAACTACTTTCTCTTAAACTTGGCGTTTTCGGACGCGTCAATGGCCGCGTTTAACACTTTGATAAACTTTATCTACGCTACCCACGGGGAGTGGTACTTCGGGGAAGCGTACTGCAAATTCCACAACTTCTTCCCGGTCACATCCGTGTTTGCAAGCATCTACTCCATGACTGCGATAGCTGTTGACAGGTGGGCATATGAAATGCTGCATGAACCATATATAGCGAATGACCGATAAAGCTAAATAGTCCTCTCTCTCTCTCTCTCTCTCTCTCTCTCTCTCTCTCTCTCTCTCTCTCTCTCTCTCTCTCTGTGTAGATGATCAGTTACATGTGTGGGTAAATGTGATGTGTTTTTTTATCAAGGGAGTAATAGTTTTTTTAGATAAGATAATAATAATATAATCATTTGAGATTCTTCTTATATGCATCTGTATTGCAGAAAAAAGGGGGGCATATATTGTAATGCAGAACATGAACATGAATATTTCAAGCTGGTGTGTAAAAAAAAAGTCCTCAACCGAAACATTTTTGTCTCAAGTGCTTCACACATGATGTTTTGGAGATCTTGTTTCTGATTACTCCACATGAAAATGTAATCATGTGTTTTAAACTCACATCTGTATTGTTTCTAGCTAGAAGACAAACTGCACTCCATTAGGCAATGCTTGTGCAGGTCATTTGATGTTCTACTTTGTGCCCTCGTGCTCATAACAACTTACTTATGGAGTCCCATCGGTTTAATTTATATTTACATTACATTACATTTACATTATATTATATAGGCATTGTCCCAAAACTATTTTATTATCAAATGCTCCCTGCTGATTTAAGTACATTTATTTCAGCTCCCAGTGGAGGGTGATAATTACTTGTTTGTGATTTGCATTCTGGAAAAGCGGTGTCCCAGCGGGACGCCATCTCGTCCACCATGATCCTGTTACACACATTTATTTGTACGTTACACAGCCAATGAATCACAAAGTAAAGCTGTTTTTGCAAGAATCTGCAATGCAGTGAATGGCTTTTTGTGTGCCAACACCCTAGAAAAGATAACCCTTTCCCCCATGTTATTACGCTCTGCCTCTCTTGTTTTCTGTCACATGCATTCATATTATTTATCTCTTTTGCTCTTTCGCACTTCTTTCTTTTTTTGTTCCTCCATCTCTTTCTCTGTCCCTGCCCCTGTTGTTTCCAGTAATGTGGTGATGCAGTCGAGCTATCAGCCGTGCTTTGATACTGATAAGTGGACCGTCATAATGTTTGAATAAAGGGATTAGACTGATGAAGGAAGCGGCCACAAGCCGAACATAATGAAAACTAAATGGGTGGAGAAGTTGCATGCAGGCACAGTGTGTCTACAGCTAGTGCACAGTGTGTGATGTTGTGTGAGAAGTTTTCTCCTTGACACACATAGGGAGCAATGCATTTCCTGAGGCTGTGATCATTTTGGCTCCTCTACAGCAACTTCCACGAGTTTGTATTTTTGGTCTGCAGTGTCTGTGTGATTCTGTCAACGGTGTACTGAGAAAGAGAACATCGGCATGACCTACATGATGTAGATGTAACCTCAGGTCATGCTTTTCGTAACCCCAGTATGTTGCTGTCTCCGCTCTGATGTCTGGAAATGGCATGAGGCCACAGTTCGTGATCATCAGTGAATTCATCCTTCCTGTTGACTCTGTACTGCCAAGTGTGTTTCCTTAGGCACTGGAGCCAAACAAACGCAGATTGGTGTGTGAAAGGTAACTGGCGAAGCCTTGAAGCTTTTTGTGAAGACACAGCTCGTGCCTTTTTCCATTACTCACACCTTTGTAGA
The DNA here is from genome assembly GCF_023349555.1 of Cebidichthys violaceus. Classification (NCBI taxonomy): domain Eukaryota; kingdom Metazoa; phylum Chordata; class Actinopteri; order Perciformes; family Stichaeidae; genus Cebidichthys; species Cebidichthys violaceus. Next base: position 7,570,333 of record NW_027176594.1, read on the forward strand.
ATACAGTCTTATCATTGGGTCTTTAACGGTAGTGGTATGTATGTATATGTACACATCAGAATATCAAGTGATATTTCAGTTCACTATACTCGTTCTGATATTGGTTTCATTTGACCAGTTTTTGAGGTATCAATCCGTGAGATTTCTGCATCCACCTCAATTCAACGTAGGTTAATGGAATTTAGCTTCAGCAGCAAAAATAACTTCTTAAAAATTCAACAACAGCAGTGTCTTTCCAGAGACAATGGGCCTCATGCAAGAACCTCTCCTACGGACAGATTTGTTCTTAACTGGCTTGTTCGAGTGATTCAGAACTTGTTGCAGTCACCAATTTTGTCTTAGATACGAACACAATATTTCAAGTGGTACAGACCTATCATAGGAGTCATTTGCATTTAAAACTTTACTTTGTTCAAACTAAACCAAAACTATCTGCATTGAAATATACCATCAGTGGTGTCATCTGAACTGACCATTTAAGTATTTTCTAAGATGCTGTGTAGAAGTGTCTGAAACATTAAATAAACTCATCTCCTCTGAACCAACACTTGACATTTAGCTGTACGCATAATGTAGGGATACTTCATGCTGTAAGTCTCATCCAAGTTAATCTCTACTTGTTAAACACCAGGCAATGATAAAGTGAGTGTTAAGTCGGTGTTGTCACACACCAGTGACGTGGTCTGAAAGCTTTCACGCAGCTTGAGGTAGAGCAGACCCCCATGTTGAACAAAAAAAAAAATTGTAAAATGATTTATTAATTTGCTGCTGTAATGTCTCTGAGATTGTGCCCAGTTGATGCTGACACCTCTGTAAATGTGCTTTGATGTGTGTACTTGGCTACCAAAGAGGAGTGCGTCTGTAATCATGTTATTCAAGTGTGGCTGGCTTTGCATTGTGGTTATCGTTCAGTGGTTACAAGTCTATTATATCAACCACCGTTGGCTCCCAAATAACACACACTGCTGTGGCACATACTTGATTGGACATCTGACAATCTATTCACACAGTGCCAACCACAAAAATCAGCTAGACACAGAATAAATGCCAAGCAATTACTGGTGAATAGACGGGGCACCTTTGCAGTTGGCCCTCAGAGAGTGACAGGACAAGAAGCATTCTTTACCATCTTATGAAGATTGAATTAACGCCTCTAAGCCTGCGTTAATCATGTAGCATCCTGAGTTGGGTTCATGTTCATCTGATAATCTCCTGCCAGTTCTGAGTGCTCCACTGTGTGGTTCAAACTAAATCTCATCACAGTTTTTTGGAATGAATCATCCTTCAATTTCCCTGAAAATCTTCCCTGAAAAGCAAACACCACAGTCTAGGCTAATTGGACTTTTACGGGCTGCCAGGCAGAAAAAACTAGGGAAAAAAACTTGCTTGAATCATCTATCGTTTTAAGGCCAGAAAATTCTATTCAAACCTAATCACATACAACAGTGCTTTCCAGTATATATTTCTGTTGCACCCATTGGTTTGTGGACTGCTCTATTTAAGCCTTGATTTTGACATTTTGGCTGTCGCCATCTTGGTTTTTTGCAACCAGTGAACGGAAGTGACAATATTTGGACTGGGAAGAAGTGACATAGAGATGCTGCATATGGCTCTGGTAGTGATAGCGACCTGTCAATCACAGGGGAGCCACGCCTTAAAGTATAACCTGCTTTATTGTCTATTTTAAAACTTGCGATTGAGACCATGAACTCATATTTACAATGTTTACTGAGATAATAAATTACGTGAGAAGTAGGGTCGTTTTCTCATAGACTTCCATACAATCAGACTTCTTAGTAAGTCATTGAACTTCACAGTGTGCCTGTCCTCATCTGTGTTTGGGTCTTTCTTCAAAAAACCTCAATAGAAACTTTGAACGTAAAAAATGTTATTATCACAAGTATATGTTACTTTTTGATGAGTCAAAAAGTCAGAATTAAAACAAACAATGAATGATGAAATAGCTATTGAAGCTTTAAACACAAGTCTGTCTTTTTAACCTCCTGACCTCTGACCTGTAGGTACATGGCCATCATCCATCCCCTGAAGCCTCGTCTGTCGGCGAAGGCCACCACAGGAGTTATCGTCTGTATCTGGAGTCTGGCCGTGGTTCTGGCCTTCCCTCTCTGCTACTTCTCCACCACCCGAACTCTGCCCCGCAGGACCCTCTGCTACGTGGCCTGGCCCCGCATGGCTGACGACCCCTTCATGTGAGAAATACTTTGTGACCTGCTGTTACTTGTTTTGATACCAGACAGCGTATAGCTCAGTCCTTTCCACTTAACTGTTGCAGGTGCTTTGTCTAAATTCAAATGTGGATCATTTTAACTGGTTTCTCCATACAAGTTAATTATAATATTATCCAGATATAGCTTAGAATGTATACACAGGTGTAACCTTTAAGTCATTCCTTGTGAACTTTCATAGACAAATGTTTGAAACTAATGTTATTAATTTACCGAGCAGCACATTGCCTGTGACGGACCATATCCCTTCACATTCATGTTGACAGTTGCATACACACACAATATTGGCCGTATTGTTACCATTATTTGGAATAGATGAGGACATGAGTTGCTTGTACTATAACAGAAAATTATATTCAACAAGATGAAAGTTTTTTTGTGACCATGTGTGATACAGCCAGTTTCACAACAGAAGTGCAAGAAAAAAAAATATTTTGATTATATATTATTATATATTATTCTACCCATCCTGGGTAGAATATAAAAACTACTGTGTATGAAATGATATTATATAACTATTTTATGAATGTAAACACTGTCCTCATTTGTTTCTTCCTAGGTATCATATCATAGTCACAGTTCTGGTCTACGTGCTGCCCTTAGTGGTGATGGGCATCACTTACACCATTGTGGGGGTGACTCTGTGGGGAGGGGAGATACCAGGAGACTCATCTGATAACTATCATGGACAGCTCAGGGCTAAAAGGAAGGTAAGCATGCTTGAGCGGTGTTAAAGAAGCCCAGTCTTGTACTGTAAGCTACTGAGGTGCCGTTCCCTCTGGAGTGACCTGGTTGACGCGCTCGTTGTATGTCTAGATTACCTTGGATGTGTGTTGCATCGGGTACATCATCACAGATAAGTTTGTTGAATGAGAGTTTGTTTATTTCCTTCACCGTGGAACAACGTAAAGCCAGTCCCGTTCTTTCCACCAACATTAAAAGCACCAGTTGCACAAACACATCACACTGTTACCGTAAAGCGGTCAAAACCCTTTCCCCTTCCAGGGTCAAACACCTGACAAAGACAGTGATTTCAGGACCTATATACCTGAGCCCAGGACATCAGTACAGTGCCGCCCTAACACCCTCTAACAAGCGGAAACGGTGGGCCCTTCCTTCAAGAATTCAGATATTGACCCGGGGCATCCCACTTAGTAACTGTGAACATGATCTTTGAATCAAAGTCAGAGACCCAGGAATAATCTGTAATTTTCTGCCACAGGGCCTTGGGCTCTAGGTAATTGTTATCTCACTTATGTAAATAGGAATAGGAAATGGATCATCTGATCTTTTTTTTGTTAAACTAAAAGGCATTCAAAAAGCATCTCCCTGGGCAGAGCAATTATCCATCTTATTGTTACTGTATACCTTTAGGATTTGGATTTTAGTTTCTGTCTCTGTTCATTTTGTTGCTGTGGCAAACACATTTATTATCTGATGGTGAACTCCCAGACCACCCCCAAATCGAATTAAATGTAATAAATGAATTAACTAAGTGAATCCTGCTGATAAACAACCTGGTACGAATATAACATCACTGGTAGAGATAACAAGGTTATTCGATACAGCAAAATATTGTGTACAATTTAACCCTTTAATATAGAAAATATTAATATTTAACACCTTTAAATGAACCAATATAACTCCCCATACGATTTCTGTTGTGTTGTTCAATCACTGGAACTACTGTTTCTGCTTTGAATATGATTGGAAATTGTGTTTGATATGTATTGCACATGAAGCAGGACTAATAAGATAAAACATAAAAAATATATATTTTTTAACTAAAGCAAGAACACTGGGCTCTTTAAAAAAAATAAATATGAATATTGCATTTGATTCCCACTGGTGAGATTTAATAGAAAACTGCTATTTAAGCTCCACAATTAGTAATGTTGTTTAGATTTGCTAAGTTTGAATAAAAAAGATTCTATAAATCTTACACTTAAAAGTGAGAACAGCATATTGCATTGATCAAGAATAATGACTTTTGTCTTCTGTATGCATCTGCAGCAGGTGAACACGCTGCACTGTGAACATTTCAGGGAGGGAAACCTTAATTCTACAGAACACAACCTTTGTAGTTGTCACTTGTCCTCAATCAACTCTTTGTCCGTGAACACGGACAAGCTCTGAAAACCAACAGTGTCTCGAGGCATTATGACTTCCTCCGCACTTTGGAAGACATCAAGGCCTTTTTGTCCCATGGGCTCATTCAAGACATGCTTTAGCAATAAGATTGTTTACCTCTACAATGAAGTATGACAAAATATGAGAAAACACATGTTGCAGCAGACAACGAGGTCATAAAAGGATGATAAAGGCAAATATATCACTACTGATATCAATGCCTGTGCATCAATGGCACAGGCAGGTTCAGTTAATTCCAGTAGATGTTATGATGGATGTCGATCTTTTCATTGGATAACATTTCTATGTGATTCGGTCACCACATTGTATGATTTCTTCGACACACCAACAGAATCGTTGCCTATGAATGCAGCGTCCAAAGTTCTGTCTTTTCCTAAGAGTCAGTACTGGCTCCACCACCGTGATCATTATTTCGGAGTCTTCCAGCCAGATAATGGGTCTATGGGGAGTCAAGGGAAAAGGAATATTTGTTTCTGGATGTGTTTGTGTGTGTGTGTGTGTGTGTCTGTGTGCACAGAAGAATGCATCCATCTGTTTCACTGGGATATTTCAAACAGCCTTCATTTAGTTGTAATTTCAGTGCCAATTTTAAAATGCAGTTTGCATTTTTTGTGTATGTAAAGTCTGAATTATAACTTGAGCTGAAGCATGTTTTTCTCTCAACCTCCACCCTGTCACCATCACTGGTTTACATGGTACAGTGTATTTTTCTTAGGCATGAATGTCATGCAGGTTGAGAGTTTTTGTGCTTGCAGACTCTGGTCAGAAAAGGTTACAGAAAGGAGAGAACATTGCCCGTGGCAACAGTGTTAAGCATCACTACTAGCTGACTCAAAAGCCATTGTTTTCACTGTACTCTAGACTTCTGGCAAAAATACAAAAAAAATACAATTAGGAAAACATGCCGAAAAAAGAAGAAAAAAGCAATGCATGGAAAACCATTTAGCTGTTTTTAGGTGATGTTTAATTAGCAGTGGCATTCCAAAGCAGTCTGTCATCAAGTGTATATAGTACTTTATACTACTAGTATATAATAGTTTATTTAAGTAAATTTAAAAAGCTGGGTCACTCACAAGGTTTTTTGATCTCAAGATATAATAAAGGTGAACGTAATTAAAAAAAGCATGCATTTGAAAGACTCAACAGCAATGTTTTAAAGGATCTCGATACATTATTCAGAGCATTAATATAGCAGCATACATCTATTAGCTGTAAAGATATATTGAAGTATTGTCCACCTGAGCAGAGGATAAAGTTGCTCTTCTGGTGTGCGTGTTTGTGTGTGTGTGTGTGTGTGGTAATCTTTGCGTCTCTGTGCTCAGTTTACATAGTCGTGGAGTGTATTGAACAGTGATGATTGCATCTTCAAAAGAAGCTGTAACCCACTTAAGGAACTGACAGAGTCATTTGTTTTTTGTGGATGGTATGACAGTGGCAAAGGTCACTACAATGAAATGATTGAATTGAAGTAAAGAAGGAGAAAGTGGTAATTTCATACAAAAACAACCCATGAACAGTGTTATTATTTCTCAAGATTGTCTAGTGTGTCCTCTTTAATGATACATTTCTTGCGCAGCCATCACAGGTCTGTGAGGTAATAGGAAGCAATAAAAAGCTCCATCTTCATTTTTCATCATCTTTATTGCTATACAGATTGACTAGACCAGGGGTAGTCAATTAAAATTCAGCAAGGTCGAGGTAAAGAAAACTTCCTTATGCAAAGGTCCGGAACATTAAAATAATGTCTAACTTGCGCTATGATTTAGTGCCATATATATTGAAGTAGCCTATCAATTGTATTAACGTCTGTATGTAACAGCTGACTGTCAAATCAAGTAAAGAAAGTTCAATTGAATAATATAATTAATAATATTTATTGTCAGATTTAAAACTAGCTAAATTATAAAAAAAGACATCCTCTAATAATAAATAAATATTCTCTCATTTCAAGTAAAACATGGGCTGGATTATACAATACATTACAGAAAGCTTTGAAAAATGTGACTCTTAACGCCACGGTCTCTGAACATATAAGACTTTAAATGCCCGTAGGAAGAATGAATAAGAGTCTGTCCATTCTTGGTTAAAGGCTCTGGTTTCGCTGTCCACATTATTTTATATGCTGCTAAACAGAACAGACTGTTCAAACAAAGTTTCGTTGTATAACATGCAATGACAAATAAAGAAATCTAATCTAATCTAATCTAATTTCACTTTTTGGAGCACACCATGTGAAATAACTTTTCTGACTCACGTACTTCTCTGACTTACGTTCAAAGTTTCTATTGAGGTTTTTTGAAGAAAGACCCAAACACAGATGAGGACAGGCACACTGTGAAGTTCAATGACTTACTAAGAAGTCTGATTGTATGGAAGTCTATGAGAAAACGACCCTACTTCTAACGTAATTTATTACTGACTGGGTCTCTCTCCCCGTCTCTCTCCCGTGTGTATATATCACTGGAGTTGCAACGCTTATCAGAATACACATATTTGATTGGGTGAGTAGCATCACGTGATTTACAACACATGTAATTGATCGGTGTGTTTCCTGGAAAGATGAACAAGTGGCGTAAAGGCTAAAAAAACTGCACAGGTTAAAATAGAAGCGCTCCGTTAAAATGTAATAATTAATAATTATCTATCCGGTTATTGGTCCAGGTCTGGATACATCGCCTCTGGGTCCGGAACCGGACTGCGGTCCGCCTATTTGTGACCCCTGGACTAGACCATTATTTTGAATGAATCCATTCTTCCACAATGATCATGCTGCAGGTTGTGAGTTCTAAACTCATGCCTGGGGCTGCGCGTTTGAAATGTCAGTCTGAAGTGCAGCACTAATGACCTGTCATGAGTCTGCCATGTGGCTCTCTAAGGCAATCTGTGTTCAACTTGCGTTGTAAGCACCATCGATCGTTCATCTTCCTTTCTGTCTGAAGTATGTGTGTGTGTGTGTGTGTGTGTGTGTGTGTGTGTGTGTGTGTGTGTGTGTGTGTATATAAAGCTTGAGATGGATTACCTCTACAAGATAAGATTTTTCCTAAAATGAGGTACAACAATGCAGTATGTGAGTGTCATGCTAACTTGCAGAGATAAACGGACAGTTCTTATCCTGGTGGGACAGGTGTCAATAGATCAGTCTGTCATGAGAGAGACAAGCGTAGGTGTGCACAGCCAAGTGCACAGGCTTGAGCCATAATGATAATCACAATAGAAGCTATTTCTTTAGTGTCATTCACAAAGCCACACTATAACACAAGAGGAGTAGGCTGCTTTCTTTCTGTGGCTACAGTCACATGAACTCCCACACTCTTGCTTCACACCAGTGATTGTCTAAAACAAGAAATTGAATTCCTGTCTTTTTGTCACACTCTGACAAAGGCTCCTTACACTTAGGTGCAAGCCATTCTTGTATAAAAGCATTTTTTAGCTTTTTCAGACCCCCAACTGCTTTCTTCTTCTTTCTTGCTTTCTTGATTTTAATGACTGGCTCTGTCTAATGGGAAAAAAGGCTTAGTGCAGGTCTTGAAAAGTATGTAAGTAGGGCAACATACAGTATGTTTCATATTTGCTTTTGCAAATTAGTTGTATATACAGTTTACATAATTAGGAGGAGAGAGGGTTGCTTCACTGGAAAGGGTATTTCCAGTCCATGAAGTGTTACACTGTTGTGATACACAGAAGTTGTAGACAGGCAGTCAGGGTTAATGGTGAGCGTACCTTAAAAAGCACAGAAAACAAATGAAATACAGATTTTGCAGATTCATTTAGCGTGAACATTTTTGGAAATTGCAAATGTAAACTTTGGTTTTGAAAAACAAATAAAGTACAAAAAACCTTGACAACCCCCTGGATGAAAAAAACCCGTAATCTGGATGGCATTATATCATATTATTGTATTTGCAAATTAGTTATGTATAACAATAACTTTCAGTAGACAGGTTTGCACTTTTTTATTTTACTATTGTGTTTCTGAAGTGAAGACTCACTCTCTTATTTTTTTTTCTTCACCTTTTGTTTTAACTAAATCAGTTTATCTCGTTTAATCACTGTGGCATTCAGGCATTGGCTGATGTTTGTTCTTATCGTATCACATTTTAAATTGTAGAATTTTTTTGGCTTCAACCTAACTAATAAGTAGACATTTAATGGAGTAATGAAGAAAAATGCTGGGGCAAGCACGGTTACAATCTGACTCAATATCCATTGTATGCACTAAAAAGCTCATTAGCATGTGAGTTTCATTATTATTTTTTTTCCAAAGCAAATCAACATCAAAGTAATGTTTCCCTCATCTACTCACATTTGTTTCCCATTGCTCATTTGAATTTATATTTGAAATGCTGTGTTAATGGAGATTTTGAGAGTCTGCATGAAGTATTTACTTCAGCTTCTTCTAAGTTCTTTTCATTATTTTTATGCTATTTGGCTTTGTTATTGTTTACATTTGTAACTACATTAGCAACCTAAAACACTCATTGAAAGCTACCCATATATGACTAATATTTTAACTTTAACTCAAGTAAATACTAATATCTGCAGTCCTAATGGTTTATAAACTCGACTGACATACATTAACTTATTGCACACAAAGTTAGTTTTACATTTAAAGGCCCCTCATATCTATATCACTAGTAAAGTCACAGGATTTTCATTTATTTATTAATTACACCTCTTCTTGTGTACTGATTTCTCCATTTCTCTATTGTTAGCTTTGATACATTTGTGAGGGAGAGACAACATACACCTTAATCATAATATTAGTTAAGTCTGATGATCTCACGTTATGTCCAGTACAGCCCTGCAAACCCTTCAACTTAAGAAGAGTTGTAATTAGCCAAAACAACTAACTAAACTTATCTTAACTGTCTCCAAAATTGTATCTATGTACTGCTAACTTGCAACAGCAAATATTTTTTATTGGAAAGTCTATTGCCTCCACATTGCTCTCAACATGGGTACTGCTGAGCCAGCTGCAGCTAACAGTGTTCACAGTGCGAACAATGGCAACAGTGCTGACAGAGCTAACAGTTTTTACTTTAGGGAGAACTAGAGGGTGGGTGTTACACTTCCACGACAACGCCATCGGTCCTGACAGCGTTATCAGGCGTAACCGCCATATGGAAGCAGTGTGAGCGGCGGCCGTGAGAGCTTGGAATATATTCATCCCCCCACACATTTTGTTTGTGCCCTGCACAGGCCTCTCTTACATCTGCACATATAACAGCCGTGTGACCATAATTCTGCTCCTACTTTAAAGCAGCATTTCTTCAGTTGGCATAGGTGGCACCATAGGGAGCCCAACGCTGGGTCGTGGGTGACACGCATAAAAAGCCAGGGAGGTACAGGGCCATGGATGAAGATAAAGCTGTTGTGGAGTTTGTGGAGTTTGCCCAGTTACCCTGCGAACTGTAGACTTGTGTGTTGGTATCGCATAGACAGACGCTGTTTTGACAAAACCACGCCTTGCGAGTGCCCCCTGTAATGAACGAACAGCTGCTGCGTCCTCCTTATGTTTAACGTGCATGCGTCGTGCTGAGAAAAATAGCGCACTGGGCAGAGTAGGTGAGACTGTTAGAGGGAGAAAACCCTGGGGAGAAATTATTCTCTACCGGAAGGAGTTTGTTAAGACTTTAGGTGTAAATAAATGAGGGATTTGGCTGTAAAGTTTCTGCACTTTCATCCATAGGTCACTCACTCTCTTAGCTGATGTCAGGGCTAGGAGGAGCGCTGTCTTCACAGGAAGACCAACACCTTGTTGCTGGCCGTGGTGCTAAAAACGCATGACACACTGTGTGTCCAAAAATGTATTCATGGTTATATTACATGTTCTGTCCCAGCCTATGACAATAGCAGCAGTAATCCTGCTCCAGGGCTCTTGGGTACAGTCGATTAACATTCTTATCCTTATTATATGAAATTTTTTCTCTCTGTGCGTTTTTTTTCCACTGGTCTTTGTAGTTCAGCAATTATGAAAGTGGTAAAAAGTGATAAGACATCCTCCCTTTGAGGTCTGCTATACTGTATGTAAATTTCAGATATTTGTCCTTCACCCATCTCTTATTCTCTCTGCTCTTTCTGAGCCCATTTGTCTTGGATTTTCAAATTCAATCCAGGAATGAAACCATCAAAGGGTCTTTGCATGTGCATGCATTCACTCAGAAACATACTTGCCCTTGTAGATCTTCCGTATAATAACTGGTCGCAACAGGTTTTCATAGAACTTAATCAAATTATGCATTTCCTTCTGTTCTGCCAATTGTTTTTTAATTGCAGTGTTTGGTCAAAATGATGGCTGATGCAGCATTCATTTAATTATTATGTATGTTATGTAAAGCACATTGTGGTTTCCCTATTCATGCAATCTGCCTTGTCTTGATGTTTGTCTTGCCTTACTAATTAGCAAGAGTTAACATCATTTCTAGAAGACAAACTGTTAGTGCTACGTGGTAATGGGAAAATGTCCTACTACTTACTTTTAGTAATTTACTTCAAAGTCTTTAATCTTTGACTGGCATGTAATCTAGGAAGTAATGGATTGTGGGATTGCAATCAATGTAATCCTCTTTTCCAGCATACCTAGAAAGTAACCTATATGGTAACCTTAAAACCCAGTAGTTCTCAGGAATTATATTACCAAAAAAATGCAGATTGACCACGGGCGATTCTGGTGAGATTACTGAAACAAAACTCAGGTTAGAAGAGGTGGGTTAAAAAGTGACAGAGCAGCATTCTGAGTAAGTTAAAGAAATATTGTGTGCAATAATCCACCTTTTCTTCCCCTCTCTATCTCTCAAACACAAATGCACACAAGCCGTGGTCTTAGTCCTTGTCTCTGACCTCAGTCCAGACAATTGTCTTGTCCGTGGTGAAGATTGGCTTTCATAATGGGTCGGGTGGGTGCGGGTATTAAAAAACCCTGACCCATATTACTAAAAGGCAGACAATTGCTGTATGTTGGATATGTACTTAATTGTAATGGTTCCCTCAGTAGTTAGACTTTATTGTCTTCTTTGTCCTCTGGATTACTTCCCCATCAGGAACATTCAGTTTGAGACAGAGAGTATTACTTAGCTCTCTCTGTTTGATTACGAGGCAAACCAGTCAGTCCGTCCCGGAGGAAGGTAGAAAAAAATAGAAGATCTCAGTGTGAAATACTAAAAAATAAGGTACTTTAGGTACATTTTAATCATAGTTATGCTGATGTGTGAAATGCAAAATCAATTCTTATTACTTACTTGCTACCTTGAGGGCCTTGTATTTCTTAATTAAACTTCAGACAGGTTCAATTCTTGGTTCTAGGTTCAAAAGTTGTGTGAAAATTAGTTAAATCGTGTCCCTCCAAAACAAATCTTTATTAAATTACAAACCGAACAACCTGGCACTTCAGGTTAACCACTGTAAAACAAACATTAAGTCCTGTTTTTAAAACGTCAACCTATAAAGATGCATTGTTGTGTTTTTTATCATCACCTTTTAAAGAGTCTTTTAGAAATCAAGAAGATCCCCTCAAGATGATGACGTACTCCCATCTTCCATTTTAAGACATAATAACCTTTCAGACAACCTGATTTATGTGGGAGATTTAAATGGTCTCTAGTCATTACTCTCCTCCATTCCCTTCTATATTCTACATCCAGGAGGAAGAAGGCAGGGCCGTGTTCAGGAATATGAATAATAGGAGAGAAGCAGGCTTGGACAGTATCAGTCCTGCTGTACTCAACCATTGAGCAGCTCAATTGACTTCACATCTTCAATATCTTCAATACCTCCCTCCGGCAATGTACAATAGCACAGTGCTTCAAGCCCTCAACTATAATCCCTGTGCCAGAATCAACCAGGATATTGTGCCTCAAAGACTTCCGACCAAATGCCCCAACATCTGTGCTCAGGGAGGCGTTGGAGCGCATCAACCCTTCTTATTTGAAATCCATCACCACCCCTCTGATGGATATGAATCAGTTTGCTCACTGCGCCAATAGGTCTGAGGATGCTGTTTACATAGCCCTCCACCACACCCTGCAACAATTGAAGTCACTCAACACCTACAGCCACATCCTATACATTGATTTCTGCTCGGCCTTCAATACAATAATCCTCGTCAATCTCTTCAATAACAGGAGCTTCCTCTGGAGAGGCAACAGAGGGTTGAGGTGAATAGCCTTACATCTCGCCCTCACCGTTCCTAAATATGCACACAACACAATTATAATTGGACTCATAACAAAACTGATACCGTGAGCAGGTAGCCCAAGCAACCACTTCATTCACTGCATTGTTAACAACCTCCAGCTCAACATGTAGCACACTGATTGTTTTTAGGATTTGTCATTTTCCTTGAACTATTCCTTCTTTGAAGCTATTTCTCAAGGTAACCTTGTTTGACAGACGAGCAGTGAAAGCTTGTATTATTGGTGTGTAATCTACAACTAAAATAACCTTCTTAACCTCATAGTAAATGTAATTTGCGAAGGGAACCCCGCATAAGGGTTAAAAAGATCTAAATGTGTTAAGAGAGAAAAACATATAACAGTGATTGAACAGGAATAACCATTTTTGTTGATTGGATTATAGTCCACATGTGAGGATTTATGTCTACCCAGTGCCCTCCTTAGAGCCCCGCCTACTGCCGCGCTTCTCTCCGTAGGCACAGCTGCGCCTCATCTCCTGTGATCATCTCCAGCCAACATAAATACTCCGGTCATTCTCGTCCCAGCTGTCGGTCCGTCCGTTACCCTACCTGGTATTCCACCCCGTAGGTCTGATCGTTTTCGCTCTGTTAAGTTGCGGAGCTAATTCCCCGTTTTGTCCGCAAGTTACCTCCCGTCCAGTGTCGAGCCTCGGGTTTCACCTGGTCGAAAAAGAACTCCAGTTTGTTCCACGGAGATCAACAATTCCTTGGCATTTGCTCATGGGATCCCGTTGGAGGAGTTGGAATGCCCCCTTCGGGCGAACGCTCTGGATGGAAGTCCCTTGACCAATATCACTCACCGGACTCACCCTATTCCCCTGCTCATGTCAGGAAACCATCAACACGAGATCCGTTTATACATCTACCCTATGCCCCAGACACCACTGGTTCTGGGCCATCCCTGGCTCCGGGACCACAACCCATAGATCGACTGGGCAAGAAACAGAATAATCGGTTGGAGCTCTACATGTCTCTCGAAGTGTCTCAAGTCCGCCATTCCCCGGCAGACCTCTCCTCTCTGCACCCCGACTACCGGAACCGATCTCACCTCGGTCCCCATGGAATATGCAGATCTCAGTGAGGCATTCAGCAAGGAACAAGCCCTGTCCTTGCCACCCCACCGACCCTACGATTGCGCCATCAAACTATTCCCCAGCGCCACCCTGCCCTCCAGTCGACTATATAACCTTTCCCGACCGGAACGCAAGGCTATGGAGATCTATATCACTGACTCCCTCGCTGCCGGAATTATCCGCCCATCATCCTCCCGGTGGGAGCAGTGTTCTTCTTCGTGGCCAAGAAGGACAAGAGTCTCTGTCCTTGCATCGACTACCGAGGGCTAAATCAGTACCCACTACCCCTGCTCGGCTCTGCTTTTGAATCTCTATCCGGTGCCAAGATTTTCACCAAGCTAGACCTCTGCAATGCTTACCACTTGGTTCGGATACGAGAGGGGGACGAGTGGAAGACCGCTTTTAACACTCCCCTGGGACATTTCGAGTACCTGGTTATGCCATTTGGACTTACCAATGCACCAGCCGTTTTCCAGGCTTTGGTGAACGACGTGCTCAGGGATTTTCTCAACCGGTTTGTGTTCGTCTACGTTGACGACATTCTGATTTACTCCTCGAACTTACAGGAACATTGCCACCATGTCCGTCAGGTCCTTCAGCGTTTACTGGAGAACCAACTCTTCGTCAAGGCCAAGAAGTGTGAATTTCATGTCCCCTCCGTACAGTTTCTGGGTTTCATTATTGAGGAGGGTCAGATTCGCAAGGACGGCTAAGGTCAAAGCGGTCACCGAGTGGCCGGTCCCCTCTAACCGGAAGAAGATCCAGCAGTTCCTAGGGTTTGCGAACTTCTACCGCCGGTTCATTTGGAACTTCAGCCAGACGGCGTCACCCCTAACCAAACTCACTTCACATCAGCCCCCATCCTAGTCCAGCCAGACGAAAACCGGCAGTTTGTGGTCGAGGTGGATGCCTCCGACACCGGAGTTGGAGCAGTGTCACAACGCTCAATCACTGACTCTAAGCTCCGCCCGTGCGCTTTTTTCTCTCGCCAACTTTTCCCCGGCAGAGCGAAACTATGACGTGGGCAACCGGGAGTTACTGTCCGTCAAGCTGGCTCTGGAGGAGTGGAGGCATTGGTTGGAGGGGTCAGTCCACCCGTTCATCGTGTGGACCGACCACCGTAATCTCGAGTATATCCATTCTGCCCGGTGACTGAACTCCCGCCAAGCTCGTTGGGCTCTGTTTTTTGGTCGTTTCAACTTTACAATCACCTATCGCCCAGGAAGCAAGAACATCAAACCCGATGCCCTCTCTCTTCTGTTTTCCCCAGATGAGGTGGACCGAGCCCTAGACACGATTGTTCCACCTGCCTGTGTCCTAGGAGCTCTCACCTGGGAGATAGAGTCTGCAGTGCGGGAGGCTGAGCAGACCCAGCCGGACCCAGGAGGTGGCCCTCCTGGGCGCCAGTTCGTTCCCCCTTCCGTCCGTTCCCGTGTCCTTCAATGGGCCCATGACTCCCGACTCTCCAGCCATCCTGGCATAAGACGCAATATTAACTGGCTCCGGCGCTCCTTCTGGTGGCCATCTCTGGACAATGACACCCGAGCTTACATCCTAGCCTGTACCACCTGTGCGCGTAACAAGGCCTCACACAGACCCCCTGTCGGACTATTACGACCTCTGCCTGTTCCCCATAGGCCTTGGTCACATATGGCATTGGACTTCGTCACCGGATTTCCCCCCTCCGAGAACAATACGGTCATCCTGACCATCGTGGACCGGTTCTCCAAGGCGGCTCACTTTATTCCCCTTCCTAAGCTCCCGTCTGCCCGCGAGACCGCAGACTTCTTGGTCCAACATGTTTTTAGACTCCACGGCATCTCTGTGGACATTGTTTCTGATAGGGGTCCCCAGTTCTCCTCCCAAGTTTGGAAGGCGTTCTGACGCACCCTCGGTGCCACCGCTAGCCTCTCCTCCGGCTTTCATCCCCAAACCAATGGGCAGAGGCTTAACCAGGAGCTAGAAGCCATGCTCCGATGTGTAACGGCGGCTAATCCGTCCTCCTGGGGTCGTCACCTGGCCTGGATAGAATACGCACACAACAGCCATACCTCCACGGCAACGGGTTTTTCACCTTTTGAGGCTTCCATTGGCTACCAACCTCCTCTTCTATCCAGCCAAGAGGCCGAGATTTCTGTCCCGTCTGTCCAGAGCAACCATCGCCGATGTATGAGTGTCTGGAGAGAGACTCGTGCCGCTCTACTTCGGTCTTCCGAACAGAACAAGCGTCTGGCTGATCGTCGCCGCACACCCGCCCCCACCTATCTCCCTGGCCAACAGGTCTGGCTTTCCACCAAGGACATACCACTACGCACAGAATCCAAGAAACTCTCCCCCAGATACATTGGCCCGTTCCCCATCGTGTCCATTATTAACCCAGTCACGGTCAAGCTCAAGCTCCCGCAATCCATGAGAATTCACCCCGTTTTCCATGTGTCCCTTCTCAAACCCATACATTCCAGTCCTCTGAACCCTCCGGCCAAACCCCCTCCACCCCCCCGACTCATCGAAGGCGGTCCGGTATACACAGTCAACCGCCTCCTGGATGTCCGCCGATGAGGTAGGGGTTACCAATATCTCGTTGATTCGGAGGGGTATGGTCCGGAAGAACGAAGCTGGGTTCCGCGCTCCCGGATTATGGATCCGGAGCTACTTTGCACATACTATCGCCTGCACCCCGATAGGCCTGGCGGTTCGCCGGGAGGCTCCTGTTGAGGGGGGGGTACTGTGAGGATTTATGTCTACCCAGTGCCCTTAGAGCCCCGCCTACTGCCGCACCTCTCTCCGTAGGCACAGCTGTGCCTCATCTCCTGTGATCATCTCCAGCCGACATAAATACTCCGGTCATTCTCGTCCCAGCTGTCGGTCCGTCCGTTACCCTACCTGGTATTCTGCCCAGTAGGTCTGATCGTTTTCTCTCTGTTAAGTTGCAGAACTAATTCCCCGTTTTGTCCGCAAGTTACCTCCCGTCCAGTGTCGAGCCTCGGGTTTCACCTGGTCAAAAAAGAACTCCAGTTCATTCCACGGAGATCAACTGTGATGTCTTGCCAATTCCTGTGTCACACAGTCGATCCTGCCTGCCTGCCAGCAAGCCGCGAACGCGGCATAGCCACTTTCCGGTTGTTGTTCGGCTCTATTTGTGCACCAGTCAGGCTTTCTACTTTCAAGGCTCAGTTCAGTTTAAAACTGTATAACTTACAGCCATACTGTTGCCATCAACAATAGTATATAATATGAACACAAGACATTGTTGGAAATACATGTATAGACTCTGACATTCTCCATATCCGCCATGTTGAAAAATGGGCTGCAGGGAGACATGTCAGAGTTTTTTGTAGCTCACAGTCCTTAAGACAGTCCAATAGTGTTTATATAAAACACTGCATGAGCTCGCCTAAATCTCCTGTGCTTCACAGGATATACTTTCAATATTGTTTATGTAGCTGTGTGAAAAAGAGACGATGTATTTTTTCTTTCTATCATGCTCAAAATCGTAGCCACAATGACTGGATTTTACAGTAAATAACTTGGGGAAGGGTGTCTTTTTGTTTTTGTTTTGACCATTTTAGTTGCCTGTTTATAATGCATAATATTTTAGTTGTCACTTAATTGTAATTTAAAAAATCTTCAAGAAATGAGTGTCTACTTGTTACCTTCTGGGCTGTTTAAACAGCTGATAACACATCCACAGTAACATTTAGTATGTACAGTTCTTTAAGTGCCAAAACAAGAAGTCTTATATGTATTGTGTATTGAGTTCTCTGGGAGTCCAAATATAGACCGTTTAAACAAGACCCAAGAGCACTTAGCAAGTATCAAGTTTTTTTTGTTTTTTTTTTAACATAGCCTATTGAGAACTTAAGACGTCTGTCGCAATGATGGGACAGCATTTTGAAAATTTCTGTACACATAGACTGTCCTGTTACCATAAATGCCTCCTACCAAATGTGTGTGTGTGTGTGTGTGTGTGTGTGTGTGTGTGTGTGTGTGTGTGTGTGTTAATATGTTACTGAAAATAGTTCTTAGCAAAGGCACCTTTTTCTCCTGTTTGTGTAACAGTACAGTGACCAGCAGTAAAACTGCTTTAGGAAACCACTGTGTCCTTTTATAAAAAGGAAAGTATATATTTGCGACCTGTTTTTTCAGATTTACAACTGGAACAAAGGGGCTCAGGGTTATGTGCCACAAACAATGTAAGGAAGTCAGAGTACTGAGAGATGGACTAATGCACTTTTGGTTTTGGGATTTATTATTGACTATGATAAGAATAATGATTAAGGCAGCATGCAGTTAAAGTGGCAACCTCTTATAGTGATCATGTCTGTCCAGGTAAAATTATAAGCAGAATATTATTATAATGTTTTTTGTGTAGTTTTTCTTTACTTCTCATGCAAATTACCATCTAATTTACATTTGTATATTATTACATGACTACAAAATAAGGAAACAGACAGCTTCAATATTCACAGGCTCCCTGACAATTCTTCTGCCTTTTCCCTCACCAAAGTTCTTGGTCGGCTCTTAGCCAGGGCCCCTTACTGATCTGGTGAGCGGCATGAAGGGAAGTGGGGACCCTTCATCTGCATGGGCTGCGACGGTGCAGAGACGGTTGAGGATTGTTAGTTTCACTATTGGGGCATGACATGACCAGGTGTTTTCAATCCACTTGACAAGGATTACTGTAAGCAAATTAACTTGAACATTGAACAATGAACATTGGACTTTTCATTTTCCCCCCTCATTGCTGTAATGTTGTTGAAGGACTCTTTCAACCCTGTCTCCTAAAAATTGCATTCCCTAAGCTGCATTTAAAATTACGTTTCAAGTGAAACATATTTTTTCCCGAGATAGGGTCACAGTTTGAAATACGTGGTTAGCACTGGTTAGCACTGTGCATCAAAACGAAACAAAAAACAAATACGCAACAACATAACTTAGTTAGGTTCGTTAAAAGATCTTGGTTTGGTTTAAAATAAGTACGTTTGTGACATATCTTAAGTTACTTAACTTAACTCTACGTTTAAAGTAACATTAAAATAAGTCAATGTTTACTTTTCGTTTCACATGGAACACAATACGTCAAAAACAGACATAATCCGGGAGAATATACGTTTCCCTCGATTCGTAATTGACAATGCAGTTTCATTGTATGGGAACATCATTTTTAGGAGTCCAGGCTGTTGGGAACAGAGCATTTCACGTGCGACTGAAACATTAACGCACCCATAACAACTACTTTAGTCCTCACATCTTCCAGTTAGTCTTCTCACATCATTTTCAAGCTTGACTTGTATCCTCTTGAGAAAATACAAGCTTAAATTTATCCTCCACCCAAAATACTGATTGACTACTTCACCACTGTTTAACAGCCACCATAGTTTACAGTATGGCTTGTGTTATGTCATAAACTTTTTTGAAACATACGCACAAGGGGTGCCAGGACTTCTGTTTGGATTTCAGGAGGGTCCCTATGATGTCTGTTTTGTCTCTGGTAGCGTGCCTCAGCCTTCCTCTGAAGAGTCACATAGTATTATGGATTAATTTCATTTCATTTGGTAATAAGCTCAAAGGAACTAGAACATACTGTCCTGAAGTCTTGCAGAGCTGTTCCTGCAGTACCAGGTGCTACCAAAATGCTGTAATTTAGAAATGGACTAAAATAAAATGCTCCACATTTTTCCCCCTACACATTCTTCAGTTTCAGAGTTGGTGACTGGTTGGCAGTGGTATTTTTTATTTTCCATGTAATTTCCTCCGGCTTACGCACTGCGACCTTTCACTCTGTCTCTCTCAATGCTTCCAGGAATCCTAAACACAGCCAACAGTGACAGCTTGCGAATGTTTCCTCTCTCTCTCTCTCTCTCTCTCTCTCTCTCTCTCTCTCTCTCTCTCTCTCTCTCTCTCAGGTGGTGAAGATGATGATCATCGTTGTAGTGACTTTTGCCCTCTGCTGGCTGCCCTATCACATCTACTTCATCGTGACGGGTCTCAACAAGCATCTGAGCAAATGGAAGTACATCCAGCAGGTCTACCTGTCAGTGCTGTGGCTGGCAATGAGCTCCACCATGTACAACCCTATCATCTACTGCTGCCTTAATAGCAGGTGGGTTACAACAGGGTGGTTATGACAAAGAAACAAAATGTTGCAACTGAACGTACTTTTACAGGGCTACTAAATGAGACTACACAAGTGGAACTGATTTTGTTAGAACACATCACTGAGTGTTTTTACAATTCATTATATCTTATACTAGAAGATTAAAAAAGTTAGGCATGGATTCATAATTGTACGACAATTTATCAAGTATAGTTGCATGTTTTGTTTTATAGCATTCTTAAATTATAAAAAATTATCTCAAACGATGACATCTTGTACATGGAAGTTGAAATAAGTTTTTTTTTGTAAATTTAATTGTAGTGAATCTAGGACAACACTCTGTCTACTCATAAAATGGATTTGTTTTTTAAAACAAATATTGCTTCTCTCAAGCACCTGAAGCTGTTTTCTGCATTTAGAAAAGGATCTCAAGTAGCCTACTGTCGGTCTACTGTTGAGTAACCTACTCTCAACGTAAATACATAACAATTGACCTCTTTTTCATCACTGCACAAACATTTAGACGTGCATCCCTATCCGTCTATTGAAAGGCTTTATGGACACCTCATTACAATCCCTTCTCAGCTAAAGAGCCAACCTTTGGTACAGAACTGTACACAGTATATGCTGCTTCTGGCCTTATTAAAGGAAAACATAACAAACAAAAAGTACCCATTAGACACTTTTACTTGTATTTTTTTTCAATGTTTTCAATTCTCCCTTTATTTTCCAAACAAACACTGTGTTTTGCAATCCTTCCCCACTCCCTATTCATGTGGCACCAGGTTTCGAGCTGGCTTCAAGCGAGCGTTTCGTTGGTGCCCATTCATCAAGGTATCCAGCTACGACGAGTTGGAACTACGTTCCACGCGTCTGCATCCGACACACCAAAGCAGCATGTACACTCTGTCACGAATGGATACCACCATGGTGTTGGTCTACGACCCCACCGAGGGCGATGGCGGGTCTGGAAGGAAGCAGTCCCTGTCGGCCAGGAAGAGAAGCTACATCACGTCTCGCCACACGGAGATCACTGGCTGCAGCAGTGATGGTGAGAAAACGCAGAATGGAGAGGCTCCAGGCGCTCAACCCGAGGAGTTCTCTTGAAGGGTGTTTTCAGAGACATATGCGTATGATGCAGATGCATAATGCACTGTACATACAAATGGTGCACAGATGTTTGGTTTATTTAGACCTGATTTTGTAATATTTGGAATCAGCTGATACACAGTGTGATCCGAATTTATTTTTATTGAATGTTTGTTAATTTTTCCCTACATAATAGAATTAAAGCTTAGAGTATTAAAGCAGCTGTAGTAAACACCAAGACAAGTATAGCAGTTTAAATATGTTTCACAGCAGAATAGCTCTGCTTTAAGAAAATACAGCATGCATCACAGGTTTTTTCCAGTGGTTTCCCAAACACCGTGTTGTCTCTTTTATTGTTTTGTAAATGATCAGTGGTGAGGAGTGTCTGTGAGGAACCGGAGCCTCTTTCACAAAAGCAGATTGCGAGCAGTATTTACATGCTGTTTCAAGTGGCAGCAAAGGATCACACAAAGGATCGTTGCTTGCAAATTCCAAATACATTTGTGAATACAGTGTTTGTTTTTAATTGGTGAGACGTCTTAAACTCAACGACAGAGGAAATTATCTCGTTAGAAATTGCAGCTTGGTGCAACGGGCCTCTGCTTTGTTAAAGATTCCTACAGCCTCTCGTCACTGAAGTTTAGGGTTTGTTCTCAACCAAGAGCATAGCTGTAGAGTCATGGTAGAAAAAAAATGTGACTGATAGCGACTGGCTGTGGTGGGTGATGCTTTACATTTCATGTTCGGGAGCAGCCTTGACAACATACTAGGTGAAGAATTCTGAACTTGTACAGATTGATCATCAGTTTTGATCATCTAAATGTTCATCAAGGCTTTGCCTTGGAACGATACGTTAAAGTCTTCTTCCTGTCCAATAAAACGCCATTTGCATTAATCAAATACTGCATGTAGCTGTTTCATTACAGTACTTTCAGCTCTGATTGGAATTAGCATTTTCAACACACCCAGTGCACTGCTGTTTAATTAAGGTCTCGGTCCCACAGTTGAAATGATTGATAATTAAATGAATCAGTTCTGCTGGGAGATTCGCTGCTAGGAGTGTGAGACCACCTCACAATAGAGTTGATCTGAAAAAAACACCATGGTGGTTGTAATTACTGTATGTAAGTATGTCTTAGTTTTCATTTCCATCTGTAAGTAATAACTGTGAACTTTGTGATGCAGAGGATGCACTCTGCATCTATTTCCCCCTGAAGCCTTGAATGAGCGTCTGCAGAAAGTTGCCAATGGAATCGCTGTTGATTGAACACCATTTGGCTCTATATGTGGCTTTGAGTTTGGCTCTGAAAGTATTGAAATTGAGCTAGGCTTTCAGTTACGGTTGTAAGGAACATGCTTTCTGTAACTGGCAATAAGCCAGAGGCGAAATCCAGTATTTGAATCACGCTAATAAACAGTCTGCTGGAGAATGAGCAGATTGAAAGCAAACTAACCAACTAGGGCCGTCACTTTGCAACTAAGTGAAGGAAAAAATAAAGGAAGCGGCAGACTGAAGTGCAACCTCTGTTTTACTGTTCTATAATGTTTTTTTTAAAATGCCTTCATACAGTGTGTCATGAGAAAGCAAGACAGTGTTTGCCTTTTGCAGTTGTTGGTGTTTCAGTTTCTTTCAGCATGCTGTTTTTCTGTGTTGAATCTTTATTTAAATCCCTGTTTGTTGCTTTTTCAAGTGTTGAAACTGCACCAAGCAACATGGTAGCTTGTGCCGTGTTGGTTTTATAATATGATGAGTGGAACCATACTGTGACAGGATTATATAAACCATATGTATCCCCTCTGACTCACTGCTAGGAACTAAACGTGATAATAAGTTACGTTTGACTTCTTTCATCATAAGAGTTTTGGTTTGGTGAAAGAAATATTTTAAAAAACAATGTGTGCAGTGTCCTGCTGGTTGCACTTTGTGGTGACAGATACAACAAATGTCAAAAGGTTCTCAGACATTCATTTTGTCACGTATGGAAGAAAATGTAAGCACAAATCTTGTAGATTGACCGGAAATGGCAACCATCGGAACACATTATAGATGTCCTTAATTATTCTTACCAACAGTTCTGAATGTTAGAAGACTTCATGAAAGTATTTACTCAAGAATGTGAAGAAAAACAAGTTGTGCATTTCAGTGTCATGCATTTTTAAGACGTCATCTATAATCCTGATATTGAAGTTGGTTAAATATTTGTATCTGGTGATCAATCTGTTTTCATATTTCTCTGTATTAATGTATGTGCTTTGTATGAATGTACAGTACAATGTGTTCCTCTATCTTTGTCAAGTGGTGACCATATTATTTGTTGTGTCTTTAAAGGATAATTTGTTATCTACCTTTTCGGCCTCATTTCTTTGTTCTTACAACCAATCAATCAATCAATTCTGATGTCATTACTTCACTACATTTAGTCCCTTTTACTTTGCCAGATATACTTTTACTGCTCTTATTAAAAAGCAGGACTCAGGTTGAAATAAACTATTATATTTCCCTTCAAACTAATTATAATATGATGTTTGCTGGCAAATATGAGATGAGGAATTGTAGGAACTTATTGTTATTGCTAATACTAAGTGACTTTCAAATTCAACATAATATTTCTTAGGGGTTTTCAATGCCCTGCTTTAGTCAGTGGTGATGTATTTGCTTAATGTAGCTTCATTGCACACGTCTTCTTTACAGTGTAGAGTGTCAGTACAACCGACATGACTATGATGAAATGTAGCTGTGACTGTCAAATTTTAATGAGGAAAAAAACAACTGAGCAGAAACAATGCAGGCTATTGTAATAATGAGCAACTTTTAAATATCTAATTTTGTTTATATTTCTTAATTCAATTACCTCCACCACAGCTCATAATAACCTGTAAATCCAAGCATTTTGATTTAGTAATTATGAGATATTTATCTTGTTTTTGCAACGTACTTCCGTGTCTACCTCTTTCCAAGCTTGTTAAAGGTTTTACATGTTACCTGTGATCAGAAAGGCCTTACATTGGAAAAACCAACACCCATACTGCTACTAATCTCATATTAGCCATGAGTATTTGGGTATGACCACCAACAGGCTTGTTGCTGAATAAATAAAGATATCTAGATAGATAACCCTGTTTTTTTGTTTTTTTTAAAAACATGTCAAAACTACAGAAAGGCCTATACAACTTAATGCTAAATCACACAAGTGAATACATTTGATTCAATGTGTGGACACAGTGAGCCTGACCAAATGGGGGGGGGGGGTGTGATATCAGCAACAAGAAGCACTTTCACATAACATGCAGTGCAAAAGGTTAAGATCACATTGAGCGAGGATACAAAGTTCCACAGTGAGCCATCCTTTTGATACAACAAAAGATAAATAACGCGTCATACACTAAAATGTATTTACCATCAATAACCCATATAACAAAGCATGTATATTTCCGTGGGTGTATTTTTCTTTTTGAGAATAACTTGACATGGGAGATGTTCTGGAAATGGCACTGGTTTTGCAATCTATTGGTAGTCTGAAATGTAAAACTAATGTTATTTTAAAAATACATGAAAGTATATTGTCACAATCAATTGGTTTTGAATAAGTAAAGTAGCAGAAAAGAGGGGATGTTCAGACTTAATCCTTTCAGACATGCTAAACTAAAACAGTTGGAACGTTAATTTCTGAAGCACATAAAACCAGCGGTTGTTCAATCATTCATCTTGGTTGAATTAAGCTATTATTTTACTCTAGAAGTGAGCACTGCTAAATAAGGCAATAGGTATGCAGCAGCTTGTCTTTGCTGCTTTATAGTGCAGTCTATCAGTGGCGTTGCATTTGTCAGGAATGTTTTATATATTCTATTTGAAAATATAATTATATGAATGCATGAATAGGGAACACAAAAATAACAAAGCATTGAATATATTCAAATAAACATCACCAAAACAGTGTTACATCAGTAAACACTGAAGTTGAAAATGTTTTGAACACCATGTCCTGTTTCTAAAGAAGAAGTGCTATTTTACTCTGAGATCAAGCATGGATCTGCACCACTAAATAAGGCAATTGCTGCACAGTGATCCATGTCTACTGCATATGTCTTAGAAGTGCCGGTCTGCTGGTCTGTGTCACACCACTTGGCAGCTCAGTCTCTTTTAGAACAGCAGCCTCTTACCCACCACAGCGGTGGAGAAGGAAAGTAGTATAAAGCTGTCAATTTTCCCTAGCACTGTTGCTTGCAAAACATACATGTTTATTTCTGGTGGTTAAAATAATTTACTGCTTCTAGCCCTTTTGAACAAAAACACTTATTTTATTGCCGTTGCCACTGGTTTTTATGTCAACAGAACACTGAATGGATCCTTTTCTGTGTTTGCAAGTAATGTTTGGAAATCACTCTATAATGGCAGCATCTCCTTGCATCGCCTACAGTAAGACTGCTAACAGTGGCTGAATCAAAACTGCATTTCTTCTATTCTCCTCGCTGCCGTTTGTAACAATTTACATCTCGGTATCTGCCCCTGTTGGGGAAGTCATGGCAATCAATTTGAAAGCAATCCCCGATACTATGGGGTCTCTTCAAGCTTCTGAATCTGAGGAGACGCAACATGCTGCAACATCTTTGATATCAAAGATGTTTGTTCTGTCAGAAAGCCTTATAGATTACATTCCTCTCAGATTGAGAAGGGATTGTCACGCTGCTAATGTTCATATGCTAACTATACATTGTAGACCAAAGTCATTTACTGCAATCTCTATACTGGTTTAAAAATTATTATTTATGTAATCTTTTTTTTCTTTGCATAATGTTCAGAGACTTGTTCAATAACAAATTTAATTAGCAGGGGTGGAGGTTAATTTTCTTTCTGGAGCTTCAGACTGTGGTTCTCATACTAATACATAGTTAGGTAGGTTCATCTTAAACCACAAGTTGTTATTTCGTAAAAAGTGAATTAGATCCTGTGTGAGTGTGTGCAGACCTTGCCAACCTGTCAGCTGGTGTATAGTATGTAGTAAATGATGATTGAACTGAATCTGACATTGGGGTGTCACTCTGAACAGTGACAGGTGGTTAGTTGTGAAAGCCATGAAGATCTTGTTTTCTTTCCCTTCACTTCATTACATGTTTTGTCAATTTACAGGCAGAGTTCACTATGCAGTTAAAATGCAGTGCAAATTATATATGTGCATGATGGCTTGATTCACAGTAGCCTCCAGTTCATTTGTCAACTCCTGCAAATGCTTTTGTGAAAGCTTTGTTCCTGCTCTTTTGAACACGGTTCATATTAAATCAATATCTGCTCTCAAACGACACATTGAATGCATTTACCAAGGTACAGCAGCCAGGAAATGACCACCCCAGGGAAGGAATGTGATAAAACTGCTTTCATCAATGCTTGGGAATAGTACAGTGGAGTATCATGAAAAGTTGACAGAAATCAAGAAGCCCCAGGTGTGCAGGCTCACATAGAAACCAGTGTTTTCACACATCACACACGCCTTTCATTCTCTGCAACAATACAATTTATAATAATGATAATGTAGCATTTTCCAGAAGTTATAAACTGTTAAACTTAAATTTAATACAAGTATAATATGTTTGTATTACAAAATATGCTTGAGAATGATTACAAACAAGCTCAATATTATTTTCATAATAACAACAAATTAAATCGCATAATTAAAATTCACTTAGCTGACACTTGAAGTATACAATAAATACAATAAAACTTAAACCAAGGAATACAAACTCGCATATGGGAGAAATATTCTTGTATTCTTTCCAACAGACTATATAAACTAAAACTAGACTTTCAGTACGGCCTGAGCTGCCTGGGTGAATTCATAAAAGAGGATCCCCATATTATGAAACCATGGGACAATAGCTTCCTGCCAAGTGAATATCACATCTGCCTCAGTCTATAAACCAAATGCATCAGTTGAAACCTGACTCTGATGGATCATTTTCCCTTTAAATAAACTTGTTTAATGTAATGGATCTCACTAACCACCAGCACCATGAGTAGACCTTAACTTAACATTTTGTTACACAGTCTGACAGACATGTTTGTGGGACAATGTTCAGTTTATTTCTACATCAAAGGGCTTTGTGGTTTTCAAAAAGGTAGCTACAAACTCAGTCATAATTAGCTGAGAGTCAACGATGAGGCTATTAAAGGCATTCTTAATTAGCTTGATGGGAGACACCTGGGGGGTTTGTCCATTTTCGTCTTAATTAGGGTTTCATGGAAGCCATTTGACATGTTGCAGAAAAGAAAAATGGTGTTTAAACTTTAAAATTCATGATTCTTTTTAGAGACTACAGTATTGGCGTCCTGGTATTTTGCATGTTTGCTCACTGTAACTGTTTACTGGGACACTTTAATACAACAGAGCCTTTGTACAGAGCCACTTGTACTTTTCCTGCTATGAAAAGTCAAAATATCTGCTATGAAAAAAGTATTGAGAAACGAGGAAACTACCGAAAAATGCTTGGGAGACACATGGACCCTGAACTACCAACAAAGACTTAGTGAAGCCCACGAAGCTGCACCATGGTGACACCAAGCCAGCATGCGAGTAAAAAGCCATGACCTGAAACCTCGACCTCGGTGAGTTGACCTAACCTATCCTTCCTCTGTCAAACAACAGGGATAGGCCTCAGGTTGCCAGGCCTGAGGTGGCTATTATTTATGTAGTAGTTCTATCATTGCCTGGCTGCAACAAGTGAAAAGTTTACTTGATAAACCTGTGTGTGTTCTCCTGCGGTTTGGCTTGAGATGTTTACAGTTTCTGGACTTTCCAAGTAAAACTAAACTGTGCGGATAAAGCACTGTAGTGACAGATGTGAGTGTTGTGTGAGTGTCTGGACATAATGGAGCTTTCTCAGCAACACAACAGACATTTTGACTTGTCAAACATAGATGTAATTAATAGCATAAATAATGGCTCCAATCCATTTAAGTATTCCAGTTCCATGGCCATAGTGATGCACCTAATATGAACGGAGTCATCATTAATGTTATTGGTTACACCTATGCTTCTCCTGCTATGACAAAACAAAGTGTGCTGCAAGAAAGGCAATGGACAGGGAATTTTAAGTGCTTATGTGTGACAAAAGCGCGAGGTCTGCAAAACATTGTTTAGAAAGAGGTGCTTAAGAAGCTGTTCATGAGTTACAGCCCTGAAAAGAATGTTTCACCTCAGCTGCACCCGTTAACACTTGATTTGAGTGAAGGAATGTAAAAGGAAAACTTCAGTGTGAATCTTGCACGACATACCAGGAGCATCAAAGTTTGAGGTTTGAAGAGCTACATATTAGTGAGGAAGACCAAATGGGGCAGAGCAAACGGGGCAGAGATTTTACACTGATGGATGTGGTGAATAACTTACAAAAACCCAACTCCTTACCTGGAGTGAATGTTTAATATGCAAATGTTATTTACCATGATGTATCTGTATTGTGGACCCTGAAAAAAATCCATACTAAACATAGTCTTGAATCTAGTTACACAATACAGTATCTCTAAATGTTAGGGACTATATTATTGAGCAATGTTGTTATAATTATTTGAGAATTAAAATATATAACTGCAAACAATAACAGATTTAGAGGATTTGTGGCTGTCTCCAGTTCAAATTAATCCTCTACCTAATACTCTGTGGATTTTCCGCTGTCAGTTCCATGCAAAACAACATTAATTATGCACTGTGAAAGGAAAGTTACAACACTACACAATCCTGTGTATTCTTGAAAAACATTCAGTCCACAATCTAATCTCCAGTAGTATGTATGAACATGGCTTGACACAAACACGTTAAACCAATATTTATTCAAATCAAATGATAAGATATTTAAAGCAAAAATACTTTACATACAAGAGTTCCACTAAATAGAGTCACCAGTCTACCAGAGTGCTAAACAGTAAGACAAGCTGAATCCAAATGTCCACACTTTTCCTTGTTGCTGCAGGTTTTTAACTGCAGACACCTGTTGAAAAGAAATTTACCAAAGCTCATAGTAAAATAGACATTTTAAGGTTATAATTGTACACTCTGACGTCTATCGTATATATTTTTATGACAGGGAGTTCTTTTTGAAAACAACTACAATAACCAAACAGAAGAGAGTATATCCTATTAATACATATATTATGTTTATATTTATGTAAATGTAGCAGTCCATGAAAGTTGAATAACATATTAGCATCATTATTATGGTATTATCATTATATTATGGTAAATACGGTATTTCTTGGAATATGTTACTAATGTCAAAGCAATCAACCACATTCTTGTTCATTGAGCGCTCAATGCACCTGCTCCTTTTTGTTGAGATTGGGTACAGGGTCGGCCAGCCCTTCTCAATGAGGAGAGTGATCACTGAATTATTCAAATGGTGTCTGACTTCCATGTGTGATGCTCAATGACATGTGACATAGATATTTAAACTATCTGCATGGGTAGATACCACAAAGCTTTGTTGTTGTTGCTGTAACTGACAAAAATTTATTTATTTAATAATAATTTATATAATCTGGTGGTTACTGCTCATAAAAACTAGATGGGTCATAATTATAATAATGAAATAGACAAATATTTATTGATATCTTCTTTATTTATTTACTTACTTTACTACTTCAGTTTTGTTGTAAATTATATATCATATTTATTTATTTCAGTGGATACTCATTCATGTACTGCAGGAATATGTATAGGTAATTTATATTTAATAATTTTTTTTATAAATAGATATTTTTATATCATTCGAGATAAAGTTTTCTATTTGTCAGTTTTCCAGACTTTTTTATATACAAGGGCAGAGTACAAGCATTATAGGAAAAGGAGACAAAGAGACTTAGGCTCAGCAGCATTGGGGTTGAACTACAGGAGGTATGGAGGATAAAACATGAAACAGACAAAGTGCAGGAAGAGGCCCAGCCGGCTATACATAGACCTGCATGTGATCTGTGTCTGTCTGTGATGGGACCTTGGACTTAAGACATCTATACTAGAACAATAAAAGATATAGAGTGCATCAACATAACATAACATAACATAACAATTAAGTACATTTAGAACAAGAATCACTTTTCTTGTTTTGTAAATTGCACTCTTTCAAAGTGCTGCTATAAAAATGATTAATCTTAAGGGCCTGCTTTTAGCAACACAACACATAGCAATTTGTAGAACATGATGAATAAACCTTTGAAGCATGCTTTGCTGTCACAAAGCACTCGTTATGATGATATCCACTGCATTTTTTTAAGGAGTGTAAAAGGTGCAAAGAAAATATGGTATGAAGACTGTAAGTGCTATTTCTTCATCTCACCTCACAGATTTCCTCAAACATTTTCAACCTGCTTATTTTAAAGTAAAGGCTGTATTCATAAAGCTTCCTAAAACAAAGATGTGTTCCCTAGTGCCAAAATTAATTTTCTAAAAATGTTTTCCCTTATAGTTGAGAGAAGATCCTTAATAAGATAAGTTATTTGCAAAGCATCTTAGCCCTTAAGAAAGGTAAAAAAAACACTGGATTTTTTTAGAGGCTTAAAACCAATCTGGCCCGAGCGCCCCCACCGGCGGGGGCGACGCATGCGTCCAAAAATGAATCCACTCATAACGTGCACTCATCAGTAACAAATATAATGATGCCGCATACCTGCTCAAACTGCAGCTCCTGCACTACAAAGTCATCTCAGCTGTTTGTACACACTCCAAACACAACATATGACAAAGCTACGTATAATACCAAGTAACACAATCGATATAGCGCCACCTAGGCAGTCACACTCGCCACATTTATGCCAATAACGTTTTGAAAAATGAATTCAATGCTAACACCCGTTAGCTCCGGAGATCGCTAGCGACCAGACGGTGGAAACCATTTTGTCACATTCCGATACGACACAGCCTCGCATTTTTACTTACAAAACAAAGCCATCATCATAATCTGCATAATCGATCACATCATAAACCAGCTCCTTACTTTGAGATGTTCTGCAGCAAAAAAAATAATTAATCCGTTCATGTTTACTATCTATCTGCGCAGCGGACGCCCCTTTGTGTGAATTCAAAGCTGGCGCTGTCGTCGTGTGCCTTGTGTGCCTGCTAGCGGAAGGGGCAGGGTTATATGTCTCAGCAAATCGGATTTGAGAAATTTGACACTTGGGTAGTTTTTATTTTCTGATTGGCTAACGGATTCTGTCATTCAAAGTCACGTTAGGTTGTTTCAACAGAGCAGGCTGTGTCGCGTCTAT
The DNA here is from genome assembly GCF_023349555.1 of Cebidichthys violaceus. Classification (NCBI taxonomy): domain Eukaryota; kingdom Metazoa; phylum Chordata; class Actinopteri; order Perciformes; family Stichaeidae; genus Cebidichthys; species Cebidichthys violaceus. The sequence goes on from NW_027176594.1 coordinate 7,601,426, forward strand.
GGAATGTTCATTGGGTCAAATCGGCCCTTCGCACTGGCTGTAAGGCACTAGAAGGAAAAAAAAACTGGAATTCAGACGATAAAATCCCATGGATGACAAACATTAACAGTCTCAGAGAGGATCCAGGCTCTCAAAATGATGCCAAACTGCTGCATATGGATAGATTGAACACTATTAGTGATAAAATAAGTGAAATATATAATTATATAGTATATAAAATTACAATGAAACAGCTGGAACAAAATTACATTTTGGTTGACCTTGTTTGACCTCTCTATACTAGATCAAGATGTACTAGATAAAGCTTCACTATATCAAAGTAAAACTTTGTTTAGAGACCCTCAACATATAGTTCTATGATCTGGGAGAGCTTTTTTCATTAGAAAATGATTTCTAATAAAAAAATATCCTGAAATTGCTTTTTTTTGTCAAAAATTTGAATTTTCAATTTGTGCTGTGTGCCATCTTAATCTACTCTTAACCAGTAACATATATACTGATACTTACACATATCAACACATCTCACAACTGTTAGGGTTATTTTAATACCAAAAGTATTAAAATAGCCTTTACAGTTGCAACGCTACACTCATTATCGTATGGGTATGCTATTTTCGAGCTGAGGGCCTAAAAATTGGTCTAGGGTCCAAAAGGTAATTAAGAGTTTCTTAAGCACAGAAGAAAATGGTAAAAAGACAAAGAGGTAAGAGAAGTATTCTCCAAACGCTGTATGACAGGGCGTTTATGAAACACTTCAGATTAAATGGTGCAGGGATAATGTTTGAGTTCGATCTCATTACTGATGTGCTCACATCTCCCACCAAATAAAATAATGCTATAATGCCAGAAATGAAAGTGATCACAACACTATGATTTTTGGCAACTGGAAAAATGCAACAGTGTTCACTGGTTTAAAGATTTACATGACGATCAATGGTGCTCCGTATATAAGACTCGCCAGCATACACAGAAACCAGAAACCATTTTCTCCTGGTAATATCAAATAGATATAGATAAGTATAATTAACAGCATGGAAAATAAACCGTAAGCAAATGCATACAAAAACTATCTAAAGAATGGCTTACAATCTACTAAACAGATGTCCAATATATAAAATATTCACAATTACTCCATGTCTGAATAGAGACTAAATTCTATGATTAGGCCTATCGATTTCACTGTACATTATGAGCCCATTATCACTTAGTGTGCATTGTTCTTTTTTTCATATGAACCAATCACGTTTTTAAATGAATGTTTCATATGTAGCAGCGTGGTCAACCACTCCTCACTGAGGTAAGTTTATTTTCCTTCCTTGCTCTGAGAAGTTTCCTAAATCACTCCTAAACTAAGACTCCTTGCAAGAAATGTGTAAGTTAGGAGCTCTCTGAGAGTGTTGCCAGAAACTTTGTGATTACGGCACTTGACATTTTGCATTTGCGTCAACAATTCATCCACTTTCATACCTGACGTATAATTAACTACAATGTTGGGTGATGATGGACCATCTTCAGTTAATTAATTTATGTTACCGAAGCGAAAACTATATTAGCTTCATCATATGTGACATTTTAAACAATATAAGACGTCTTTGTGCAAACAATTCAGGTGGGAGCATGTTTGATTGAATGCAAGCAGCAACATGTTGTGAATTAATCTCAATGGCATTTACCAAGTAAGCAATCAAAAGTTCCACAATGAATGCAATTGCAGCGACTTGTTTGTGTGGACTGCTTGTGATGATTTCCCAATGTTGAAAATGTCACACACCTGGACCTGATCCATAGGAACCCTTTAGTACACTATATGTTTATGTATAATGTCTGCATAGATTTGCATGCAAGCTTCATCAACTCTTAAACATCCACGCACTACACCAGAGAAAATTGGGTTGACTTTTGCCCCTTTCACACATGCCCCTTTTGTTATGTAAATGTGATGGCATTTAAGCATATTGTTCACATGTCTGAATAAGCACCAACTAAATTTTGCATAAAAGTCACAATGACAGTCAGACTGTCAGGTATCACAAAACGACAGACAAGAACCCAATAGCACGACACAGAAAACAGTTCAGGTGTAGAAACCGGGTTTAATAACCAGCAGATGTCAAACCAGGTAGTAACCCGCGTGGCAAACAAATCCAGTGGGAGCAGGCAAAAGGGAAGGTCCAAAGTCCAAAAAGGCAGGTCAATACACGAATAATCAGGATCAGAATGACAGGTTGCTGGATAGCAAGGGAAACACACTAGACAATCTGGCAGAGAACTGAGGGAAATGGACCGGTACATATACACTGAGGGGCTGATTGCTGATGAGGAGCAGGTGAGTATGGAGGTGGGGCAGGCCAGGTGAAATGAAATCAGCAATTAGTGTAGAGCGGGGGGGAGTGGCAGATTCTGAAATGACATGAGAGTTAGTGTGGCAAAACAGGAGACAGACAAATGAAAAACTAAAGCCTGGCTGAAGTTGTGACACAGACAGTAGGAGAACCAATTCCGCAACACCTCCAATAGTCTGAACTGAATGCCATCGGATCAACGTAGAGCACAGCCACCTCAGTAATGATTGTACAGCTGACCCTGCTGACTATGGTGCATTTTGGTATGGAAACAAGTCACCAAGTCATTTTATTACATTTACAGTGTTTGAAAACTGCTAATACAATCTGCTGCTTAAATGTACTTTTAAATACATTTTGTATGATTTATCACACAGAGCTTAAACTCAAGGCATTTGATTACAGTGTCATCAAGCCTCAGCTAGTTTAAAGAGCTCCTGTGTAGGAGATCCAACATATTCATTTCCCAAAACCTAAGTAGGGGAAGTGCTTATCTACCACAGCACACACTGCTATGAGGAAACTGTGTAAAAGTGCAATTGAAGGACATCTCCTCTAGGGACACTCTTTGGGATTGTGTCTGTATGTGTGAAGGATAATGGCTCAAAGAACAGACATTAGAAATGACTGCAGGGTAACAGCAAACACATAACTGGGCTGAGTTGTACTTTCATACTATTGTACGAGACATAAAGTACAACATAGTCAGGCATGCAAGAGGAGGTGAGAGGGACCGGGAATGATGTAATAACACCCATTAACCTGTTTTAATGTACAGTTTCTAAAAGGGTTAAAAAATCAGATCAGAGTAACACAAACAAAACATTTGACACTTTTCTGATGCTGTAAAAGGTTTGTTTGAATCAACAACACTTGAAAAGATTGTTTCCTTTTTGTTTGCCACCTGAAACATTTATAACCTTTGTTCAACCAGACTGAGGCAGTCTTTGATTGATAGACTTGTTAAGCGATTGAAGAAGAAAATACTGGACTGCCTGGAAAGCAACTATTAGGCTAACACGTTTAGATGTTGTTTATCTCACGTTAAATTGCTTTTACTCTGATCTGGTTGGTTTGAAATGGGCCTGTAATTGGCATTTACTTAGAATCTAAATTGCAGTTTAAGGCAAATAACAGCAGTTGTTTTGGAAACAACCTGATGGAGAACAACCGTTTACCCTCAGTGCAGCTGATGACTTGCAACTGCAGCAGATTGTAGATGTAGCACAATTTCCTCCAAGGTTTCGTACTAAATGGGATCAAAAACGAGATTAGTTCTATGTCGATGCACGAGTGATGCAGGTTTTTCTCTCCGGATATATGGAGGTACTGATTGCTTGACTAGTCTTGTCTCAAAAGAATGAGCCAAAGGAGACGTTCCTCCCAAGAAGAAGTTCAACAGTGATTTGTTTGGAAGGCAGACAAATGATGTTGCCCTGCCGACAGGGACCAGATCAGAAAACACTTCCATGTGTCGTTCTAGAGGACATCAACAAATGTTGTATTTTGTTGCATACTTGCAGGACTTGTTGAGTCATTACATTGTACATTACGTCTTAGTTGAGAGGAGTCAGGTACTACTATTACTGTACATGTTTTAATATTTTTTTTAGACCTTAATAAAATTGTAGATGTGAAGTGCCATGAAAAGACACTTGGCTTGGCTTTTTAAGATTTTCATTTTTACCAATATGGTGTCAATCTGTGGAAAATGGGTCTGACAGTCACATAAAAGCAGGAATATGATATGAAAGCAATCAGTTCAATCATAGAACATTAATACATTTACATAAATCAAATCCATAGTGGCGTCATGCTAAGAAAGTCCAACATTATTCATAATGCAGGAGAGTTTATAAATTCTGGGTTATTATTTGGTGGTTTATAAAATCAATCCAAAATGATGGAGGGTCTGCAGTGTCATCAAAAAAGTCGGCACACTATTTTGATCCACTTTACATCAGATGAGATGCAGCATCTTTTTTAATAAAAGAGCAAGAGCTGCTCCTGCACCTCATGCCTCACTTTCAGTTTTATGAGTGCGGTTAGTGTCAAACCTCATTCAGTAAATTCAAGGACTCAATTACTTCGCTATTGCTTCGATCTGACCGAGGGTCATTTTGATTGCAAGCAGTTGCTGAACGGAGGCGAACTGTTTGAGACCTCGATGAACTTATCTGTCTCGCCTCCCCGGGCAAAAGAGAGCAGTTCTCTCATTCTTGTCATCTTAATTATTAGCAGGACTCTTCGAGGAGGTAGACAACATAACAGGGCCCAGGGGTTATAGCACATGGAGTGTTTAAAATGAATCTAAGTGAATCTGTCTGGTTAATTTATTGCCAGCACCTCTATTTTCTCTGTGAATCCTAAAAGTGCTGAAGGGGTGGAATAGGAGTAAGAACACCGATCCATGAGCTGGTTATCAACAAGCTGAGGCTGTGTTGTTCTGTCCTCCTGCTGCTGCTGAGACTGCTGCGTAGAATGAGTCAGTGGCAGACTGTGCATTTTATACCTGGGCCTTCTGTGCTGTCCTACTTGAGACATGTCCTAATAAGCTCATTATGACGCCACAGCTTTGGTTATTTGTTTCTAGGGGTGTAATAATACACGTATTTGTATTAAACCGTTCGGTACGAGGCTTAAGAACCGAACAGTACGTTTGAATAATAAAAAATAAAAAAAATGCAGAAGCTTAAATTGAGGGAAATATAATGTTTTCGGTGGACTGCGCTCACGTAATAGACAACAGGCTTTGTGACCTCTGAACCCGGAACAATAACAAAAAACAGCTGAGGCTGCGGCACCGCACGTGTCTTCAGGGGGCCTATGCTAGCGGGGCAACAACAGCCCGAACAGATTCAATTGTCCGGACAATAGGCCTGCGCATGACAGGATGCTTCGTAATTAACGAACAATGCATAGAGTCCAAATCAATTTAATTAACACAATGACAAGAAAAACTCACAAGAACCAGTCACATATATTTATATGACAACAAAGCAACAACTCAATCCAGCAACACTGCAGCGCTAGAGCACAAGCCATTCATATTATTTTTAAAAAACGATACGATATGAAATGAACACTGTAGAAACCCTACTGCAGATGTAAAGACACAAAATCAGTTAACTTACCACAGCTGCTCTTCACTTAAAAAGTCCACTCAGGTCTCTCCAAAAGTTTAGAAAAAAGCACGTAGCTTGTTCATGTCCTGTCATGTAGCTGCCTTGGTTAGCGTAGCATTGCTACAAACAGCTACAAACACCAAGAGCTCATTTGCAAATGAAACACATTCTTAGCCATAAAATGTGCCAGACAGAAATACCGTTCGTACAAATCCTTTTCCATGCTGGGTCAGGGCTGCTAGCTGTGGGCTTGACCGACCCTTTGATATGAAGTCCAGCTTTTCTGGAAATGTCCTTCTCCAGAAATCTGTTTAAAAACGCTAAAAATGTCATGCCAATGTCATAACTTCTTACATATCTTTCAACTTGAACTCTTACTAAACACTAAGATCTGCTAGCTACCTTTCTGTTTGACGAAAGTCACGCTGGCCCACTGACCAATCACGGCGCACCTGAATCCTGACGTACTTAGCAGGCTACCTGGGTAGCTCTGGCACATCAAAGAATACGCCCAACATGTCAAACTAAAGATCTGGTTGGTTGAAGACGATGACAATCAACAATATTGTCCCCATATACTTTAATCTGCAAAGTCTACCTAGAGGGCATCGGGCCTCTCTCCTTACATAGAGAAATAGAGGCTGAATCTGATTGGATAAGAGCTCTACTTAAAACAAGCTGCACTGGAAGCAGCGCTGCAGGCTGGAAGCAGAGCAACTGAGGAAGACAGGAGCTGTGCAATGAGAAAATAAGATAATGGGAAAAAAATTATAATACTTGTAGTGTATTTGTGAACAATTCTTAAATTATAAAATAGCTATAACTTTGTGATTCTGTGTAGGCCAGCAGAGAAGGCTTAGCTGGCCCTGATGGCCCACCACTGGAATGAGTGTTTGTTTTTGTCTGGGAGTGTTGTCAACCCTGTCTCCTAAAACGTATGCTGTATACTACTAGATTGTTTTTCGTATTACATTTTGGATGAAATGTATAAATTCAACGTGGATTATGTTGGGTAGAATTCAATTTCCTGTCCACAAAGTTTTATGTTCTAGTAATCACAGGGAAGTATTGGGGGTGACGTGTGGGCCAATCACTCCCAATGAGTCAAGGATTATTAGTTGCTGTAATTCTTCTCTCCATACATGAAGTGATTACTGCAAACTGTACAGGGAAATACATAGAGGGGATACTAGAACTACATTGGAGGCTATAGCCCCTTGAAATGATTAACTTAGACTGTGCTTCAGGCTGAACTTGCACTTTCACACCAAGCAAGGGCAAATAATCACAGCTACCAAACATTTATTCTCGCTCTATGTCAGTATTGTAGAGACATACTTGGTGAAAAGCTGATTAGGTCCTTTAAGACTTTGGGTTTTGCAGAACCATAAAACTGAACCTGCTGGTTCCTCTGTTGGCTGCTCATTAACCTGATTACACAGTAACCTGGTGTCTTCTGCCAATATGTCCATTGGCTATGTTATATCTGTATGAGTGTAGTTTGTTTTGACTGAGGGATCCTCTCACCTAAGATAACAGATCACAGTTAAGACTTAAGGTCATGTTAATTAGGACATTGTTTCATCCTAAAGTCTTTCAAAAATAGCACTGACCTAGTTATGTTATAAAATGCACCCATCAACTCATCAATGGGTTACGATTGTCTCATTGGTTCCTTCGTACATACCGTATGTGCTGGGATTGTACGTCAGGATCCTCTGGGAAAAGGTGAACTGCACAAATTATTAATCATCTCATGAATCTCACCAATCTCTGCATAGATGATACAACAATTTGTAAGGCAACAATTTGTGTGCAATAAAAATGCCGTCGTTCTTGCTTCTTTTTTTTTAGTTAGTAGTGTAGTTAATGTACTTATTTTAAGGGCAACCATGATGTTTTTCCTAAACCTAACCTACCTATGTAGTTTATACTTAATCTGCGGCTATTACCATAGTTTTGTTGACGAAACATAATCACAACTGTTCTACGATTGACCGCGTTGCGTAATAATGACGTGTAAACGTGGTGCTATTTATATGCCTTCCCCTGAGATCAGGTTGAGGGAAGGACAGTTAAGTACATCTTTCTGTACTCAACACGTTAGTGTTTGGACAAAAAAATGTTACTGTTAAAAAGAATAGTGAATTCGCTAAACATATATATATATACATATATATTACATTTTCTGACAAAGCATCAACACCAATATCGTGCTATAAGAAAATAATTATATTAACGGTATGTTTTTAAATTCAACTGACTTGCTTAGTACTTAATAGCACAAAAAGAAAGACATTGAAAGAACCTCATTGAGTTTCCAGCTCATGTCTTTTGATATCAGTTCTCGGCCGTATCATTTTCTTTTCATCATTTTGTAGAGGGATGACAAACACTGTCTGCCTGATCTCCAACACAAATACATTTTTTGAGAGTCTCTGCGTGTTCTTGCATACTTCATGTATAAATCTTGATGATACTGTGCAACTTACAGCCTCTGTGTTGGCTACAGCACAGCACTTGAACTGGCTGGTTTGAAAGCTGCAGTTGCAACAATTTTGCACAGCTCGGCTTCCTTATTTCTCTTTCTTTGAGACCAAGTTAGTTACAAATGAAATGCATTCAGTATAATCTCCTGAGGGATTTCTAGAAACTCCTACATGCTCTTTAAACTTCATTGAATTTAAAGCTGTGGTGTTTCTGTTTTAAAGGTTTTTTGGGCTGTAAAGGTCTTCAGCACTCACTGCCAGGAGCCAGGTAAATGCATTTCGAATGACATCTTGTCTTTTGCAAATGTCTTTAGTGATTGTTCCACAAGACCACCAGCATAGTCTTTTTCTCCTTGAGAGGGATGAATCTGTAAAAACTAAAGAGTGGACCCATACTTCTTCTTTAGCACACCACTCACAATTGGTCTCGTTCAGACTCCAATAAGAGAAATGATGTCCACTCTCTGCTTTCCAATTTCTACATTCGTCACTTGACCTCAGTGCCCACCTCTGTAGGAAGCCTGACTGCAACTCTTTGTCATCGTTGGAAGAATCCAACGACAGACTATCCATCTGCCATGCTTTTAAAGGCAATTGCTGTGCTGGTACTCAAGAGCAAAGCCAGGAAATGCTGTGGTGTGATAAGTGTTGAGAGGCGTTTTGACATGTTCCACATGTTGCCAACACGTTGCTTGTTTGAAGTGTTCTGCTTACTTCCACACTCGTTATTCAGAGGTTTTTGCAGAAATAATTGCCCCTGCTCACATGGAAACCAAAGCTACATCTATATATATATATATATATATATGTGTATATATATATATATATATATATATATATATATATATATATATATATATATATATATATATATATATATATATATATACCAATAAACTGCCATGTGCTTCTAAGCATTGAGCGGGTGAGTTGGGTGGTTGACACATTGTCACACTGGCTGGATCAATAGACTCAATATTATTCCACCTTTTTAAAAAGCAGTAAATTGTATGTTTTTGATCAGCTGTGAGTGGTAAGAGTAAATATTATGATCTGTGGTGGAATATAACTAAGTATATTTGCTGTACTTAAGTACAAATTCAAGGTACTTTACTTGAGTATTTCCATTTTGTTAAATGTTGTACTTCCACTCCATTACATCTCAGAGGGAATTATTGTACTTTTAATTCCACCACATTTGTCTGGCAGCTTTAGTTACTAGTTACTTTGCACATTATAGTTTTTTTCAAACCCTTCCTAACTACCCAAACTGAACAACAGTGTGTAAAGGATTCATTAAAATGAGCTCCATCTTAAACATCTGTAGCAGGAATAATGATCCAAAAAATATACATAATTTATGTATTATCCATATATAATAGTAAAACACTGACAGGGATCATGTTTCTGCAAAATGAGTACTTTTATTACTCATACTCATTTTCTGTTTTTCAGTTCAGTGAATGAGTGCACTGAAGTCAGGTTGAATGTCTGAGGTGATATGTGAAGGACAGCTGACAGGTGATCGTCAGTGAGAGAGGATCTGGATCTGGTTAAACTTCATCACGGAGAATGTTTGTTCACATTTGTAGGTAGATCCAAAGAGAACCAACATCTTCTGAGCATGTTGCTTTTGCAGCTTAGCTAGCAAAGCCTCAGATGTCCGTGCCAGCTCTGCATCACCAACACATTGCAGTGACGCTGCTGCTCACACATATTCACGAACACTAACGTACGTCAATTGAGACAAAAAGCAGCAACAGTCGCCCTCAAAATAAAAGCACTGCAGCTGTATTCCGTGCATGATGTACACTTATTTACGTTTTATTTCTAATTTCTCATTGGCCGTACAATGCCCAGGTCTGATCTATATTGTGCCATTTTAGTCTATCCACTAAGGCATTTGAGCTTTTGACATGGTTCACACATGCTGTATGTTTGGGGTTTTGTTCTGTCACCTTTTATTCACCACAGTTGCATATCAGTGCACAACACCATTCAGATTAGAAAAAAATTGTCAATATTTGACAACTGCCAAATGAAAGTAACAGACATTTCCAACGTGTTACTCCTTTAATCTCTTGTGTTTTGGTAAACACAAGAGATTTAAAAGAGTTAAGAGATGTTAAGAGAGTTAACATCGACAGTATATATCTGCCTTTCAATCGTAGGTTAATAACATGATAAAAGAAGATAATGCTTTTATATAATAATAATAATATTTTAATTTAATTCGCTAATTTAGGGAGCATATTAAGTAACACTTTTTTGTGTTGGTGAGGACTGAACCAGAGCTAAAAAAACATTTGTCAGGTGGACAGAAACATGTGTCTTCTGGATATGTGAGTAGACAACTGTTTGTTAACATGTATACATAACATAATACGTTGGTGATATCTGTATTTGTCAGCCTGTTTTTTTGCCCTTTAGTGGTCAATAAATCAGTGAATGCAGCTTGAACACACTGTAAAAATCTAAACCAGAATCAAAAACCATCTAAAGGGAGAATAAGAGTCATTCATTGAATATTAATTTAAATACTGAACTATTCAAATCTAATCAATGCGTATGAACCTGTGTAGATATGCACCTCTATGATAGACACTGTTTTGCCTTTAGGGGCAATCTTTGCTCTGCCCGACATTAAATATAATTTTGATGAGATGGGAAAAATTTAAATGCACATATGCCGAGGTCAACTGCCCCATAATAAACTATGGATGTTTGGTTGTTATTGAGTAGTCATAGGAAAATGTTCTTGAATAATACAATATGTATTTTTCATGAAATTTGTGCTAGTCATGTCGGTGGCCTTGCACTCAACTCAAATAAATGTCACCTTTCTCGCTCGCTGTTTAGTTTCACTTTTTTCATCTTACATTCCAAGAGTCGAAGGGAATAGTCAGTCTTCCATCATCACTATGCAGGAAGGTTTCCAAATATGGACTACTGTTCCTCCCTGGGTGATGCCTTTTTAAACTTCACCTACTTAGACTTGAAATAATAGACTTGCCTTAAGCGTTTGAAATACATGTTGGCTGTATGAGGAGAATTTAGTGCCCCTGATGAGAAGCCCGTCTGTTGGTAGTGACAGGAATAGTAAATGAAAATATTGCAATTCTTTTCATCAAAGGATATTCACAAGTAGTGCACATATAGCAAGGTCTAAATACAAAACATCTGTGATAAATGGGCTTTGTGAATAACATTAACTGCAGGATGTGGTTTCATAAATTACATTTTGTGGAACTCGGAAAAGGCTCAGCTGTGAAAAGAGTGATAGTGCTACAAGTATTTTTAGTCTAACACCACAGAAGTCAGTTGCCACTGCAACTGTTATTTCTCTCTGTCTTAAATATGGAGACACCCAACACATGTGTGCAAGTCTATTAATGAAGTACACACTACATAAAGCTGATGACTCTTTCTGGCATGGTGGACAAACGACACAGATACATACTGTTGGAATACAGTATTTAATTAAAGTTTCAGGATTGTTCCATGGTAAGGAACAATGAGACCTTCAGTCTTACCCAATGTTACAAAGAGAAATAAGCAAATCTCACCTCAGTGTGTAAATTGAGCTTGTTTCTACATAACTTTGACAATGGGCGGAAACATTGCTGAATGAGCGTGTTTTCAGATGGGATCCTCTGCTTTAATGCACAGCAGAATTAATGAGAGGGATTCTGCTCAACTGACCGGCTGTCAGGTGGTGCGCTCCAGTAGCCGACAGAATAGGCCGATCGTTGAGACTCGCCGACCTGACACAGAACAACACACAAAAGCAGCCCATTAGCAGTAATACACGAAAACATCCTCCACATGTCCAGGGGTCTTATATTCTGATTTACAAAACCATGCTTGCCGCAATGCGTAAATCCGCAATTGTCCTTTTATAAATCCCAAATCAACTTGGAAATGTGGTGGTCCCTGAACACTCATTGCAATGGTGATGTTAGCTCTGGCTACGCAGCAGCTGGACTGTAGAAGCAGGAGGACTGACACAGAGGTTATTGTGCAAACCAACCAGGTGTTTATTTCACTGACAAAAACCTCAAAGACATGGCACAGCTCTTTACATGTTGGACCACGGGCAGCATGTGGTCCTGGCAGCTACAGACCAGATTTAATATGGCAGCCATATATAGCCTGCCACCAACGAGGACCTCAACCCCACTACAAGATAGGTAACTATGCTCCTTACCTGAAACACAATTACCTAAACTATCACAATTACATTAGAATGGATCCCTAACATCCCAATGTCAATTATCCATATGATCTCTATTGTGGTTACACATCTCAATAGAAATTGTATACAGCCCAAACAGGGAATTCAATTTCACTACCACCCCTCTACTAATTAATTCATAGTATCTCCCGGAACTATAGCGTTCATGTACCCTGGGGACTCTTTTGGCCGAACACCCTGGAGAGGAGACACAGCAGAGGTAAGTGATTTGAATATGCATGTTACTTGACAGCACTATTAACAACAGTTTGTATTCAATCCTTTCGGTAAAGATAATATGTTTGTATCTCTAGGCCCGACCTTCAACAACTATACCTGAGAACATATCAGAACCACAGCAGTACAATAAACATTCAACCCTTAGTGTGTGTGTGTGTGTGTGTGTGTGTGTGTGTGTGTGTGTGTGTGTGTGTGTGTGTGTGTGTGTGTGTGTGTGTCTCTTATTGTCTTTAAACAGTCCACAAATGCTTGTAATGGAGAGGGTCTTCATTACAGGTGAAGAGTCCAGTTTAGGAGATTAAAAATGTTCAGTAAGAACTCAAAGACTTTAAACACAGCTATGATGGGATGAAGCAAGAAAACAAGTCTATACGAAATGAGGCCCTGGAACAAGAAGTCCAGGAGGTTAACAAACCGTGATGGAGAACAGATCATGAGCCATTATGATGAGGCTCTGCAACAAGAAGTGCAGGAACGAAGAGCACATGATTCACATTAAAGAGACCCTCCAGAGAGGATCCTAGTGAAACAGAGTTCTGAAGCTGGATTTTGTTGTCTTTTTAGTTATTTTAAATATCATCACCCATCCTAATTTGAAGGAGAAGAAAAATTTAAAGGGGAGAAACCTTTGATTCTCATTATCTGCAAATTTTGTATTATTTCCAGCAAACCACACAGCTGCTGCAATGAGCAAAGTGTCTTAATAATGCATGACGATGCTGTGGTGGTAACGCTCCTTCTATTCTGTTGAGAGTCCTTGAACAAAGAGTCTCCCTTTTTGTTTTGAAATGAGGAGTGCCAAAAATACTAAATGAATGGCTGCCAAAGTCTCAGAGTCCGATGCATCGAATTCTAATCTTCTGGTTGTCACTCATTCACTCAATATCTATTTTAAACAGCCTGAAATATACACTAGGCACCATAATGGCATTGGATTGGAATACATTCACTGCATTTGAACCTGCAGAGACTTTTTTTATTTTCTTCCGTTTGGAAAATCAAATGGTCTTTTTTTCCTGTCTTTTGCTCTTGGTTCTGAGGGGATTTTGAGTTGTTGTTATAGTGCCATGGTAATGTCTGTGTGCCACAAATGAATGACAAGAAAATATGATTCATGTTCATTTGTAAGTCCTGATAACAAAAGGCATAATAAATGCTGAACAGTGTATCATGTAGCTTTTGGTCTTCATCAGGCACACATTAGTTTTTCAAAGAACATACAAGATAAAGCTTCATGTTCTTTTTTCATTGCACTGCAGCATACATTGCCTGATAGAATATGACACATAAAGTACAGGATCCTTTTCTGATTTCCCACATTTGGAGCTACATACAGCATGACAGCAACATACAGCGCCACAGGTATTCGAAGTGATTACAATCAGTGTGATGAGTAGATCACATCTTTTTTACAGAGGTCCTCAGAGTCATAAGAGAAGTTATTTGAAAGTCAACCCTTTCTCACTCCAAAGTGTCAAATAACGCAGCTTGGTCAGTGCTCCTCTGCGTCTAATACTGACACTTATGTAGCGCGTGTATGATGCACCCACCCACGGCATTACGAGCAACTGGCGTAGTATAACATTCAAGATATGGGTCAAACAAAGACAGGACTTTTGTCCAACAGACCGTTATTCGTGTCCTGTGTAAAACTAAAAGTTGACACTGACAACAAGATCCAGGGCATGATGGGAAATGCCTGGCTGTTGTCTGATCAAAGAGCTGATTGTCTTTTAGTGTTGACAACAAATAGCACGTTTTGTAAAAGAAATTCAGTGTTATTGTATTATTTACTGCTAGATTGTAGGCTATTGCTCTCATGTTGTGCAATGACACATTTACAAAAAAATATCTGCAAACTACAGATAGCCTACAGATGGATCTAACACAATGTAAATATTTCCAAATTCCATACCATGTGTTCCAGCATGGGGCTGTTCCTAAAATGAACAGTTCGTCTGTGTGCTGAAAACAACACAGCTATCGTGCACGTAAGGTGCAGTCAAACCAACATTTTGCATGCCCACATATACTCAAGCACAGAGGAGGAAACAATTGTGAGAGGAAAAAAGGGGCATGCTTGTCAGCATAAACTGCAAGAGCTAGCGTGGTTAGCAAGCTAAAACAGTGCTCCACAACTCAAACAGTAAATGCACTCAATAATGCTGTGTAGCCTCCCGATTGCCTCTGTGTTAAACTAACAAGGCAGGTCCAATTAGCAACTGGCAACAGATTTATCTGGCTCTGTCAACAGAAATTAAAGGGAAGCAAAATTTGTTTGGGTACGACGACAACAGAAATTAGGATAGGCTACTTGCGTTGCGTTTGAATGATTTGAATAAATTACATTTTAGTTTAAATTCATTAGAACTTGAAAAGTATTTAGATTAAAATCAGTAAAATCACAAATGGTCATCCTTACATTTTTTATTTTTTTGTGTATGTGGACTAAACAAAAGAGATCTAACATGTTTATTAGGGATATTTAGAGGTGCTGGTAAGTGGATTTTTTTCCTTTGGACAGAGACGGACTACCTTTTTATCCCTTCCACTCTTGGCATGAAAGGCAATGGCCCTATCTAGAGCCAGTGTTTGTTTTGTCTGTTCTGGACTACTGTAGAAACATGGCGGCTGGCTGTGTGAAGAGGACCCACACCATACGTAGATATAAACGGTTCATTCTAAAGTAACAAAAACACAACAATTCTTTTGTTCAGGTGATTACTAAAGAAAACACACTTCTAAATATTATATTCAATATTTGACAATAGATCCACCTACCTGCTAAACACTGTATATTCCACTTCCTTACATTTAAAGCACTTTAGTTGTGTTAAATAGAAGTAAGGTGTTGATCATTATTCCAAACCAACCACTACAAACTTTCTTCACTGACCTTTGCTCTGCCACTGCCTCTAATCCTCTTCTCTGTTTCCACGGCAATGGAGCAGATGTATTTGGTTTGAAGATAGCTTGTCAGATGGCACGGCTAAGAACAACAGACAGGATTATGTATTAAATCTGGTGATATATTTCTGCTTTGGCCAAGTAACATCTCCGGACCTCGAATGAAAATCCACATTTCTCACGTTCCAAATGTCCAGGCAGTGCTTGATATAAGCCTAGTGTAAACACTAGCTGTGACATTTGGGTGGCTGTTTTACTGTAACAGGAGAAATGGTAACAATCAATCTTTACTCTGTGTTGTCATATTCCTACAATGATAGCATCCAACTCTTGCAGATTGGAAATTGTTGATAGGATTTTCCAGCCAATCTATGGCAATCAATGTCAATTCTCTGTACAAAGCTGCTGCTGGTCCCTTGAAAAGACACTGAGCCATCAACCAAACTGCCTCTCACATAACCTGTTCTCTCTGAAACAGTTGGACTCATCTGAAATCGAAAAAAAGCAAGTCTATATAAATGAAACAGACTAATAATAGACAGAAATAATAAAAGCTCAAAATAATAATGTGGGTGTGTACTTCAGTGTGCACAAAAATATACAAAAGTAATATTTTATTACTAATTTTGTATACATCAACAGCGTTTATGTATATTTGACCTAAAACTCAAGCACTATGATACTCAAAGGTATATCAAATTGTGCTAGTGGTAAGTGTGCACCATGTCTATACAGGAGGCGTAGCGTTAGCAGCATGTTAGCTGAGCAGCAGCAGCAGCAGCTTACAGGATAGTTCAGGCACTATATTGAGTGTAGGTCACCTGTGTTTCAGCAGTGCTCAGAGCCAACACACATCACTGACCTGAAGCATTAAAATAGGCCACGGGTCATGTGTAGTGCGAGTGACATGCTTGCTGTTACATATCTTATATTGACCACTGGATTGATTGAAATTGGAGCGTATGAAAAACACTACTGGCCCTTAGCTGCTGCTTCTGTGATCAATTGTATTAATGAGTTGTAGTGACAAACCAACATAGGATTATCTTCAGCTTTATTCTGGCCATTTTCCTCTCCCAGCCTGTTCATTAACCTTCACTCTCCTGTTATTTCAGACCCTCACACTCCCTCCTGGCTTGCAGTAACGCTTATTCCTGCCATTTTGCCCCACCCACCTGCTCACCTGTTCTCACACCCCTTGTTACCCCAAGGCTATTTAAGAAGGCTGGGACACGGTCTTGAGCTATGGGGTAAGGCACATGCATAGTGTAACTGGAGCTGCGATGTTTGAGGGGTACAGCAGGCATAAATAAAGGGAGGTGTTGGAGTTTGATTTATCTTAATAGACTAGCCTCATTGATTATATCTAAATGTTTACAACTCACATATATGACATATGCATACTGAAAACTAGTGTGAATACGGTTTAACATATAACCTGTTTGATGTAGTAAGGATTAGAGTTTTTTATTTTTTTTTAAACACCCTCCAGTAACTCTAGACCTGGAGAAGTTTTTCAACTCCCAGTAGAAAGATGTTATCTAGGGAAAAGGATCACTAGAAAGATGTATTTAGGGAAAGGGGATATTAGAAAGATGTTATTTAAGATGTTGGACAGGGAAGGTTTGGCACACTCTGAGATTCCAACAGAATGAGCTAAACTGGGTCTAATTAAAAAATATTGTCGTATCCAAGGAAACGGAGGATGAGCTTAAAGACCAAAAGGCGATGTCAGCCTCATTATATAAGACGATGTAAAGAATGGAATAAATCAGTGGCTCTCCGGAGAGTGAACTCGGGTTGAATTCTTTGCTTGAAGAATAAACTCTATTGCAGAGGTCTCCAACACGGGGGGTCCGCGAAATTTATGGTTGATTAGACAATTTTTTATTTATTTTTTCCACAAATTTAAATGTCTTTAAATACACATTAACATGAATCCAACGAATGGATAAATCGAGGCAGAAGATGTTATCTTTCAGTCAGAAATACACACATTCAGCGACACACAGGAGCTCTCTCAAGCTGGGCACCGGTTCACTCACAGCGCGAGACTAGCCTGGACCTGTCCCTCCAAGCCTCCTGCACGCAAAGAGGAGGACCTGCCCCTATCACGAGTAACATGCTAGCTCTGTCAGGTTCCCCGTGATTGATCGAGAGCCTATTCAGTCCCCAGCTGACTAAGATACCAGACACAAGGACACACGTTGCAATATTATTTGAAAAGAAGATACCGTTCTAAAAAATTTTGTTTTTTAATTAAAAAACGACATTTACTTCAACCACGAATTAGTATTGAATGCACAATAACAAGGTATGTTTATACATACTCAGTTTAATACAAAACATAATTTTATACAATATATAGGGCCATTCTACCGAATTGGTTCAAAGTCAGGTTGGAAATATTTTTTAATTTTGTATGTTTTATTCCCAAAAATATGTCCGTATATATATATTGTACCATATCTAAAGTACACGTATCTAGTAAAAGAACCATCAATTTTTATTTAGTATTTTCATAATATGTTGGAATGTTTTTCCTCTCCCAAAAATTGTCACTACCGAAATATATAAACACATAACAATATACTAAAGTAAAAAAGTATTATTATTAACCTATTAAGATTGTGTTTCCTTCCCTCCAGGAAGAAGAGTATTTTTACAAATATTTTTTGAAGGTTTTCACAATTAAATCAATAAAAATGACATTTTTACCAAATTTCTAAGATCAATTTATACAATTCGTCAAAATCTAAATGCAATATTTCTTTGTAAAATGCATAATACTGATCATATTGATTCCAGAGTTGATGATTGATACAATTGAACATACATTAAACCAATCAGTGTCATAACATTTTAGTTGATAACTCAATATACTTTATTTTTTACAAAACATCCAGTGTTTCGGTAGTGACTGCACTGTTTCGGTTGTGACCACAGTATTTTGTTTGCAATGTTGTATCATATTTCCTCAACCTTTATGCTTAATCTTAACTCATAACATGCCTTAGGTTGGGAATATTACAAACACAAATGTTTTGTGGTCAATATAATCATTTTATTTTTGAAGACATAACAATTGTTCATCCAGAACCATTTAAAGTACAAACATTACTTATCAATGGAAAATTACCCAAGTGGGTTCAGTAAAAGAGAACAATAAAACATTGACAAATAATTGATATTATGTTGTACTGTATGTTTAAGAAGGTTCAGTGTCAGACACCATCACAAATCCATTCACAAATTTAGTTTTTCACATACTGCGGTGAACACTCTTGGGCTGATCTGAACATGCCTCTGTGAGACGTTTTGCTGGTGGAGGGATTAAGGTGACGACCTTGTCCACTGTGTACCAGATCTTGTCCTCTAGTCGCGGCCAATAAAAG
Organism: Cebidichthys violaceus; assembly: GCF_023349555.1. NCBI lineage: Eukaryota > Metazoa > Chordata > Actinopteri > Perciformes > Stichaeidae > Cebidichthys > Cebidichthys violaceus. The sequence goes on from NW_027176594.1 coordinate 7,620,158, forward strand.
CGGTTTTGCCCAATGTTGGGCATGACTTTGACCTCAAGGGCACCTGCAGACAAATAACGGATGAAATAAAAGGACATTGGGCGAGATATGATAAGTATTGCTTGTATTGGAATCTTATAAGACTACGAAATAAAGTTTGATTCAAAGGGAATGGGAATATGAGAATGGAAGATGGCCATAGGCAGGCCCTTTCCCGTGACCAGCTTCCAGGAAACTCCAGTTTACAGCGGTAAATCCCATCTGGAAAGGAATGGTGCTCAAGAGATAGAAGTTCTTCTTTCCTCTATATTGCATGGTCGGCCCATCGCTGATGAAGAAGAGTTTTTGGATCCTCGGATTGTTCTCCTTCAGGAACTGAAGAACTGGTTCAAGCAGAGCCCAAATGGCAGCAGGATCATGCTTCATGGAAGGTGACAAGGCACAGAATGTCAGTGTACAATCTGTGGTGTACACAACAGCATTGTGCAGTGTAGTCTGCCTGTGCGATGCTCCAAAATGGACTTGCTGCACCTCCTTTGCATATTTGCACTGCCAGTTTTCTGCACAGTCAATGTGAAGAATAGCTTCGTCTTCTTTCAGAGATATGTGCAGGAATTGTAGCTGTGTGTACTGGTGATGGATGTTGAGGCTTTCATTTCTCTCTCACAATTTCAGATAGAAATCAGCATTATCTACATGTTTACCATTTAGTCCACACAACACATTTATTTCAAAATGATGGGATTGAACTACTCACCATTCCATTTTGTCACTACCGAAACTTTACCATATGTTTCGGTAGTGACTGTTTTGGTAGTGACAATTCTAGCTATTTTTGAGCATAACTAAAGAATGCTAGCAAGTGGATGGCTAGCATACACATCTTTGAAGAGGTGTACACACATAAAAACATAATACTTTGCATAAAACCCCAAAAAGTTTACTTAATTGAAGAGAATATGTGTTCGGTGTAGTGACAATTCTAAAGGTTACATGCCGATTTTCAGACTTTGGAACACATTTATATCAAAAGTATGGGATTTAGCTACTTAACATTCAGCCATGAGGAACCAGGGATGCAGTGTCACTGCCTGGTAAAAAATGCAGGGGTGTGGCTAAAAGCCAGGCTCAGCCAATGGACTAAAACTCTTGTGTTTCGGTAGTGACATGAAAACTGGGGACATGATTTTTTGGGTATAGTTTTTTCATTTTAAAATTAAACCCACAATAAATCTAAATTTTACAACTTCTCTTTAAACTTAATCATAAAGATCTTTGAAATTACACCATTGAACAAAATCTAAAAAATGTTTTAAGTGTTATTTACAGAAATTGAAATTTAGATGTCAGGGCTAGGGACAGCTACTTCCCAATAGAAAGTACCCTATAAATGATGATTTTGTATATATTTAGCTTATCACTATCTAATTGAATGCCTTGGGTTTAAATAGACCATAACATATTTTTACTAAATATCTATGTCTGAATACTTAATTGTTTTGTTAAATAGTTTTTCTTGTTGGGGGACCACACTTTGAACGAATTCGGTAGAATGCCCCATATAGTAGGGGGTCCCTGCTCCATCTCTCTATCAGTTTGGGGGTCCTTGGCCTGAAAAACGTTGAAGACCCCATTTCCACTCATTCCCTGCCAGATTGTTAACGTTGCTTTATGCCTTTGTTTTCTTGCACTTTGTACTCTGCAACCTGTGACCTGGAATCTTAATCTGAGCCCTGTAACCTGTTTCCTGAAGCCTGTATCTGTGCCTGCCTGTCTGCAGCTTTTTCCTGCCCCATTCTGGTTATTACCGGTAGATTCTTAATCACTTCTGTTTGGACTTTCAGTAAGTAAGCTTAGATATCTTCACCTGTTCAATTAATCACTGAACTGCATTTGATTCCTCCTCCCTCTACTGCCTGAATTTGTGAATCAGCAGTTTGTTTCAGCTCCTTTCTCTCTTAGAGTCTTTGGCTTTACTGTTATGGTTCAAACTCACTGCTCTCATTATTGTGATTTCCAGCCAAAGCAGTTATCCATTTCATTACTAACGCTCACTTATGGGTGAAACTTAGGTAAATAACTGAGAAATTCAATTTCAGATGCGATCCAGTGACCTTTTCATTCCTGTGACAGCACATAAAAGAGCCCATTCATCAGGAATTCAGAAACATTATACAACTGTATTTCAGGTCAATGCAGATGTAGGAAATGTAGCCAAACATTATACATCTTCATCTGGCTCAGAGTCCAATGCCTTAGTCCTGGTTTTAAGGCTTGTTCCCTCTGTTTTAAAAGTATTTCTTTAATAAAAACACTGAGACAACCAGCTCCTGTCTCTATATAGATTAGATTTGTGATACACATCGATAGCTTTTTCTTTTGTTCGTTGTTTGTTTAATTTAATTATGTTATTGTTTAGTGTGTAGTTTGTTGGTTTGTTTGTTTATGAATTGGCTAACACTGAGGACACCTGTGGTTAAATGTATGAGTCGGCAGGTTTTTCTTTTTTTCAAGAAAAGATATGACAAAACATTTCCAATTATCTTTGCTGAATGTCAGGTGCCAAAAGAATAATTACACTTGGCCAAAGAAAGAAGCCGAGTTGGCCTCAGTGGAACTCAGTAATCAATCTGTCAGTTCAAAATGTAATTGTAATTCATTACGAGGAAATTGTTTGTGCTCTTATAAGAACCCTGGGTTGTGCTGGAAGCTATTTATGTACTTCGTGTCAGTGCCGGTAATTGCCTCCTCGTGAATGATAAAATCGTGATGTTTTCCATTCTACAGGGTCTGACCTGACCAATGTAGCAGCACCAGAGGCTAAACTGATTCAATAATGCAGTGGTGTTCATAGTGTATATAATTTGAATTAAAGATAAGAGACTGCAGTAAATTGTTCTTCCTCGGATTATTATTTAGGACAAGCATTAAAAAAACAGCCTTCTTACAATCAGAAATCAGAAAGAAATGTCTATTTCCTAATTTGTAACTTCAGAAAGGTATAGGCTACTGCCAAAGACAATTATTAATTACACTTATAAAAGGTATTCTTTTAGTCTTAATAAGCTTTTCTGTCTTAATGACAGACAATGACGTCTTTCACTGACGTGACTGGATCAAGCTGCGTTCTTCGAGGAAAACTAATTAACAGGACATTTCACTGCATGAGTTACATAAGAACCGGCAGGGTGAGAGAGATTTCTGTGAAGTCCCTTCTTTTTACATGGACTGTGTTTTGCAACGAATCCCCCCCCCCCCCCCCCCCCCCCTTATAACTGAAATATTTGTCTTTTTCTGTTCACTCATAAAACTATTTCTGAATCGCCGGAGGTTTGATAACAGACATTTTTTTTATGTATGATAATGTGTCTCAAATAGTGATAGACATCATCTATAAATCTTTTATACCCAACCCTGCTAATTAAATATACATGTACCCTGCTCTGTACTGCGCTTGTTGACAGACTCCATTTACAGACAACCGTTACAGTAATGGAAACACTCTAACTACAACTTTAACTATAAGTGTGGTTAGTTTAGTTTGGGTATTGGAACAGAATTAAAACAATTTAATTGAACTTCCCCAAGCAGGATTAATCAAGTACTTTTACTCATCTAATCCAACATACTGGTTAAGTATCATGTTTCAAAATATGAGTGCGTTTGCAGTGGTGTATACTTACTGTACAGAATATCTGCGCTTACAAACAAAGTCTATGCTTTGTCTGAAAGTGCAGATTCACTTTCTTTCCTCATTTATAAACTGTCACTGTGACATGATGGGGATTGGCCATTTTGAATTGTTTGATACTAATGAAGCTCTTATAGATTTACATTTCAGGGCCACTTTTTAGTCTTTGCTATATCAGACTTGGGTCCAGGATTTAGGAATTGTTAATGAAAGGTAATTTGATTTAGGATAAAATAAGATAGAACTTTATTAATCCCGAAGGAAATTCCTGTTCCAGAGCTTCAACAAGAATTACAACAGAAGAATAGCAAAAAAACAACAACAACAATAAAATCAAAATATAATCATATATGAAGAATAGAATACCAATTATTAAGTGTTAAAGAAGCCACCATTGCAAAATAGGATAGAATAGCAATAAGAGTAAGTTAAATAAATAAAGTAAAAAATTTGGCGGCTCTGACCATTCTTGTACAGAGCCTCTGTTTTTTTAGTCCAGTCCATCTTATTGTCTATGTGGACGCTCAGGTATTTGTAATCCTCGACGATGTCCACATCTGCTCGACTGATGTTGACTGGTTTCGTAGGGTTCCTCAGTCTCCTAAAATCGACCACAAGCTCTTTAGTCTTTTTGGTTTTGAGTTGCATGTGATTCAATTCACACCACTCAACAAAACTGTTGCAGCGCACGTCAGTACTCGGCCTCCTGTTCTATGCTGATACAGCCCACAATGGCAGAGTCATCCAAAAACTTCTGCAGGTGGGATTTTGAGTAGTAACTAAAGTCTAATTTCAGATAATGCCTTTCACAGGAAAAGAAATCCTGGCTGGCTGGAAACCAACTGCAGGCAGTAATTGTTACAGCTGCTTTTTATTAATGCTAATGTGTGTTATTTGTAAACTAACTAGTGTTCATACAGATGTCATGTATGCATCCTATCGATATCTATTTTATGTGTACTGTATACAGACCTTCGACCCATTGGTTAGATATATAAACTGAAGATCTCTTGAGACAGAAATTGTAGTTTAATAAACTATTTATGGACTGCAATGGCTCTACATGTATTGACTAATTTGGTTTAAACAAATAATGTAAATTGTGTACGTTTTGACAAGCCTTGTGGGGGGAAAACGCTTTAATTATCTCCCACACCTAAATCAATAAGTCATTAAAGGTTTGCCACAAGTCATTTTTGATGTAGATTCTGTAGAAATGCATTGATTTTTAAGGGGTACTGCAGGGATTTGGTTTTGCATTCCATTTCATGGATCAAGCTCCATTCTAATAAAAGAATATCTAGTGGAGGCATGACCTCGATGATTTCATATTACATTTTTTTTTAAACTATGAGTTTATGAGTTATTTGCACTATAGGCGAGGGTTAGTATAGGGCCCTACTCTACCTCCTAGTCAGCTCAATGGGCTGTTTTTATTACCACGGCAGTGGTCATTTGAGGCCAGTCTGTATTATTTGTTTTGAAGAAATGTGTGAGATTTTCAATAGGGCAGGGAGAACTTGTTTGATAGCTCCACAGATTAAAAAAAAATGGATGATGGACAGTATATTGAATGGGGAAACTAAATAGGCTGGCCGTCCCTTGAGCTACAAATCAACAAAAGAGAAAAAAAATGCGTTATGTTATTTGTAAAAAAAAAAAAATCTAATTGATTTTAACAAATAAATAGAAACATTTTAAAAGTGTGTTCATGGCATTTTCTCTTGTGTGCAGACATTTTTAATCTATTAAGAACAAATTTAAATCAATACTGATGATAAAACCACACATTCCTAGAGACACTGATATGCAGCATATCACTCAAATGAATCACATGTATATTGCGTATTTTGATAAACCTGAGATTAAGTAACATAAACTGTCATGTTCCACATCAACAAGTGACCAGCTGCAGAGACTACCACAATGTAATTGGCACTCACTCTGTCTTTGCGTGTTCATGTCCATTGATTGAAGTGTATCCCTTGGGTGTGTAACATACTAGCTTCCTATTCACTTAACTATGGTGATGAAGAAAATGACGGTGTAGCTCTTGGCCTCATTGAAGAACAGCTGTTAGGCTGGTGAAGCCTTTTGCAATTGTTCTTACATATTTTATCATTCAACAGACTAATGCAGTCTTTCAACCGGTCCCATATTGTGTTTCTGTCTTTTGCACACATTCATTTCCATGCACCTGCATCAATATACAAAGAAATCAAATATAGCAGAAAACAATACGGGACTTGGTATTCAGTTCAGAGCAGATGAAACTCAAAGCAAAAAATAACAGGTCGTAGTACAGCAGAGGAAAATAATTGGCATTGAGATATAAAAAAGCAGAGGATGTTGAATCCACCAAAAGCAATGGAAATTTTAGTTGGATTTACAAATAATGTGGCTAATTTGAGATTAGAATGAAGAATAGAGTAAGACAATTGAGTTTTAAGTTCATTCTTGAAACAGCAGTTAACAAAACAGTCTCATCTGAAGCTCCATTGAGTATAGTTCTGGAGCTTTTGATCATATCAAATGATCTTCGTCATGCAGATGGAGTTTGCCGAGGTGTCATGGAAATGGTAGATGTTCACTTCTCTTCTGGGCACTTTAAGGACTTGGAAATGTTGTCATGGAAGCTTCTAAGTTTCTGATCAAACTCCATCTGCTGAGAATGACATCATGTGAAACGATTGAATTTCCCGGAGCAACTAAATGTTAAATTTCAAGGTTAAGATTGAACTTCCATGCTAAAATTTCAGACGTATACTGGAGTTTTGTTCTTCTTCTTTTTATTGTGTCTAACTGGGATTTTAAAAGCTGACATTCTCAAATCATAAATGAAGGATCATTTTCCATTTACACCATGCAGCAGCCATGCAGCAGCCATGAGTAACCTCAATGACAATATATTTTTTATAAACCATTAATCCTCGGTGATAATACAATTGGGCCTATGAATACCTTTGTGCAGCTCTCAAAGGTCAATTTTACCAAGTCTTTCCAAAGGTATTCATTTAATTATCAAGACAGTTCACACCAGAAGAAGAATCAACTCCTGCATGTTTGCACCACGGTTATGATTCAAATTTGCTGGAACAAACAGTAGCCTTTAAATACAGATTTTCATACATTTGAAGAGTTAGCTTAAAACTCTCGTACTGTTAAATAAATGTATTCTATTGCAGAAAAAGACTATTAACTAAACGTGCATCTGTTTGACAAAGAAGACACTTCACTCTCTTGCTCTCAATTTCATCTTCTAGGATTACTAGCTGCTGTCGTAGACGCTCCCTGGTCTGGAACCAATAGCGGTACAAGCATTAGGTCACGTGTGGTGCTCCTCCTGCACGTCTTTGACGTTCAATGTGTCGGACCTGACGGAAACAAAGAGGGTGAGTTTCCGTGGGTTTTTCGTGGCATTTACTTCACTTTGCAACCTACGAATAGTTGGCTTAATGTACAAATTCCACTGTGGAGGTTGTCACAATGTGTTAAGCTACAACGTGCATTTCGTCCGTGCTGCAGTATATACGTGTAGCGTTGTGTAAAAGCACGTTAAAATGAACGTTTTATGCACCGATCTGAGTCAAAGGAGTGAGTGCAGGCTATCGATCCAGAGTTGTTCAGTAGCAGAAAAAACACTCAAGGACTCTTTGGAAAAATAATACTAGTAGCTCACATAGTAGCTCACAGCAAGCAGCACGTGAGCAGCACTCAAGTGCCAAATCACCATATCACATGCGATCAAGCCTCCCCTAAAAAGGACGAGAACCTTTTTTTATGAACTTTACGGTTATATCAATAGCTAAACATAGTTGGAAACTGTCTTTACGACTATATTTGGATCTTTCTAGATCCATGATTCCAAGTTTTTTCACCATTAAAGTAATCCAGTGATAGTTGAATATTACGGAAGCCCTACACGGACATGATTCAAACAAAATAAAAAATAAAAACCTGCAAAAATAATTACATTTTTTAACATCTTTGCTTCTGAACCACACTATGTTTAAATCCCACCAAGTGCCACTGAGGCTATCAACTGCAATTCATATCTGCACCATTACAGCCTCAGTCCAGACAGAGAGCGTGACTTCACGAATCAGTACAACGTTAATTAGTTGCGGCCCACCTCCTGTATGACATCATTTATAATATTACATTGGCACCTGTTGATATTTACAGTACCTGCATGTGTGCAGGTACATCCACCTGCATGTGTGGCTATAACAGCTAATACAGTCTGCAAAGCAAAATATGACAAAACAACAGAATCACTTGTCCTAGTATGTGTGAACACACAAATTGGACAATATTTTTTTCAAACAAGTCGAGTGTTGAAGTTGTAAACAACAACAATAGTGCAAATAATTAAATACCGAATGGACATGCATGGATAAACATATTGCATCACTGTGTGTAAGATTAAACAATCTCATTACATTACATTACGGTCATTTAGCAGACGCTTTTATCCAAAGCGACTTACAATTCAGTATCTATCTACACACCGTAGACGCAGCTACGGGAGCATTTTTTGGGGTTAAGACTCTTGCTCAAGGAGACATTGACACGAGACTAGCGGAGCAGGAGCCGGGGATCTCAATGCCAGGAATACAAATTGAGAATACTGCTGAAGAAGTGGCACTGCAAAGTTTTTCTTTTGTTGTTGTCAGCCCACAGACGTTTGCTTGTTGAGGCAGAAAAGTAAAATCAGAAGTGAAAAAAACCCCAGTGACGTCAGTCTCCAGACTGAAAACACAGAAACAGGGTGAACAGCACCGCCCTCAGGTAGGAAGGTAAAACAGCAGTCATACTTCAACATACATTATAAAACATTTGGTCATAGCAAACATCTATTTCTTGAATGTGAGAACATCAGGGAAATGTTGCTCCTTTCAGCCATAACAATTTGAATAAGGGAGCACTCATATTTTGAGAGTGCCTATTTGCAATGAGTTTTGTACTGTACTCTGTGAGGTTTATCATAGCTAACATGCATATTTATTATAGAACAATAAAACAATATAGTGATTACCCTGTCCTTGCAGATATGAGATACAATGCCACATTTCCTCATAAGGCCTGTGACTGTTGGCTTCATGTCTTCATATTGTAATAACACTGATTTGCATATTTATGGATTCGCACTTAAGAACTATTTGTTCAAGTGTACTACAGATTAATGAGGGACTGTTGCCCTGTGAATTCAGGTAAATAAGATCTGATACTACACCACTCAATCTCCGCTATAGGTTTTATAATGCTTAGTAATGCATAATGGTCTCGATAGTTGGACATTACAACAGTGCACCAGATATTTTTTTTTACCTAAAATTTGATGTATTTGGATCAACAAGTGTTACTGCAAATATCTGTATTGTAAATATCTAGTGAATGCTTATCAGGAAAGACAACCTTTATTATCAAAATGAACCTGAATGCATACCCTATTCTGTTTGTTTTGATTAGTGCAGCAGTGAAAGGTGCACTATGGGTCGCCTCGACGGGAAAGTGATTGTGCTGTCAGCCGCCGCGCAGGGGATTGGACGTGCTGCAGCAATAGTAATGAGCTTTAATCAACATTTCTCACTTGACACTTTTCCTACAAAATCCCAGAGGGAAAATTGTATATTGAATAGCTTATGTGTGTCATAGCAGTGCAAATTTTGACTTCATTACATATTTCAACCATTTTTTCATCCAAATGGAGGATTTTAATCGTCGTGACAGCCCGTCTTATCAGCCGTAGCAGCCATTTGAAAGTGTAGCACTGCAACAGTAACGGGCATCCAAAACATTTTTCTTCCAAATGCCTGTGCTACAGAAACACATGCTATGTACATATATTTAGTTTAAGTTCTAGTTATACCCCGTTATTATACCAAACGGGGGGGGGGGGCTGAATTCCACCAGGAAATATATAAGTTGTAAAAATGTCACCAATACGTTGTGTTACAGAAGCGGTTGTCATCATCTTGCTAGAAGATTATAAACTTTCTGTTGTGTATGTTTATAAGATGTTCCACATGCGCTGTAGATAACTGCTGTGATAGTGGCTCGAGAGACGACGCAAGCACAGATTCAGGGCAATCCCCAATATTCTTGCCAAAGAGATGGCAAAACACTTGAAGTTCACTCGCACATATCCTTGGCGAGATGAGGTCATCATCACATCCTTTCCCTTCAAGTGATGTCTTTAAAACCTGTGCCTTGTATTACAGGGGTTTGTGTTTTGTGGAGCAATTCAAATATAGAGAGGTCTATTTACGTCTCGGATCATTAGGTTCAAATCACATAGTATTCAAAGTTGTACTTGGTATGAGGGGTCAATTGAGCTTTTTTCCATTCAGTGTTTAAGATGTGCATTTTGATGATGTGGTCTGCTCTGTGGCAAATGATGCAGTCACTCCATCAGCTAGCAGGAGTGGAATGGATTTAAAGAGAGGGTTGAGAGATTAGGGCTAAAAATGTATTTTGTGTCTATAGATATGTGGTAATAAGATTGTGGTTTCTGCACTGTGTCCCGAATTAATGCTTGAAGTCAGGGGAAGTGACTATATGCATTTAGATGGAAATTCAGATTTGATAAGAAGTTGATCAAAGTTACCCACCTTTCACTGTTCCCAATCTTTAGTTTTCTTTCATAATTAATAGCGTATTTTTACAAAACAGCCATAGCCATTTTAAAATTAAAACATTTGTTTGAATCACAGGATCACACCAAAATATTGTATTCTACAAGGGAATACCTGGCTACATGTTTCATAACATGCAGACATTGTGGAACTGCTTCGCACTGATTCAAGTTTTTTCACCTGTGTAGGCATTTGCAAAGGAGGGAGCTCAAGTCACAGCAACAGACATCAATGGAGAGAAGCTGAAAGAGCTGGATGGCATTCTGGGTAAGGCTCATTTCTGTTGGTCTGAGGCTGCCACCTGCTGGGTAACCAGTGTTTTCTTCCCCCCCTTTTTGTCAAATGCTTTCACAACTTACTAACCTCTGTAACTTGGTAGTTTTTAAAAAGATGAATATAAACCTTTTTCCAAAGTCTTGTTTTTCAATATTTTGTAGGGCTGCAACCAATGAGTATTTTCATTGTCCATTAATCTGCCTATTATTTTCTTTAGTAATTGATTAATCAGTTGTTTTATAAAATAGTGAAAAATGAATCACAGTTCTCGTAGCTTTCTTATGACAGCTTAACTACTGATAATATAAAATGACATGTTTTAAATGTAAGGGCTTTAATGTGTTGCTTTTGCTTACAGTTGAGTTATACTGTATGAGTCAATTACTGCCAACTGATCTCCACAATACATTGATACTCTCCTAATTATCTACATTAAGTCAGTGAACAGTGGACTGATTACTACTAAACCATGCTGTCCCCGTCTTATCATTACCAATATATTATATAATAATCTATCATAATGTTAAAACAAACTGAATGCCCTTTTTTTTATTGTCGTTCCCAGTATCTTCAACATATATAGGCTATCCTTAATCTTTTTAGTTGTTTTCAATTTAGCGGATTTTATATTTTACATTGGTATTTTTCTTTCATGTCTTCAGGATAACTGACATGCTAGACGGTTGCGATATTTAATTTTCTACGTTTGTAACAAGCCGGCAGTACAGTTGAGAGGCACTTGTTTATTTAGGGGGCTGACTTCCTCATCTTAAAGTAGTATCTCCTGCAATGAAATGTTAAACACTAAAGACGAGGACAATTTGATTTTAATGTTTTATGAAACAGATCAAGCGTCATTCAAATAAGTGTTACCCTTTGTCCAGAACCAAAGTGCTCTTTCTCTCTTCATCCTACAGGGATCAAGACTAAGGTGGTGGATGTAACTAAGAAGGACCAAGTTGAAGCCCTAGCCAAGGAACATGACCATGTGGATGTGCTGTTCAATGTTGCTGGGTACGTTTTTCCTCTGGTCTGTATGAGGTCCTGAATTACTGAGTAGTGAAACTGACCTACTCTGCTTAATGCATTAAATCAGATGATATTCTATTTTATTTTGTCAGAAAACCTCATGAATCAATGAGCCACACTGTTGCACTGGATGACATGTTCCTTCAATACACATTAAAATCGGCGATGAAGTTTGTTTTGTAAATATTGGTTAGCACACCAAATAGTCCATAACAAATTATTCTATTTGCTCCTGTTTAAGTGATAGTTTCTAAAAAACTACAAGCGGTTTGATATCAGCCATTCTCAAAGACTGGATAAGGACCCACAGGTGGGTTGCACAAGATTTTATTAGGGCCGCCAAATAAATCTGCAGAATTTCTCTAAATTCTTTTAAAATGTAACATTTATATCTGCAGTACACCTTTGAGCCACAGTAGGGAGCCTGAATGTTCGTATTTTCTGATATTTGTAACCTACTTGAAACATTGAATAATATGAAAGGTTAGCATACATTCTGTTGGCTTAACTGATCAGAGGAAATAAGCGGGAGCCTGTTATCTCCGCCTAAGTGCATTTTAACATGTAACAAGTATTTAACATGTGTATATGTTTTTAGTAACACAAGTTGTGATTTATCAAATGTATTTCTCTTTTGAAAAAGCTGGTTTACCTATTAAGAATAACACAAGTTGATGCAAAAATGGCAGAAAAATTGTGAGGAACATTCATATATGCACAAATTTGCTCTTCTCACTATTTTTAGGGCCTATTGTGAATTGGGTCGTGGTGGTTTGTCATTTTAGATGATTACTTTTTTTGGTTTTTAAATGTGACGTTTATATTCAGCACCATTTTTTTAAAGAAGGGGATGTCATAAAGTATTGAGCGACATATTTTTGGTTTATACTTTTCATGGGATTTATGGACAATAACAAATATAAAGAATATTACCAGCCTCACTCTTTTGAAGTACGTACTGGGTGAATTGCGGTTCCACTTGTTTTTCTGTCTCCACATTGAGCACATTTATCCAACCCCTGCTTAACTACATTTCCAAAATCCCTACAACTTAAGGTTTAACCTCTTCTTGACCTATTGTCAATCTCCTTAACAAAGGTCTCTAAAGTGACACCTTATGAGGCTCAGTCAAATGTTGAGGGGGTTAACGCAGCATTTGGACCAGCATTTATTGACAGTTTAATAATTATATCTCTGATATATAAGTTAGTATTCCTCTTAGCTATACGTATGTAATACAATCCTTTGTAATGCCGTGAGATGGGAGTTTACATGTCATCTACCGTCTACAGGTTTGTGCACCACGGCTCCATCTTGGACTGTGAAGAGGCTGACTGGGACTCTACGATGAACGTGAACGTTCGGAGCATGTACCTCATGAGCAAGGCTTTCCTACCGAAGGTGACCCACTTTACCAGACGCTTAACCCTGCTCATCCTCCTGTCGAGAGAATAGGTGCTGTTGTAAATTGAGTGACATATGCTTTTCATTTGTTCTCATCCTTTTGTCCGCTGGGATTAGCTGTATTACTCTGAGCCTGTGGCATGATGGGCGGCGACTGCCCAATCACTAATCCAGCTTTAGCCGCAAACTAACAAAACTGTCTCAATGGGGAGTTTTAGCTTGAATCCTGTAGCGAGTCTCATTTATCTGTTACATAAAAATGAAAACCGAAGTCCGTTGCATTATTTTTACCAATTATATGCTGTTGATATGCCACCTGCCTGATTTATTTTGTCATTCTAGATGTTGGCAAAGAAGTCAGGAAACATTATCAACATGGCATCTGTTGCATCAAGCATAAAAGGTAAATAAACCTCTGTAGATCTTTACACTGTAAATGATTGTAGAACAAATATTATGCCCAATTAAAGGGACATTAAGTTGTTGAAGTATGACCATGTTCATTGTAATCCTCTTAGCTCAGATAATTGCTCTGCGAGTGACATATGCATTTCCTCGACACAGGTGTTGTGAACCGGTGTGTCTATAGTACCTCCAAGGCTGCCGTGATTGGGCTCACCAAATCTATAGCGGCTGATTTCATTGATCAAGGCATTCGCTGTAATTGTGTCTGTCCTGGTAAGTTTAGAGCCATCTGCAAAATAAAACCATGTGTCCTTTGATTCTTCATCAAGTGTTACTCGAGGTTGCTAGCATTTTAATAGTTCATCAAAACTGATGTTTTTAGAAAGATTTAAAGTTTTTTCATGTTTAAAGACATTGTGCATTTCAAAGATATGCGAGCCTTGAGTTTGTCCCTTCAAAGCCAGTCTGAACTCTTCAGACTTTTATTTGCGCAGCAGAACTGATCCCAATCATACCTATTTAGTTATCATAATCATTTAATTAGTCAAAGGGTATCTATATTTCTGTATTCAATAGTGTTGTGTTAGTGAAGGTTTTAGAAGAAATTTCTCTTTTTATATCTTCTCAGGTACTGTTGATACTCCATCATTGAGGGGTAGGATCCAGGCCCAACCTGACCCAGAACAGGTATGGAAGGCTTTTACTGTCATTTTCCCCAATCTTAATCTGACAGTAATGCCTGCATGGGTCATTTAACAGATCTTATCTTGGTATCTATTTGACATAGTAAATGCTTCAACTGTAACTCCTCTCTCTCTCTCTCTCTCTCTCTCTCTCTCTCTCTCTCTCTCTCTCTCTCTCTCTCTCTCTCTCTCTCTCTCTCTCTGTGTGTGTAACTCCTCAGGCTTATAAGGATTTCATGGCACGACAGAAAACTGGCAGAATGTGCACAGCCGAAGAGGTGGCGTACCTGTGCGTCTACCTGGCCTCAGATGAGGTGAGTGCTTGCAGATAATGCACCCAAGTCATACATGTATATGTTGCACATTACATCAATAGTCAGGCAGAGCTTGCAGGGCCGTAGCTACATGGTGATCCAGGCACTTTTGTATTTATTCTAAAAATGTTCTCGGCTCCTTCACAGTCTGCCTATGTGACCGGGACGGAGCAAATCATAGATGGAGGATGGAGACTCTGAAGAAACAAGCTTTTTTTGAAGCCCAAATAAAGTGCACCAAGAATGACTTAATCATTTTTTATTTTTTTTTGCATATTATGTTTACTGATTCTGTGGGAAAAAAAATCCCACGTTCAAATTTAAATCAATGCTGCAAATCTATGCAATGCCAAAATATTAATATTATGAATATGAATATGAAATTGTAATACATTGACTTAATCACAGCAGTATACATGTGTCATTACCTTATTATAAATACATCCATTGTTAAATATTTCACAAAACAATGTGGTAATGTGATTAATAATGAAATATGTTCAAACATTTATTAAAACGTCTTCTTCACAAACCCCCTTGAGTGGCTTTTCTATGTGACCCAACTCCCCCCCACAAACGAGGCACTCCTGCGCGCGGTACTTACTTAACGTTACTTGGCCATCACTAATCCGCCTCATTCCCAATTCCCAGCTGCTCTATCTGCCACATGACTGCCAGGAACGCTGCACACTGAAGGTTCACACGCGATGACTATGTTTACGATATGAGGTGAGCTGTTTTTTCCCCTTTAAATGTAGTTAACGTTACACTTTTAGGGTCTCTCTAGCTTAGCTACCGTACATGTGGAGAGTTCACTGACAGCTGGTGGGCGGAAGCACTCAAGTCAGCTACTGGCGAGGAATCCAATATCGGACAAGGCTTCCCTTTCGAATATCGATAATTAAACACGTCACAGCAGCAAGTCAAACTGTTATCGACACGTTGACGGTGGCGAGTTTAACTTGACGCTGAGATATTTTAACGTTAGTCCACGTTACGTTTTAGGGGTAGTTAACGATAACCACCGCTCCCTAAACGTCAGCTAGCTAACAGCAAATCAGCCTGTGGACGGTGTAATACATCGTGACATTCCGACGTTATCTCCCACCTAACGTGTCTATGCTGTCAGTGAAACGATGGGGTAATATTTTTTTAATTCAGTTAACATGAGGGCATTGGTAGTAAGCGTTAACTAGTTAGCTACCGCTGCTGAGAAAGAATGTCCATGTCCGATAATGGGCCCATTGTCCTCTGTTTCAAAGCGAGGCGTTGGATTCAACGTCTCCACTAACGTGAAGTAAGTACTTCAACTGTGGTTCCGTAAGTGAACGCCTCTCCAGCAGTACACTGAACCCAACGCCAGGACAAGCCAACCTTTTGGTGGCTAGGTAGCATCAGATGGCTACCGGTAGCTCTGTTGTTGACATTTGCTAAGATAACTCTAACCTACTTGCCCTCACGTCCACGGGCTAGATGAGCCATATGGTGGAGCTGTAAGCATTGATTAGTGTGCTCTGTTCACAAGTGGATTAGCTAACGTCTGTTGGCATAAGCAACTGCACATTGAAGTGGCGTTAGTTTAATGTATATATGGTTGACCCTTGTACAACGTTTGTGTATAACATAGTCCTGATCTATTGCTATTAAGAGTTCAGTATTTGTCTATTGTAATGAGTTACAGGTTAAGTGAACACAGCAAGCAGCACAAGGTATCCACTATGTAGCAACATATCAGCCTCATAGATTATCATTTAGAATTTTTTTCCCCTTACTAACATTGAACTATTTGAAAAATTGACATCTTAACAGTAAAAGCCTGTATGGTTGGAATAGTAGTGAACATGTTGTACACCTGTACCAACATCTTTTGTTATTAATCATGTATTAAGTAAACAATCATTTGTTTTCTCTGCTGATAAAACCATGTGCTGTGAATAGGAGCCTGAAGTCAGAGCCGGACATACAGAAGCAGAAGTGAAGGAACAGCCCATCAATGGCCAGCCCCACCCCTCTGTTGGATGTGCTGTGAGAGAGAGAAGTGAGTGGACCAGAAAATCTGTTGCCAGTTTGCCATGGAGGAGACTCAGCCCAAACCTGCTACCCCGGAGCCCATCCTTGTGCCCAATCCGGCACCCAGTCCGGCACCCAGTCCAGTACCCAGTCCAGTACCCAGTCCACTGCTGGACATAATCACTGTGCCTGCAGCAAACAATGTGGAGGTATAGTTTTTTTTAACTGTTCTCTGGTGTAACCTTCTTATATTGTGTTATTACAGTCTTAACTGATGTGTTTATAAGCCTGATAATATGTATTGTTTGTTGATAGGAAAATGACATAGCCTTTGTGTTGTTGTTTTTTTATATTCACTAAGTAAGATATTTTGAAATATGTGGCTCCTTTGTCTCTCACATTATGTTTTAGTGTTCTGCTATATAACCGTGTAATTAGTTGTTCACCTGAGATAATTTGTTCATCATTTATTGCTGTAATTCTTAAAGTAAAAAATATGAGTTAATGTACCATGACAGTATGACGATGAGGGTGTTCCGGGAGTCACATTTATCAGCAAGTTCATATCTTCACTGTATTATTTGCCAAGAAGCAGCCTGTAATCTGCTGGTATGATAGGGCATATGTGCATATAGGGCATAGATAGGGCAAGATACTAAATACGGGTTCGGCTATTAAAACGGCTCCAGGGACGTCTACCATTTTCTAATCTTTCCATAAGAAATGCATTCATATTTGTGTCAATGTGACACCTTTATAATCTGGTGCTTTGCGTAAAATGTTCCATTCATGTTGGCTGCTCAGCTACTTGTATAACGCCTGGATATTGATAGAAATGTACTGCATTTAATATTGCTGTCAATAGGCATTTTTAAGGCATTTTTTTACACTGAACTGAAGTCATGAGTTTAGTTATATTTATAAAAGCAAGATGTTACAACATATTGAAAAAAATCCAATTAGAATTAAGGTTGTCAAGCAAAATATCTCTTTTATCGTGTGTTGCGTCTACAGATGTGGTGTTAAGGCATCGAACAAAACATTATGTCCACCGGGCAAACATTACCTGTCCTTGTGCGTGCTCTGATCCTCCTTCTCCAGCACCTGAATGTGAACCAGATCCAGGTGGTGGTACGGCGCTGCTCCAGTCCAAATGTCACAGAGGAGACCACCTATTTTATTCCTCGGAACCCGGTGGTGGATGCTGGCACTAACACAGACCCGCCGGTGGTCTGCTGCCCCTTGCTCCACAGATTTTGCCCGTGTCCACCAAGAGGCCTGCTGGCCTCTCTTATTACCAAAGGTAAAGCAAGTGGGGGTCTCACGTTGGCTCAGTGAGTTCCTGCCCAGGACATTTATTGCAGGCCAATCCCTTCTTTCACTTAAGACTGTAAAAACTGCAGACATGAGTCTCTTGTATACTTTGAACTACTAAAATTTAGCAATTGTATATAAAGAAATACATATACACACAATATTTTATTTTATGTTCACATTACAAAACACAGTGACAGAGAAAGGCAGTCAATCATCATCAAACTCTTAGTTTTTATTAAATTACTTATCTTTTGAAGAAGTTTTAGAGGTTAATAAAAATGCAGGTAGTAATGTTGTCATTACAAACCCTATAGTGACTTCTGACATGACACAATAATCTAATGTCAGTCCCCTGTGTCCTTCTCCAGTCTTCCTGGCAGCTGTGCTCTTTGGCGTGGTGTGGTCCATCACCGAGAAAGAGTGTCTTCCAGGGGGAAACCTGTTCGGCATCACAATCCTCTTCATCTGTGCAGTCATTGGTGGCAAAGTGGTGGCTCTCATCCGTTTGCCCAAACTTCCACCGTTCCCACCTCTCCTCGGTAAGGCTGAGAATTTAGTGGTCGTCTGTTCATGCACAGGTGTGTTTATACAAGCCATTCATTTATTTAGTTACACAGACAATACACCATCTTTCAGGGTCAGTGTTAAAACTGCTTAATGCCTGCCATGTATTTGTTCAGAACAATTAGCCAGATTACACAAAGGCTCACCCATGGAATCATTATTTAACACTATAGTTCTACCGTAGAAGATTGATCAGTACATAGAGTATTCCAAATGTACAGTACAAAGAATTGTATAAATACCAGTATTAGCGCAAGTTGGTTTTAACAACTGCTTTTCAATTGAGACTCAAATCTGAGTTTTATGATTCCCAGTTGAAGCACTTAACCTAAACTAAAATGTCTTTGAGAAGCATTTGATTTACAAGCAAGTGTTAATGTTGTAGCATAAATGCTGCAAGATATTCTCTATTTATGAATTAAACAGGAGTATTGCACATTAGTAACCACGGACATATTCATTTGGTGACTTATAACAAAGTAATCTACCAACTGAGTCATTTCACCTTTGTCATTGATTTTAAAAAAGAACATGAGGTCGAATCAGACTTCTTGATTAACTGAACGACCATGTTACTCACTTGTTCCGTCCTTGTTTAAGTACACATTAGCTGCTGTTGGTTTGGATTCTGTTGGTATCTTTTAGTATTTTGCTGGTATTTTGTTATCAAATAGCCCACACCATAATGGTCCTGTTAGCTTAGCTTAAAATAAGACATATGTTGTCACATAATTATGAAATAAAAGACGTGAGTCTTGGTCAGGCTCTGGTGTAGTAAGCCTTGTTTTTACCTGAGGTGATGGAATCCAACCTAATGTCTTATTTTACATCATTAATGCCGGCTTTTTAGCTATCAGTAAAGGTTTGAATGAATTATAATATGAATTCCTGGTATTATGACTTTGGAAGTGGAAATCATAATCCATCAGCTGCACCCCTAACAAGATAAAAATCAAAGAAACTGGAGCCACTCCTTATTCGCAAATAACATCAAACGGTAGATTGAAGTACAGCTTAAATAGGTTTTGAAGTTTGTTTCTCTATAAACTTCATTTTCCTGTGTGTTTTTCACCTCAAAGAGTATTCTAGTCTACTGGTTCAGTGTCCGTTTCTGATAACAATAGTAAAAGATTGTGGTGTGTCCGAAGTCTTCTCTCCCCACTCATTAACAGTGTTAAATATGTGTTCTTTATGTATTATTTCCCTGTTGCAGTTCATCATTGTTCTTTGATTTGATTTAAAAACTTCTTTGAGAACCCATTTATCGTAGTCATAAAGATCTTAAACTCAGCACAATTTTCACCATTCTCAATAATGTTTTGTTACTTGGCAGGTGACTTTTTAGAGAAGGTTTGGATATTGTTGAAACTCAAGTTATTGGTGTTAGAAAACAGCAGTCACAGTCCTACAGTGGGTCTCAGTGTCCCAGGTGTCCCAACGTGAGCACTGCAAGTTCAAACAGCAGCAGGTGGTCTTGATTGTTGCTCTGTATCTGTGTGAGAGATGGTCCTAAAGGATCATCTGTCCCTCTCTCGCTCCCTCTGCTGTGTTGCAGGTATGCTCCTGATGGGTTTCATGCTGAGAAACATCCCAGTCATAACAGAAGGGGTGTACATTGACTACAGATGGTCTGCGTCACTGAGGAACATCGCTCTGGCTGTCATTCTGGCCAGAGCTGGTCTGGGGTTGGATCCCACGGTACGCTACATACTCCACTATTGAATCTTAGCATCTGCACACAGGAATGTTAACAATGAGGAAAAACAAGCACATCTGAGCCTTGTAGAAGATGTTACTAGGTTATGCAGCAGTGTTATCAAGTAAATGTTCAGATGTTCCAACCAATTAATGACTACACGAAAATCCTCTCCCTGTATAAAAGTGAATTGATGACTGTGACTCTGTAATGATGTGTGTGTCTGTGTTGTCAGGCTCTGAGGAAACTGAAATCTGTGTGTGTACGTGTGGCTTCTGGGCCCTGCATTATAGAGGCTTGCACCACAGCCCTGATCTCTCACTTCCTCATGGGCTTGCCCTGGGTGTGGGGCTTCATACTTGGGTAAATACAACACTACTTACTCTCCCACTCCATCTCCACTCTTCATTTTCTACTTACAGTATGTCTTGGACAGACAGACAGACAGGCACAGTTCCTTTAAAGAATATATTTCTTTTTTTTCATGAACTAGTAAGAAATATATTCATTATATAAATTTTAACATTATTTTTTTGAAATTTCTTCTTTTTATTAAATAATTTGGCAATGAGGATACAGATACGACGTGTAGGGAGAAAGAAAGGAGACCGATTTTGACTTGACTAGGTCTCGTTTTTGTGTAAAATGTCTTATATTTTCCCAACGGAAATACAATCAATCATTTTTAATTGACAACGTACTCCATTTATTTGCTGTATGAGCGGACGTCTCAGCTCTCAGAACTCCAGAAGCAGTTTATTACATTCAGTTACTGAATGGAGATGACAAAGATAAGTTAGACTTAAGCCGGGTTCACACTGAGGGTGAAAGCACAGCTGCCTGCATCCTTTCGGTGCCCATGTAAACCAATCGGGTTGCTCACACAGAATGCAGCACGGAGGTCCGTGTCCACCTGCTGATCTTTAGTGATAGATTCTGCATCTCGCGTTAGCAACTCTGGCAAGAAAACACACTGATAAGCTTCTATAAACAATATATAGGATGTATTCATAAAATTGTATATAAATGATCTCACTCTGATAAATGCTGAAATAAGCATCCCGTGCTTTTGACTTGCCTCCCCTCTCTTCTGAACAACATACTGTATGAATAAGAATCCTGTTCCCACAAAGCAGACAATAGAAAACTCTGCTCTCCAACAGTCACTAGAGCATATTACCACCGCTTATCCTCTCGATCACTTGTTGTCTAACAGGGTTGGGAGATGAGACAAATATATTGACTTTTGACAACAAAATTATTCTAGTGATTTTTTTTTTTGCTCATTTAACACTCCACAGTAAGTGCCTTCATATTTGTGCCTTGTCAGCATTCGTGTGACCTCGGTAGGTGGAATGGAAATTGCAACATCAGGTTTTTGAAACGGATGTTATCAGTGGATGGGGCCTGATGGAAATATTGTTGTACTGCCTAACTCAAAGTACATTTTTGAGGCAGGAAAGAAACATTGTTCATTTGCGCAACTTTGTAATGATTCGACGCTGGTTGAAAATCTGAAAAGTTTCCCTTTAAGAGGGTTTGAATTTTCTGTTCATTCTTTGTTTAAAGATTGTTAGCAACATTTTAATTATGATGATTGGAAATTTCTGAATTCAAAAAATTTCGTCTGTGTTTCAAGCCCAGCCAAATGGTTATCAAATAAATTTGAGACTGGTATCACATCTCGTCTACAGTACAAACTACACGCCATGCTGCAGGAATTCCTCCCTTTTCTATATCTCCAAGCATATTTAAAGGCTGATGCTTTCCTACGTTTATCAAAGGCAATTCTTTCATCTGTTTTCATCTCCTCCAAATTGTAGCTTTGTGTTGGGTGCTGTGTCCCCAGCAGTGGTGGTGCCCTCCATGCTGCTGCTGCAGAAGGACGGTTACGGCGTGGAGCAGGGCATCCCCACCCTGCTGATGGCTGCGGGCAGCTTTGACGACATTCTTGCCATCACAGGGTTCACCACATGCTTGGGCATGGCCTTCGCCACAGGTAACCAGTTTGTGTTTGCGTGTGTTTAGGAAGTGAAAGAGAAGAAGTTCAGACTTGAAAACACCACCTTTACTTCCAGGGGAGTGGCAGCAAGTTCAGTGCAGGTCAGCACGGAAAAGTATACGAAATAAGTAACTACTATCTGTAGTTTGTCAGGAGCTCAGCAGAGGGTGTGAATGGGCCGCTTACTCTTATTCAAAAGGGTTTTTTTTGTGCCGACACACAGTGCATTTTGTGTGTCATAACTCCAGTTTACCACAATGTAGAGTCTCTATGGGGCTATACTAAACAACACAAAATAACACCTTCAATGGTTACCCTACTACTGTCATGAATGGTAATTGTCTTCACACTTTTAGGATTATAAATTCAGTTTATTCTATTGTATATTTTTTTTTTCTGCTGATCCTTTTAGGCTCCACTTGGTTCAACCTCCTGAGAGGTGTACTGGAGGTGGGTGGTGGGACCATTGTTGGGATTCTTCTTGGCTTCCTCATCCAGTACTTTCCTAGTGTTGACCAGGTAGGCATGCTCTAGCAGCATTACTATATTAGCTAGTTTTACTATTTCTCAGTCATCCTTGCACCACTTGACACCACATTCTGTGTGTGAACCAACTTGGGAGGAGCCAACAGCAGCTTGTTAGAAACATCAGTGAAGTGCTCCACTTAAAATGATAAACGCTTAAGACTTATGATGAGAGCACTTTGGATTCATCTAAGTGGGGAAGGAGGAGATGTTTTTGTGGGTCACAAATGTCCTTACATAACAGAAATGACTGCACTATCTCAACTCCATCAATGTATTTTAATAGCCTGTCAGAATCGGTGTTTGTTAAATAAAAACAAGTAAACTACATTTTGAGATAAAGCACTGTTGTAAAATGTCATGAACTACCTAGTATCTGCCGACACCTTACAAGTGTTACATAGGGCATTTTGTATTTATAGGTTTAAGTATATTAAATTGTTCTATATCTAATTATTGACTGTCTTTTTCACTTAGAAACACTTGGTCATAAAGCGATCCTTCTTGGTGCTGGGTCTGTCCGTCTTTGCCGTGTTTGGCAGCAGTGTGGCTGGGTTTCCCGGCTCCGGAGGCCTCTGCACCCTGGTGTTGGCCTTCCTGGCTGGCCTCGGCTGGGGGTCAGAAAAGGTAACAACATATGCATGCCATACAAGAAGTACATAGATCATATTTGTCAGCTCTCTACTAACAATAATCCACCTTTTAGGGCTTTTGGCAAGAGAAGTACGGTATATTTCACAATTATCGAGTTTATTAAGCATACTTTTTTACCAACCTACTGGGTTGTACAGTGCGTCCTTCATTGTCTACACTGCTGCATGTCACAGATATAACCTCCATAAAAATGTCTGTTTTCTGTCTGTCTAAAGGCACGTGTGGAGGAAGTGGTGGGGTGGGCGTGGGACGTGTTTCAGCCGCTACTCTTCGGACTTATAGGAGCAGAAATTCGAATCTCTGAGTTGGAGGGACTCACAGTTGGTAAGACGACCACACACACACACACGCACACAACATAACAAATTCAGGTGACTGCTTTTACTGTGAGAGATTCAAATGTGGCGGTATGGATGTAAATAGAGAACATTTCCATAGTCAAAAAGAGGCTCCAGGAGATTTAAGCTCTCTGACTGTGTCCAGTAAATACTAAAACCTGATTCTGCATTTGCACTCTTGTACTGTACTGTATATGAGTTACCTGGGAAATTTCTTCCCAAAAAAGTAATCTTATTTGAGCCAGAACAAGTATATAAAATATAATATTTTGGTGTTCTGCAAGTAGCAGTAGTTTAAACATAACAAGACACCAATTTCTAGGAAATAACTTATTATGGATGAAAACATGACAGCTATACGAGTACATGCCCCTCCTTGCCCACAGCAGTTGAGGGGAAGTGCTGGTGATGTAGTAATTGTTGTTTTTTGCATCGCAGTATAACCAATATAGTGTAACACCTCTGTGTGTATCTGTGTGTTTTAGGTCTGGGTATAGCCACGCTGCTCATTGCCCTGCTGGTTCGATTACTGTTCACCTTTGTGTGTGTGTTGTGTGCGGGCTTTAACATGCGGGAGAAAGTGTTCATAGCTCTAGCGTGGATGCCCAAAGCCACAGTGCAGGTATGTCAGTGCTGAAATATGTGTCAGCGGTACACTCAAATGTTTTTTTCTTACTATCCTATCATTGTGAGCAGGTATAGAGTAAACACTGGTGTCCTTTTCCTCATCAGGCAGCGATAGGCTCCACAGCTTTAGACATGGCCAGGGCGAAGGGCGACAAGCAGCTGCAGAAGTACAGCATGGATGTGCTGACTGTGGCTGTGCTGGCCATCCTCCTCACAGCACCTGTAGGAGCTCTTATCATAGGGCTCACTGGACCTCGCCTCTTACAGAAACCAAAGAACTCTGCCTGTGGTGAGCGAGTCAAACAAAATTTATCAGCCTTTTTCTTAGGTAGGTAAAGTCCTACGTTCAACTCGGCTCAACACCCCCCCATCGCTGTGTTTAAATAGTGAATATGCTTTTCCCTTCCTAACCTCTGTGATAGATGCATCCACTCAGATAAGGATTTGCATAGTTATAGGTTGCCTCTGTTTACCCCATCATTCATGGCCTTTAGTCTTTTACATTCACACAACACTGGCATTGATTCCATTATAGTTTAGTACACGGTGCAAAAGTGCAACTCACGGTTGCACGCCATTGTTTGTTTACTACTGAATGTAACTAGCATGTAATCGGGCCTTAACTGAAGCGTTTCTCATGACTTTTCCCTCCTTCTGTCTCCTCTCCATCTTTGCTAGGTACTCCAGCAGGAGATGATGACAATGAAACTCCCGTCACCTATGAGAGCACACTCTGACATCACCCGTCTTCGTCTAGTAAGCAAGGACATTCAAAGAGACTTCCGAGGTGCTTTCACACTTGGGATATCTGAGCTTTCCTTCAGCCACCGAGTGGCCCCTTCAGTCTCTCTATCTGCCGGTCAGCTCCTGATGTTTGCCGTGCTGCAGGAACACATGAATCACTCTGTATTTATAGCCTCTGGTGCTTTCCAGGCCTCAGGCTCCAAACAAATGACCCACACGGTCATGCTGTATGACAGTATGCAAGAGACGGTTTTGCTTTTGGTCCTAAATTAACTTTTAATCAGCTATATTAGTGTGAGGTATGAATATGGTTTACATTTTTGTAAAGGTGGATATTTTCTGCTGCCCATTATATTCACTAAATCCACCTTTTGCCCATTTGTATGACAACGTATCTGTTAACTATTTACTGTATTTGGACTTGAACAGGTGGTAATGATGTTTTTGTATTAGACGCTGTTTCCTTTGAAAGGCTGCATCATTGAATGCACTGACAGTAGCAATATTTTATTGTTTTAAATTAGACTACAAAGTTGAAACACAAGTCTTTAGGTGTTCAGCACTCGGTATGATATTTGTACAGATGTTTGTGTATTTATGTTTTAATTAAATGTGTATTAGCTGTGTCTTGGTGATGAGAAGGGTTTATATAGTTAACAAATACTCAGGAGAAAAATAATTCACACCACTTTCCTCTGGTTTACACACAGTGCTGCTAAAACTACCGAAATCTGCTACAATCACTGTCGGCTTTCAATGTTCCGAATGCTCAACATTGATTGTGTCCATATTCAAAACATTCATGTAAACCCAACTGTTGATTGTAAGGGAAAGTTGATTTTTCACATTTGCTACATTTGACTTTTTTTTTATTACAGAAGTACGCAGTGTAACTTTGATGTTTCATTTGAATTTATTTACATTGCCTCATTGTGTATTAGTATCAACTATTTATGATAAAGCAACAGAATTGAGCGTTAGTTTTTTACCAAATATTCTTTAAACAATAAATTATGAAATCTACCAAGAACTGTTCTTTTTTTTGTGTAGTGATAGGATAATAGCTTAAATTATTACTATGCAAAATATTTGTACAGTTCAACTTAATGTGTGCTTTATGTCCTTAATTCAAGTCACTGTCCCTTTTAAGATTGGGCTTCCAATCTGTTTGTTTTCTATCCGCACTAGCAGCCTGGGTCTAGGGACGGCTCATTTGGTCTGTCAGTTGGTCCAGACTGAAATATTTAGACTATGGATTGTCATGAAATTTGGCACACATGAAAGTTGTCCAGAGCAAGAATCCCACTGACTTAGGTTGTCTCCTGACCTTTCAACTATCATCATCATGAACTTCACATGTGGTAAAGATTGACACCCCTAAACATCTAATGCAGAAATATGACCCTGAATGCAAGTTCTAGAACAAATGAGTAGATGATTAGATCGTGATTAGTACTCTGTTACCTCATCACTCATTTCAAATGATTTCAGCTCAAGGTGTCATGAAGTATTACCCAGTCGTAATATTGAAAGAAGAGAATGAAGCTACAGTTCTGTTTGCCAAAAACTGTTTGAGTTTAACATCCCGACTATTGCTTTTTACAAATTAAACAGAGTAGTCGATGCAAGCCATCAACTTACAAAAGTTCATAAAGACATTCATAGGCATCATTGTGGAAGTATAGATCTGAAGATACAAGCCGTTCATGTATAAAATAATGCTGATGAATCGAGGAGGAATATTCCAGCAGGTCGTCAACGATGCACAGCCATTATGAGAATACAGAAGCAAGACGAGAAGAAACGGTACAGAGCTTATGCTGCAGAAGTTACTTTGTGAAACCTCAACACCGTACTGAGGTTAAAACTGTGTATGGTTTGAAATGTTTGTAGGCAACAGAGTTGAAAACTAAATTTAAACTCAAATGTTTCAAGGCTATGAACAAAGAAATATTTGACCATTTCCCATAAACACAATAACTTATGAGAGAATAAATCACATCCTGAAAGAGTGAACAGTATGCTGATATTTGGCACACAGACAAAATAAAACCTAAGAATCGTCCAAAATGAAGACATACAGTACAAAATGTTGGTTACGGGTTGGACTACTATCAAGTATTTCATTTTAAACAACCAAAAAAAAAAAAAACACTCACTCTGATGGGTTCAGAATATTGAAAGTCATCATAAGATCAATGCATTTATGTTTCAAGCTTTCCTCTCAAAGTGGTCCCGGTGATTTGTAATTGATTCCAAAAAGAGTGAGACATGATTACAATTTAATTTACAGTCATATAAAAAGGCTGTTAAAGTAAAAGTGAACAATGAACAAAGGCCCGAAAAAAAAAAGCTTCCTTACTGCTTGATATCAGTACAGAACCTAAAATACCGTTTCCACACAATAAAATGGAATTTTATAGTTTTAGGTGTTTTAGGACCACTTCAAATAAAGACTCTGATCGTCCGCATTTCTGAGCAACTTAAACATAATACCAAGACTTTTGTTAAAAAAAATATACATAACAAAAAGACTAAAACAAAAGACAGAAATAGACAGAAAACTAGCTGTTAACTATGAAAATCAAAGACTGGGGAGGTGAGAGGAAAACTCCCATCAGCAGCCAATTATAGTATCTTCTTCTTGAGTATGAGCGGTCCCACGTTGTCTCCAGTTAGCTCGTTGTGCTTTAAGTGTGACCTGTCACAAACAGGAAACTAGAACAGGGAACAACCCAATGTTAGCTGATAGGCAAGATACAAACACATTGAACTCCTTACCCTGACTTTAAAAATAAATGCCTATATTAATAAATGACTGGGTTCAGTAATAAAAATACAACTTATTGATCAGATATGTAGCAAATGAAACAAACTGCCAGTTAACTATGAATGGCGATATCTCCATGCATAGAGAAGAGGTACAACTTACAGTTTTGGAGCGCCAACAGCGACAGTAACACACACTTGCGCTGTTCAGGTCCTCGATGTCTATCTCGTTGACCACTTTTGGGTTCTCTTTCTGGATCTTCAGGTTGATCAGACTGTCTTTCTGCTTCTTCTTCTTAGGGAGGAACGGGCGAATGGTCAGATAGCCCAGCAGAGCCAGAATACCCAAGAGAGGCAGCAACCGGAGCCACTCAGACACTACAGACGCATCACAAACATCACACATAAAGTTATTAACCCCGGAGATTATTTACAGATGAATCAATAATGAAAATAAACGTTGGCTGCAGCTCTACTTCAAGTCGCATGTCAACTTCCTTTTGGGAAACCCCATTGTACAGTCCACATGGAGAGGACAGACAAGTGAAGTGAGGATTAAGCACAGTTATGTAATTTTGCTATTAGCGATGAGTTACACCCCACCTCCTGGAACTTTTCACAATACTCTTATGGCAATTAAAATACTTTCCGTAAAAGGATTTGATGCCTAATGGGACGTCGCTAATCCTTAATCTCTTTAAGGATTTATATATCACATGTAGGAGCGCTTGATGAGTCGTCCATCTTCTAATCTGCACTGACTGACTCAATTGCTCATTTTTGACACAAAACACAACTTCATAAACATGTTTTAACATCTGGCAACATCTTAAATTAAAGCAGACATATCAGGCTCATTTTCAGGTTTGTGTTTTTGGTTTCTACTAGAACATGATTTCATGCTTAAATGTTAAAAAAAAAACCATATTTTCTCTTATACTGTGTCTGTCTGTATGTATATAACTGTATTCACCCTCTGTCTGAAACGCTCTGATTGGTCAGTGCTTCTGGACTTCAGTATCGGGGACTCACTAGCTGCATTCCAAATCGCCGCGTACTTTTTCTTTTTACTTTTAGTACTGCAGCTGCTCTTACAAAGTACTTACTGGTGCATGCTGGCTTGCATACTGCAAAATGCACATCCTGGTATTTTTTGGCATACTGCATTTGACATATAATGTATTGGGACATACTAAATCTTTTTTTCTGGCATTCTATATAGTATGTTAGTGTTGGTTATTGTATGGGTTATTATATTTAGTATGGTAGTGTGGATTTTAGAATGCACGGAAAGCCTGACGGCTTGATTTAAAGGCACAGTGTCTGAATACAAGCTGTGTGCATATCTCTGGATGATGTTTATTGAGCATTTTGTTACGTTCACAGTAGTTATACATCACATAGACCTGCTTTATAATACATTTAATAAAAGGAAATCTCACTTTCGACAAGATGTGACCTTTATAAAACTTTCACAAGCCTAATCAATTAGTACTAATTAACTCAGTCACTGAAATCCTCCATCTGTTGCGTTTCATGTGTTTTTGCTTTCATGGCCTTCTCAGAGAGGTGCTACTCAAATGGTTGAAGCTTGTCAATTATCACAGGAGCATTTCAGCCAGGCAGGGCTAGCTCAGCTTTTCTATACATTTTGGGGCTATTTTTAGGCTAAATGTGATACTTTGCAAAGATCTGTGTTGGCTGTAAGGTCAGGTTGAAGTGGAAAATCTGCTTCAAGACAGACTTTCACTTAGGTTTTCTAAACCATTATTCTTTATTTCCTTAATTTAAACTGCACACTTGGGCTTAAAAACTGTGAATATTTTTTTTCAGTGTATGATTCAGTCTCGTTGTTAATTAAGGTTTTGCAAATAGCCAACAGCTCATGATGTTGTCCAGTAGAGGTTTTTTGAGACCACAGTTTCAAAGAATATCAACGTTTACCATGCTTCAGTTTAGAAGAGCAACTAAAGATTATTCTTTTTATTTATTTGATTAATCATTTCACCTGTGAAAACACCAGAAAACAGTCCAAGCCCAAGGTGACATACCAGGTTGGTAAATCTACTATAATGTGAGATAAGAATAAAGCAGCAAGTTCTCACATTTGAGAGGCTGGAACCATTAAAGCTGTAAAAATGACTTAAATCATTAGTAGATTAATAGGTTAACAGTGGCAACTCTGCTCTAACCAACTAATATGATCACATGAACATCTTCTCATTTGCAGGGACCATAAGAATTTGGGGATTTAGTATGCCAAACAATAAACTTGAAGTAGTCTGTACAACCAGTAGTCTATGACTACCTGCCCTGCCTGTGCATCCTTTGACGGTATGAACTGGTTACATATTGTGATAAACAGCAGAGGACAGGTTGCAGCTTGTAAGATGCGACACTAAAGTGTATCAACATTCAAACACAAAATCTAACTTAATTGTGGAGCGTATTGCTTTACAACGTAAAAGGTCATTACTGAGTTTACGAAGTTCCCAAACAGAACAAATTAAACGATGATAAAGAGTTGTATTGGCGCCCAAGCAGCCCTTGGTGACGTGTTGAAGGACAGTCCCAGTTACAGAGCAGGCTAGCGTTAGCTAAAGTAAGTTTGTGCTGTGCCTGAAAAAGTGAGGTGAGAAGTCATCTTCACTTGACAGTCAGAAGTTGTCACACAGCTGCAAGTTAATTACCTGTCAACCTCGCAAATCCGCCGATCGTCTCCGGAAGCGGAAGCTTCTTGAGGTAGGCTGGGAGCTGGACTTTTATTATCCTTGACACGGATTCTAAAACCATCTTGAAAAGCTCAATGTTGCAGGTTTTGTGTTTGACTTGAGTAGTTCCTGGTGCTCGTTTGTGTCACTGCGTTCATTTCTGAGCGCAGCTAGTCACCGGTACGTAAAACTCACACCGTGACACCATTTGGAACACGGAAACGTCCGGAGAAGACGTACGTTGAAGTGAACGTGAATACACGCAACGACGACCTGTGACGCTGGAGTGTGTGACCAATCAACGTTAGAGGAGTTGGTGGCTCATGATTGGACAACTTGAATTCAGCTTGAATGAGGTGGTTTCTGTCTACTTCGTGTGCTCCTCGTGATGTTCGTTTTTTTAAACACGTAGATAATGTTTAATAAATAAAGCAACCTATGAAAAAATCAGTTTGTGATATCAGATGGTAATATAATTATATCTATATATCTATCTAGATAGATAGATAGATAGATAGATAGATAGATAGATAGATAGTAACTTTATTGATCCCGCGAGGGGAAATGATTTCGTTACAAGCAGCAATAGGTTCCAGAGCAGCAATAGGTTACAGGTATAAAAATCTTAATATTATATATAAAGAAAAAAGAAAAAGAAAAATACACATGTCACAATACACAATATATACAATTATACAATTATAATAGAGTAAAGATCTAAAAATCTAGATAGATAGATAGATATGCACTGTGTATGGTGTGGAACATGACATCAAATACAATGCCAGTAAGAGTGCTATCTTGATCTGTAGAACCAGAGAGAACAAATGTCTAAACTTCCCTGACTTCAAATTGTCTGATAACAATCTTGGTGTCTGAGGTGAAGTAAAATATCTTGGTCATTTTATAACAGAACAGATGACCGATGATAATGACATTTCTAGGCAATGTCGTAGGATGTTTGCACAAGCAAATACTCTCTCACGCAAGTTTGGTATGTGTACAGATGGAGTGAGGATGTCTCTGTTCAGAGCATATTGTACACCACCATGTGGTCAAACTACAAAAAAAAGCTTACAGAGACTTTAAGTAGCTTATAATGATGCCATGAGAATATTACTAAAGAGACCGAGATGGTGTAGTGCAAGTGACATGTTTGTGGCTGCAGGAGTCAATACTTTTCAAACCCGTTTCAAAAATATTGTATGTATTCATTTATTTGTTGGCTTAGTGACTCTGAAAATGAGATCATCTTGGTTTTTAACCAACATAAGGTTTAGTACCACACGCTACCAGTCCCATCCGTGGTACAGCTGTCTCTTTGTAAGGCATTGTTAGGCCTATGTACTTTTATTGTTCTTGTATGTAATTTTATGTATTTACCTTATATGGACCCCGAGTCTGAAATAAAGTTTGATTGATTGATTGATATATATACAAATCTATTTACACATTGAGAAATATGTTCAAATATAATATAATCTATACATCGTTACATTTTTCATATTACATTTATTAAGCTGATAACAATAAGTTCATTCAACTGTCAAAATGTGGTCATTTTGAATAGGCCTGCACTCTCTCCGTCATTTAAAGTTACCAATCTTTTGACCACTTTTCTATAATAGTAGTCATGGTTTTACCTCAAAGGATTTCTCATCAGGTTACAACTTAGTCCATACAAGATATTAGGTGTCATAATGTGACATTACTTTGTGAACATTTTAGGGCACTGGTCCATCGTCTGGATGCGCCAGACAAATAGTTTGTAAGAGAGATATGTTCTCAAGTATGTACAATTGCACCTTGCAACAGTTATGGTTTAGAGTCTAAATTCCTGTTTTTTAAATAGCAGTCGAAAGATGCACAACCTCATGGGACAACCAATTATATGTAATCAATGTTATGGTGTTGTGAGTAAGTCTGCAACACAACAATTGTAGATTTGCTTTTGATAAAACTAAATATCCAATGAAAAGAAAAAGGAAAAACTCCTGCTGTCCAACCTCCAGGAACAAGGAGATGACAAACCAGACACGCTACACTTAAGAAACAGGAACTGGGACGCCATAAATTTCCGGAATAAATTGATAAATAAATAAATTGTATCATTTACGGACAGTGAAGCAGGCTTCTCACATTTTCACAAATTTGCAATACCCTAATAGAAAAATGCTTCCATAACAAGAAAAGGTCAGGTCATATCTTCACAGTCAATTAATTAAACAAATATTTACAAGCAAAATGTAGCTCCGTGCATTTTAAATTACAATTGAATACATTTAGTGAAGTAAAAACTGCAATATTCCCCTGTGATGGAGGAATAAAATCTCACAAAATGAAAATACATCAAAATAAAAGCCTATTTAAAGTAAATAAAGCACCAAACACTGATTCAATAATTGTTAATACAACATATGTGGCCAAATAATTTACTGACAGACTCTAGAGAACCCTGTTCTCTTGAATACATGTAATAACTCAATTGCAAGAGGAAGTAACATACAAAGTGACAGTTACTCTTCAATTAATCCGTCATATAGGCTCATTTAATGTATCCAAATTAAGGTTTTTCATTATATCTTTGCATATATTTTATTTTTGATATGAAGATGGTTACTGTCGCAGCCATTTTGAAAAAGAAGTCTTTCGAGTTCAGAAAGGTAGAGGTGGGGTAATGCAATTTGGGGCAAAACTGCCATGAGCCTAATTGAAAAGGACATGACAAGTATTATTTTAAATGACAAAGTATAATTTGTGACAACAATGGCCGAGTGTGTGAATCATTTTTGAACCC
The DNA here is from genome assembly GCF_023349555.1 of Cebidichthys violaceus. Classification (NCBI taxonomy): domain Eukaryota; kingdom Metazoa; phylum Chordata; class Actinopteri; order Perciformes; family Stichaeidae; genus Cebidichthys; species Cebidichthys violaceus. The sequence continues at coordinate 7,653,331 of NW_027176594.1, forward strand.
ATCACAGGCTGCCTGGTGTAAGTACTCCTACAACATATTTACAAAAAAAAAGGAATATCTTAAAATTAATGGAAATGGACCATTGACTAAATATGTTTAATTAAAATGTACAACAGTCTGTTGAAAGCTTTGCATTTGCTTATGGCAATCGAGGTGACATTTAACCTACTAAAATGATCCATGTGGTTGAAGCGACCTCTAGTGCTAGCAGGGTTATTCTTTCACGTACCCTGTTAAGAGCTACATTACCCAGAATGCCTTGTGAATTGAGGATGGCTATTAATTTGCCTGGAAAAAAATGCGATTCCTGTGTCTGTTTCACACCGTATTCAAAACTCATAAATACATCTATTAGCAGGCAATTACCAATGGATATTGAAACCTTGGACCTCACTAGGGAACAAACAGATGTTTTCAAGCTCACTTAATAATCCAGATGGGGATATTTATAGTCAGCTAAAATGCGTGTGTCGGGTCCTCAGCCTCTGGTGTCATTGGTGAATGACCGAAGATGTCTCACAGCAGGTTGTTTGCCAGGCTGCTTTGTAAGTATTTTACTAAATTATAGTTTTTAATCACTTGGAATGTTTGACAGTTTAGTTTCTGTCACATATGTATACTCATTGGTGTTGTGCTACATAAGCAGAGCTTTGCAGGCTCGCTTAATCGTTCACTGGCTAGAAAAGCTTCCCTTGGTTTGCTGTCAGTGAGCTTCCAGGCTAGTTAGCCACATTAGCCTACCAACCGTCCAATGTTGTAGTATCTCGTAACAGTTAGTTAGCCAGCCAGCTAACTAGCTAGCTTTTGCTAACGTCCAACTGAAATGTAACTTTACCCAGAGCTGCCTGCTCCCAGGCCAGAGCAAGTATTGATCTGTGACCTTCCATGTCCTCTCGACTAAACGTAGGTCCATGTTCTCTGTTCAAGTTGTTTTTGTTAGAGTAACTTAACGTTAGCTCATGTTATTTGTCAATGATCTGCAGCATACGTGGTTAACGTTACAGCTTTGAGCATTTTTGTAGATATCTGACACCTTAGTTGGCTGTATAGGATGCATTGGCAAGCTACAGTTCTTGCTAGATTATTATGATATAGCCGTGATTTAGCAGCTGTGACATTGTTGGGACGTTGAGCTAAAGTGGCTAACTGAACTTTGTAACGTTACAGTGTCAGTTGTCTCTGGACAGAAGACCAAAGTTCATTGTCAGTGAGCCCAGTTAGAAGCTTTCATCTTACTGTCAGTTGTATTATATGTAGGGACGCACTATTTTTCTACTGAGATAATATGTTTTAAAATACATGCAGGTACTTTTTGAGGGTTACAAGCTTCTGTTATGATTGCCCATATTTAATGTGTTAAGGTTACTTTGTTGAGCTTTGAATAAAGAGTCACCGGTAGTCATCAGAGTTATTTCTATCTTCTTATGCCTTATTTTACTTTTTCGTTTGTTACTAGCAGGCATCTCTTGTTTGAAGCCTTTTTCTTACAGGGTTGTACCCACTCACATGTGATAGGTCGAATTTATTTGCTCATGGTTTCAGCACATCTGTGTGTCAGACTAGTGCACTGAAGAGAGGCAATCAGATTTAGTGTAGCGTTCATTTAGGTCATAGTGTCATATCATCTGTTTAAGGAGTGAAACATGAATGCAATCAACAAGTTGTTTTTCAAGTATTTGTTGATTAAGTGGTTTACAAACTGTCAGAAAGTACTGTTAAAAGGCCAGTGCAAGTTCCCAGCACCCTGAATGACATTTGAGAATCTGTGTTAAAAAAATGTGGCCTTTTGTGTAAAATAATACATAAAATTACAATCCTGGTCTGTACCATTGTCTTTGGTGCCATCTTTGGCGATGAGCAGTATTTGCAGGCATGTTATTGGATCTTACTTTCGAGAGGTCCTCACAATGTTGTCACAGTTGTTGTTGCATGTTGGTAATACTGCAAATGTAAGCGTTTTCATCAGCGGGCCGTAGGCTCAATCACCATCGTGCTAATCACCTCGGCGATAGATAGTGAATTAAAAGTGTAACTCCAGTTTTTGTTTTTTTTTAAACTGGACCCTATTTTCCCATGTTTTTGTGTCTTAACTGACTAATTTGGGAATATTCAGGGAGAACGGGAGAGTTATGGAAAGGACTCTAGGGAGAAATAAAAGTTTTTCTTACCTACACTTTCTGTTTGTTCTTGTGTCATGTGACTTGTTGTCGGATGACAATGGAAAGAGTTGGAGAGAGGAGTGTTGTGTTTTAGTCGCTTGGAGTTGGTATGAGTATAACATGTGGATGACAGTTATTTAAATTAAGAACTTCAGGATTATTACTTTAAACCATTAATGGTTCATCAAAACGTTTTTTCGATTAATTTTCTTATGTTTAATCATTGGAAATTGATCAACTATTATTTTCAGTTAGTAAAACATACATGCGAATAAAAGCAACTTTTGCTATGATTTAATACCTATGAAATATTCAACCAGTCACTATGTCTATAGTATTCATAATGAGGTTGTGTAGCATGTTGCTAGTGTTACCTGTAGGGTAAGGTTGTTCATAACAACTGTGCTCTTTGTCTTGTCATTTGTCTCACAGTAGAATACAACTTGACAGAGCCTCTTCACTTGCACTTTGACCTTAATTGCTTCTTACTACAGTGTGTATATATAAACCTGATTAAGCTGTCTGCAGCTGCTTAAAACAGAGTTAATAGGAGCTGTGGGACTGAACTATACAGTAAATGCATCAATCTGCAGAGCTTCATAATCTAAATATTGCAGAGCTGGATGATTCTTTGTTTGTCCCAATGACCGTCTGGTCTTTTAATTCAATGTCAGTTGTATTAGATGTAGTGAAGCACTTTTATTCCACTTTCAAAATATGTATTTAAACACATGCAGTTACCCTGCAATTTTCGCTGACGGTACACGAAATGTGCTGATACATCCTTGAAATCGATGGCATTATTATACATTTCCTTCTGTAGTTGACACCATAACAGCCACACAGCACAAGCATAAATAACAAATATTAATAGAACATCTTGGAAAACTATGGGGCGTCTTTTCAGGTCGTCTTTTATTCACAAGGTTAGCTGTGTGAGCCCCTTGTCCTTGAGCGGAACACTGGAAGAAAAATGCCCCCATTGTGCAGGCCAGCACCTCGCTCCGCCACCAGCGGTGTGTGTGTGTGTGTGTGTGTGTGTGTGTGTGTGTGTGTGTGTGTGTGTGTGTGTGTGTGTGTGTGTGTGTGTGTGTGTGTGTGTGTGTGTGTGTGTGTGTGTGTGTGTGTGTGTGTGTGTGGGTGAGGAATTTTAAGTTTTAAAGCATTCCTAGTGCTGGATATTATGTGTCGCAGTGTGTTTAGGAAGTGTTAAACCAAAGAGTGTGGTAATTGAATGTATATTGAGTGTCTGTGATGGGGGTTTGAGGAATGTCAGAAGGTGTAAATCTGCAGGGGAAGAAGGTAGTTGACGGAGGTGTCTGCCCAGGACAATGGGTCAGGATCCAAGGGGCAGCTTATCAGATTTCAGCCAATCGTGGAGCAGATCGATAGGCTGAGGAATGTGACTCTTGGGAGACAAAGAACTGTAAATCCCAGGAGAGAGTCAGACCTTCTCTGGACCATGATGCAGATATACGTATCAGTCTCGTGGCCTGGACAGGGCCTCAGAATCAGACCTCCTCCTGACCATGATGCAGACATGCCTCGTGGCCCGGATGGGGCCTCACTTTCATGAAATGTATATGTTTGTTTTGTTATTAATAGTGTAATTCAGTTTGTAATTGTATAGCTTCTGTTTGTTATTAAATATCTTTTGATTTGATTGTAAATCGGAACCAGCTGGTCATTTGATACGACTCTGTTGACGAAAAGTACAGCAGAGAGCGTGAGCTGCGGCCTTCCATAGCGAGAGAGGTAGAATCCTGTGTGTGTGTGTGTGTGTGTGTGTGTGTGTGTGTGTGTGTGTGTGTGTGTGTGTGTGTGTGTGTGTGTGTGTGTGTGTGTGTGTGAGAGAGAGAGAGAATAGGTGAATAAGAGGAAAGATTGTAAAGCGTTTTGTTCGTTAAAGTAGAAAGGCACCGTATAAATGCAGTCCATTTACCATGTACACTGAAGAAAAGCTGGCATTGTAAGTCAACAACAATAAAAGATGATTGCAGAAGCAAAGAGATTATTCTAAAGTCTTGGAGGAAAAGTGAATCGACCATTATTATTTTAACATTTTTTTTTCTTTCTTTGTTTAATTTTTTCACCTCCAAGCCATTATTATATGACCGCTTATCTTTGTCTTTGCACACGCATAACAGTACAGTTGTAGATCTCTGCAGGGATGGTGTGTTTTGTTGATTTCTTTTGCTCTGGTACCCTTGACAGCAAGCCATCACGTTACCACCACGAAGCTAAAGGCGGGTTTGTGTTTGTCATGATGAGGTTTTGTAGTCTCTTTCAGCCTCTTATTAGCAATCGCTTTTTTTAAGACACGCAAAAGCTTCAAAATTCACCAGTGGGATAGTTAGTGACGGATTTCATATAGTAGAACAAAACCTTAAAATCTCTTTAAATTTGTTTTAACTACAGACCCTTTTTTTAAATGATCTAACCAAAAAACTCACAAAATACGTTGATTTACAAGGAAACTGGAAGTGCAGAAATAAAGAAACTAAATACTCATTCCTGTAGCACTCTATAGCCCTCCTTTTCAGTGAACACATGGATAGGAATTTATCATTTTGTAAGATTTTGATGATTTATATTTACATGTGTTTATACATATTTATGTATATGGGTATTTGTATATTTATGTTTTTTTTTTTAATTTATTCATTTTTTCCTCTTTCTCCATCCAGTGCAGCAGAGTGGAGTCAGGCACTGTTATACTGGATCCAGACCGAACCTCTACATCACCAAGAACACTAAGGTCATCTGCCAAGGCTTCACGGGGAAGCAGGTTTGTACGGCAACAATCACCTTACTACGTACACACAAACACACACTCACTAACACACACTCTGTCTCTTAGGTTAGTGATTCTCAACTGGTGGGTCGCGGACCCGTTTTCAGTGGGTTTTGTCTGGGGAAAAAATAAATAAAATCTTGTGCTTTTATTTTGAAGGGGATTTTTTTATGCAGCAGAGTTATTCACACTCCTTAACAGTATTTGGCTTTAATGCCTTGTAATGCTAATAGACACCCATTTCACAGTATAGAAGAACACCCACAAAGTTTGTTTTCATGCTAATTGAGCGAAACGCAAGTATGACATCGACTACATGAGATATGGATTTTCTTACATTGAGGACAAAAGAGGACAAAAACCTCAGTGTGTTTTGTGCAGCGAGGTTCTGACACAAAAAAGCATGAAGCCGTCAAAACTGAAGCGGCATTTGTTGAATCAATCCGCAGCGGATAGACTGAAAACAATACCTCTGTGAAATGACACTATAAGTAGGTGAATTGAAGACATGTCGGATGACATCAAACAGCAGACCACAGCTTGATAAATGATAATTTTACATTAGAAATGGACGAATGAGACATAACAAACAAAGCAGTTTTACTCGTTTACGTGAAACGTGTGGGACGGGGACTGACAGGAACAATTTCTCTGCACAAGAGAGCTCCCTACTTCTACGACTGCAGAGGACATTTTCAGCTCAGGTTCAAACTGCACCATCTTTTATTTAAATATATTTGAGAAGTTGAAAATTTGGGTTGCGGCTTGTCATTAAGGGGTGATGGTGGGTCCCGCAGCCAGACCAATTGAGAACCACTGTCTTCTCTGAGAGAACAACTATACACTGTGCACTTTTTTTTTTATTCTTAAATGTTTTTTTATAAACCATTTTGTGTAAACAAAAAGGCTTTGATACACAGAGAGGAGAGTTTATTTCCATTACTTGTTAATATTTTTACAGTTGATGTCCACTTTGATAAACATGTTGAGTTAACTAAATTATATATGTTTTGTCAATGCAAGTCAAGTTTATTTAATCTATATATAACAGCACAAGTTTGTCTGTTTTTTAAAATGTGTACAATTAGTGGTATTAGTAGAACTATGATGGAGAAACAACTGAATTATAGAACAAGGTCCATTTAAGTGAAATATTTCAGTTATAAAAAGTTTTCATAAAATTACTGAAGTATAATTCAGAGTTTCAGGCAGTAAAAGTGTAAATGTTTCTGGAGGACAGCAAGGCTGGTTCTGAGCACAGAATTAGTATTATTATTTTATTTGCAGTATTATTCATGATAATATATAAAATAGGTTATTTCTGCTAGTTTTTGAGAAATTGATTTTTACTTAGACCTCAGTTTTGTTTCACCCATGTGGCTTTCCTCAGTCACTGTGTTAGTCTATGATAATAACTTCCAGTTATTTTTCAATAGCATGAAAATTCTCAGGTGGTTCACTTTGAACCATGCTCAGTCGAGGAGAATACAAATCTTGGCAAGTGTGCTCAACAAGCCAGAAATGTGGACTTTATAGATTTATATTCCCCTCTCTGTCCTCATGCACATACCATTTTTCATCTTCCATTTTCTCTTCAACATAATAAAAGGTTGTTAAATATAGTTCCAGTGAACACTCCGGGTAATTAGAAAGGGATGAGAAATGAAGCAAGTGCTATTGAGTGCACATTGTCGAGTCTTTCTGGCTTGATAAGCAAGCAAGTTTGCAAATTTAGTGTCTCAACATTAGCGATAATAATGACTGGCAAAAACCGCAAAGTTAGCACAAGGTGAACGAGTACATTACAATTTGGGGAAAAGATGCTGATTCATAGCTTCTAATTCCTCTTAATAGGCTAGTAATCATTTTTACATGAGGATCATTTATTTACACATGTGGTTATGACCCGTGGTGACTTTATCTACATTGTTTCAGTAACTTTTAACCGACTACAGACGTATATGAGAAAATGAATTTACACTGCCTCGATTAACTCATTATCTGGAAAGTTACAACTCGGATTCACTCACAAGATTTTACCTCCTAAAATACAATGTACTCCCTTTGGTTTTCGTTGGTGCTTTATCTTGTTTATTTTCATTTCAATGCCTGATGGTGATATTTGTACCAGACACAGAACACTATGAACTGCAATTAATAACAATTGAGATCATCAGCATCAGTGTCCCTCTCTTTATCTACAGTACATATATTAAACTCTTTACATCCAGTTTCCACATATTCCACTTATTCATTCTGTATCCGCTTGTTATTGTAGCTCTATGATTACAAAGGGGGACATATGTAACCCTAAACTGCATTTTGAAGCTAAAAGCTTAGATCCTCCTAAATGCTGCACACTGTTCCTTTTTTAAAGCTAATCTTTTTGGAATAAATTAAAATTTCACAACATCTGTCCTGCATCTTTTTATAGGCATGGACACATTCATTGTGTCTGTGGTTGATTCCTTCCATTGGTGCTTACTGCCACTCCACATTTCTATGGTCTTTACCTCCATACTGCCACCAGATGCAAGTTAGACTTTGTGTTAGTAATGACAATTAAATTCAAATTTTCTTTGAGGATCATCTGAGGTTAAGACAAATTAGAAAAACATCTTAATGTGTTTGTTTGGTTTGAAGCTAATGCATCGATTTCATGAATGTCCGTAATAAAATATTTCAACTGTGGCAGCGCATGACAGTTACCCAATAGCCCACATGGAAGTGACAGTATGTGAAATAATCTTTCTTGGGAGATATTTTACAGTCGATGTTGGAGAATATCCAAAGCCGCTTTTTAAATTTGTTTTTCGAATATTCTGCGAAGTGATCATTATTTATCTGCCGAGAACATTTTGTTTTCCTCTCATCGAATATATATATATATATATATATATATATATATATATATATATATATATATATATATATATATATATATATATTACCAGTAGCCTCACTTCTATATCCTTCCCTTTACTCAGTGGCTCAGATGATTAATCCTGGATGGCAGCATATTCCCTCCATCCTCTCTGTCTGTGATGATATCTCAAGGTTGGCGCTACAGAAAGCGGCTTGTACCCCACTTCATTACACACTCATAACTCCTCCTCTTTCCTCGCAGGGAACATTTCACAGTCAGCAGTCTCTTGACTATGGCTCCCGGTTAGTTGGAGGCGTTTCCCCCGGCAAGGGTGGTAAGACGCATCTCGGCCTGCCAGTCTTCAACTCAGTCAAGGAGGTATGTATGACTCCTTATCAGTCTGTTGTCCTCTTTTCACATCTGTTGGAAACATATTGAAGCTGAAATATGTGATATGGATCTGACGGATTTCCTGTAATATCCTGCGAGGGACTGTGAAGCTTTTTGCAGATGCATTTAAAGAAACATTAGGTGGCACTATTTCATAACTTTTAGAATTTCCATTTTGAATGCACCACCGATACCTTTTTTATTCCTTGCCTCAGGCAAAGGAGGGCACAGGGGCAGATGCCACTGTGATTTATGTACCTCCTCCGTTCGCGGCAGCGGCCATCATTGAGGCCATTGATGCCGAGATCCCCTTGGTGGTGTGCATCACTGAGGGCATCCCCCAGCAGGACATGGTCAGAGTCAAACATAAGCTCCTGCGCCAGGGTGCCACCCGCCTCATAGGCCCCAACTGCCCCGGAGTCATCAACGTAAGTGCTCACACACACGCACACACACGCACACTAATGCATGTGCTTTTTCTTATGCCGGTGCCGGTAATTGCCACGGTAGGAGGCATTATGTCTTCAGATTGTCTGTCCATACGTCCCTCTCTCGTTACCGCAATAGCTCCGTAATGCTTGGAGGGAATTTCATTACATCTGCCACAAACACCCACTTGGACTCGAGGATGAACTGATTAGAATGACAAAACATGTTTTTGGCCAAAACTCATGAAGTCATGTGCTACATATGACAATTTCAAGCAAATGTCTAAAAGGATCAAATGATGAAGTGACATTGATGAAAACTGCAACTTGACTGCGGAGGCAAATAACCGATAATTGTAGTTAATTATTGATTTTTGGTTGTGGCTAAGAGAGCCAGGAGTACAATGTTCCTCTCAGGGATCCAGTAGTCATTAAGATTTAATGCATTCATATTCTGTTATCTTTTCAACAGTGAATTTAAGGCAACTAGAACCTTTTTAAAGGAGCACAATTTATTTATACTACTGTTTTTTTTGTTTCTGTGTTGTTGGTAATAAACAATATTAGTTATTTGGGTTAAATAGCTCAGCTTTTCCTGATTTGATAGATTGGCAAACTTTGCACTTTGATAAAGAAAACTAGAAGTTAAGTAGTTATCCTCACTTATGGGAATCTTCTCATTGAATATCCGCTGACTTAGTTCTGATTTATTTAAAGTGAGTTTATGGTGTATTAAAAAAAAAGCTTGATAATAGAAGACTGTGTTCCATGGAGAAAAGCTTTTCTACTGGAAAGACAAGTTTGGGGAACTGACAATACAACATTACCAGTGATACAGTATTTAGTAGTGGTTGTTAAAAACGGTCATATATGTGTATGTCAAAGTATATATTCTTTTAATTAAAAATTTAAAATGTAACTTTTCTGCAGCCTGGAGAATGCAAGATTGGGATCATGCCAGGTCACATTCACAAGAAGGGAAGAATTGGTGAGATTTCCTAACTTTTTAGTTTGAAATTCATGAAATCACACTTAAAGTTCTTTGTTTAGATCTTGAATCATTTAAATTGGACATGGGAATACGAGTTACTTCTAAAAGCTTAGTTATTTCATTGAATTATAGTTGCTCAATGAAACGACTGACGGTTCTCCAACTTCAGTCTTTAAATGACTGACGTGTGATGGAACAGAACAGAAAAAGAAAGTTCTTCACATTGATACCTTTCATTCCAAATGAAACACTGTACTTGAATTGTAGATTGAGCTTCTGCTGTTGACAGCTTGATAAGCAGTGTGTGCTGCTGTTAACCAGTGAACCTTCACAGGAAGTCTGTTTTTATAGTAAATCACCTGTCATCATTCCCAAAGCACAGACGGAACAGCTGTTACAGAGCTGACATCTCTTTTGTTTTTGCTGTCATGATGAAACGATTCAGTCAGTGTTGGACAGAAAATGACAACTTCATTATATTTCATTTTATTACACTTGATTGGAGCAGTGTTTTTAGTTGGTAATTTTAAATTAATAAATAAAAAATTTAAAAAACTATGTCTTTCAGGCATTGTGTCGAGATCGGGCACCCTGACGTACGAAGCTGTGCATCAGACTACACAAGTCGGCCTGGGCCAGTCACTCTGCATTGGTAGGTACCACTGACCTGTGCCATGTAGAATGTATATTTAGCACACTGTAACACAGCTCCTAGTTTTATATCCGGACCATATTAAAACAGGCAGTTAACTGGGACTGAAAGATCAAATTGATCCTGATACAGTGTATTGCTTTATGGGTTGTTGGAAGAAAATTTGAATAGTGTGTAGACGGGACGGTCACTTTATGCCAGGCACTCATCACATGCCTTCATCTACTTTGAGCCTCTGTGAATGAATCCCTGAGTTTTAAGACATAATAAGGCGGCTGTTGTGATGTTTCTATACTTTCGTCTTTAATAATTTTACTACAGGAGATAAAAATTATATTTTACTGGACTTCTTAGAAATAAGATGGTGAATCTACTAAATTCACATTGCACTAAAACTCATCAGATTCTGATTCATTCCAGTGAATAGCAACGCTTTGCGTTGAAAAAGCATTTACCAACTTTTTGATCATTGCTTAAAATATTCCTGTGAGATCTGAACATCACAGTCGCTGCCATCTTTTAAAGGGCACCATTGAGAATGAACAGAACGCTCCATGGGCTCAGATGCATGTGGAAACTGTCAACTTGCACATTTCTTTGTCCTTAAAATCTTGAAGAAGATGCGTTTCATCTCCTGTGGTTCTCTGTCACATTATCACACGATACAAAGAGGTTCAAAGCGGAAAGACCTTGCGATAAAGTATTCCATGAATACCCTTAAAAAGCGGAGCCATTCAGAGAGCGTGGATTTCATAAATGCTTTTTAGCCGTCTCCTGTCTTTTAAATCATGATCCTTTTGACAAATTTGTATTACCTGAACCTAGATACATACTTGTGACTTGCAGATAATACAGTCATTACTGCAATATCAGAGTACAGATGTGGAACTTTCCATCACCTACTCATCATGTTATTACCTCACTTTTCTTCCCGACAATTGTTTCTGTAATTTACTGACTTCTACTGGGGTTTAGTGTCACGTTCAGTTTTATAGCGCAAGCTGAAGCTGAGACATTATATAAAACAATGTTTGTTACGGTCTTGATGTCAAAGAATTACTTCACAAATGAAATGTATTCACTGATCAATCTTGTGTTCCTCCTTACTGTCATTCTCAGTGAAATGATCAGTTGAGGGGCCCCTGAACGTCTGTTGTTGATGCAGCTCTACGTACTGGAACTGTCAGCCGATCTGTTTTAATTCCATCAGACCCTCTAGACTTACTGTAATAACACCATTATACCGAGCACGTTTACTTCTTGGCAACACAGCGTGTATGAAGATGAACTAGACAAATTCCTTTGGCAAATGTAGTGCCCACAGGAAAATCCATATTAGAGGGCTTGCTGGATGCCGAAATTAACTGAAAAACAACTTGGCTTCATTATTATTTAGACATTTTAATTACGGAGCGTCGTCTAGCCAGACTTCATAAAAACCAGTGCTGCAACCATATTAAATATTGTAGAGTTCATTAAGGAGGTTTATTGGTGGTTCTGTTAGTGATTTCTTAAGTCTGAGCAGGACCTTGGGACTGCAGCAAATTACAGTTGGTACAATATTTAATGTCAATGTCATCTTTGTTACAGGTAATGTGCTTCTCTTTGATTGTTATTCATGTCCTTTTTTTTTTTTTTTTTTTTTTTGTGTTGCCAGGTTTTTTCATAGAAGAATATAAATCTAGGTGATTTATCCCAGAAGGTTTGCCCATGCTTTTATAGATGCTGGTGTAATTTGTTGTGGGAATTATTATTGAAAATGATAATTGGACCATTGTGATTTGAAAAAGCGTCACTCGTCATGATTCTTGGAACAGAAAGGTGTCGTCAAACTCTCATGCAGAGATAAATTGGGATCGTTACAAGATGAAACAAAAGTTTAGTGACTCTGAAGTAACACTGAAAAATTCTGCTCCTATAACCTCAGTCCAGTTTTCCATTATTTCGGAAGAAAGTGTTGCTTATCTACACTTCCTATAATATGTTGTTGTGTTAGAGACCCACTGTATCACAGCTATATTCAATCTTTTTATATAAACAAAGGGGTTGCTTGAAGTGGCAAACCTACAGAGAATTCTTCTCCTCACCTCTGTGAAGCGTTTCTTTCAGCTTATTGGTTTGGATTTTTGGCCGGTAACTTCACTGTTTTTATTCTCGCTCACTGCTCTAATAGAGTAGTTTAACAGCTGGTACACAATAAAAAAAGCTCTACAAACCCACTGGAAACTACCTGTTCGGCACCAATCGTCAGACAGACAAAATTAGCGGTTTGCTATTCTTCCATTGGATTGGATCTTACATTGGATTGGATTGTGTAGAAAATAAGCTCTGAGGCAAACATTTTTGATTTATTGTTTATGATACTTGCACATTTTGTTCAGCAAGATAATCTCAACAAATGATCACCAATATTAAAATTTTCAAAGTGTGAATACAGTCGTCAGAGTTAACGCTAGACTATGTGCGAACTACACCACGGTTGCCCGAGTGCGAGTAAACACAACAAGGCTGAGAAGTTGACATGATGACATTGTATAGAACAAAATCTCTTTCGTTTGTGTTAACCACAGACCTTACATTACATTACAGTCATTTAGCAGACGCTTTTATCCAAAGCGACTTACAATTCAGATTCTATCATACAGGAGCAATGTTTGAGGTTAAGTGTCTTGCTAAAGGACACATTGACATGCAACTAGTGGAGCCGAACCTCCGATCCTCTGATTGAAGGACGGCTCTGCTCCCCACTTGGCCACAGTCGCCCCTTATTTCAGGCATCTAACCAAAACTTTACATGAAGGAACCGGAAGTTCAAAAATGCCGACTCATTGAGGGATTTTAGGACTCATTCGTGCAGCACTCTATTTAGAAGGTAAAAAAAAAAGAAGTTATTATTATACATTATTAAAGTAAAACAATTCAGGCATTGCCAAATGGATTGGGCAACCCCAGTGAAGAACTGTGAATAATTTAAGTTCTGATTATCAGAGCATATTAACAGAAAGCTAGGTTCCATCTGCTTCTTAAAAAGCAAATGTGATCCCTTAAATATTCACAGGAAGTATCCTTACAGGTTCTTCATCAAACAACAAGTGTTTGCTTTGTCTCCTGCAAGGTATTGGCGGGGATCCATTCAATGGTACAAACTTCATAGATTGTCTGGAGGTGTTCCTGCAGGATCCCAAGACGGAGGGCATCATCCTTATTGGAGAGATTGGAGGCAATGCTGAGGAGAATGCAGCGGAGTACCTCAAACAGCACAACTCTGTGAGGAAATAACACACTGGACACGTATTATTTTACCTCACTCGCCTTGCAATATAGTCTGCTACAAACAGCGCTTCACCTCTGCAGATGCATCTGTTCCAACGTAACATGTTCTGAATTACATCTTAGTTATGCCTTTTCAAATCTCTCCGCTGTAGTGAACACTGGGAACCATCATATGTCTAGATCAAAGTGTCCTTGCTTTTTGATCACAGCCTCAGGCTGTCTCTCACTTTCCTGTGTGTATGTGTGTGTGAGATAAAGATAAAGTGACAGATGGGATGTAGGTATGATGTTCTAGAAACCCGCTTTGTTAAAGAGCAGTGAACCCTTTCTGATAAACAGCAGCAGGGTGATAATTAGCTTATGTGACTAAGTGGTTGCAAACTTGGAATTGACATTTTTCAACTTCACCAGGCCTGTACGTCGCATTTTGCTCCCCGCAGATGATAATCTGTTAACTTTGTCAGTGTATTTGTTTGTTTCTGTGCATGTGCGAGCTCTTACGGTGCTCTTGAGCTGAGAAATGGATTTGATTTGCCCTTGGCTGCTCTAATGCATGCAAATCCCCCCGCTGACGTCTCGGGAGCATAACTTCTCTCACTCAACAAATAAAGCCGAGTGGTGACAGCAAGGGACAGTTCAAATGAAACATGTGCATGAAAAAGGCCAGCAGAGCATGGGATTAAGCTGCAGATCTTGCATTCAAGGTTAGTTGTGAAGAACATCGTACATGTAAAAATGTACTTCATCGTAGAGAAGAGCAGAAGGTAGTATGGCGGCGTTGTTTTGAATTAGCGTCTTTTGACATTTGAATTAGCATCATCAATACAGTAACCTAGGGCTGCCCTCATATGTTTTCTTTTTTAAATTATTATAATTATTAATGTGAAGGACAGTATGGCTGGAAAGAAGCAGCAGGTGAGCTCATTGAAAATATGAAATACTACAAAATAGTGAAGACTTTATGCTCTCTGATAATCAAGAAGATTTAGTAATTCAGAAGCATATTTGGAAGATCCAGTACATACAACAGATCTTTATTGATCCGTTTTATATTTATAGCCTAAAATAAGTCAAAATGTAGAAAGAATTTGGTCAATATTATCAAAATTGATAACTACATTGTTGAAGAACAATGTCATTCCAGCCCCTGGACACTTTGAATCTTAAATGTTTCAAACTTATCAAACATTCTTCTTAGGTATTATTTATTAGAGTTTAACCCTCAAAAAGTCAGATAATCTGCTTCATCAGCAGCAAAGTTGCCTCCAGACTTTTAAATACATCTCAGATGTGTGAAGCAATTAAAAATAGGGTTTGTTGAAGGCTATTTCCACTATTAGGGTGAACAATGAACCAATCAGAGCTTTGTGGAATTGTGAAGTAATTTTCCTTCAAAGCTAAATGGCCACTTGACTACATCCATAAAGAATAGATAAAAACGTAGCCATTAGAGCTGCAGCTGTACAAACTGTAATTATTAGAAATAACTTGACTCAGCGGAATGTTTGACCTTCATTAAAAACGTTAACTGAACATGAAATCAATGGGATGGATACATCATTCATCAATCAAAATAAACAAGAAATGAGCTAATGTGAACTGAGTGAATGAAGACAAACACATTCAGTCTGATTATCAGGCCACATCTTTAGATTTTAGTTTAAATATTGCTAAATCCTGATTGGTCCTCGGGAGTACATGACCCGGAGAGCTCAGACACTACAGCAAAGACCGAATCATCTTGTGTGAAATATACTTAACTTTGGCGTTCACACCATTAATCATAGAAAGAAGTTAACGGAGAAAACGAAACGCTGCGTTTCATATCAACCTGACAAATTCTGCCACATTAAGAACAGACTGCTCAGCAAATTAAGGCCCAGTGTCGTGATTGATTCGTGTCATGCAACATTAAATATATTGAACTCCCATTTGAGGAAGACACCAAAAAAGTGAAGAAGTATCGATTTCCTTCCTCCGTCAGTGTTCCAGTTAAGTTACTGCAGACGGTTTATCTACCGATGTCTTAATTCTGTAAAGATTCAAGAAAACAAGCTTATATTTCCCAGAAGGCTCTGCTGTCAGATTTTATGATGCGGGGCATATTTCAAGGTTCAGTCTTAATCAATGTCTGCGACGCTTGCCAACATAATAAGGTCTTAAAAGTCACCTGAATCAAAGGTCTTCCTATCATTGCCAGAGCTTCACAGGCGTTCTGAAGTCAGAAATAGGTTTTGCTCGGAATATCCATATTGCAATTTACTTCATGCATATCAAGTAGGTCTTGAGTAGTTGGCACCTTAGCTAGAGGTTTACTGATTTTTTTTTCTTCTATTTCAGCCTATTTTTTTTATTTATTTTTTTGTCCGTCCTGTCTCCAGTGAGCTTAGTTAAACTCCTTGTAACTCTGTGGAATAAACACTGAGAATTGACTCATGTTGTATTCTGGAGGAAGGCTGTAAAGTGTCGATGAGCTCCATGTGTGCATGCACATACCAGTTTTATTCATGCCTACCTGTCATGTTTATAGAGACGGATAATTGTCTCCGTCTGGCTTTTTAAGTTCGAGTACGATTTGTCACCTTGGTGCAGTGCTGTTAAGGAAAAAAAAAAAAAAAAACGAGATGGGGGAACTACCCTGTTGGTCTCATAATTAAGGTAATCTATCTGAACCGCTAACAGTGGAAGACAAAAGACGGGTAAAGTGAATGATAGTGTAACTCCCCTCCCTGTATGCATTGCTGGTACTTCAAAGGGAGGCAGGGATTAATAGAGTAATTAAACCTCTTTCGTTTGAGGTAGATTTAAGACTCGATTCACACAAGGGTGGTTTGTTTATTCACAACGTGATTTGACTTTTGAATACCGTGTGGGGGTTTCAGTGCTAATTTGTTTTGTGCTTACATTTTTTTTTCAACACATAGAACAGATGCTTGAAACACATTTAGAGCACTTTAAAGTGATATTCCCCTCTCTTCATTTCTGTATTAGATGTGCAAGTGTTAATGTCTCATTAGCAGCGCATTTCTATCCAAGGCCCTCAACATTTCCCTGGCTGATAAATGTCCCGCTACTATTAATTATTAAAAGTCATCTCCAGTGTATATTAGCAAGACTGCCATCTTGTTCCTGCCAGTGACGGGTCTGAATTTGGGGCAGAAGTGGTGGGCGTCTTTTGAAGGAACTTTGCTGCTGTGTGTGTGTGTGTGTGTGTGTGTGTGTGTGTGTGTGTGCGTGTGCGTGCGCGCTTCGAGAAAGCCGTCCCTTACAATTATGTTGTTATTCCTAAGTATGAAATATTAGCTGCTGTACGCACGCACGCACACACTCACTGTGTCCCTCTTGCTGATGATGTTATTGCTGAAGATGAAATATTGGCTCTCTTCACCTTGGAAGTGATCTTAACTGTTGAATGTAACATCAATCAATGAGCAAGCAGCATGGACGGGCGCTGAGCTAATCAGTGCCTTCATGACTAATTACCATCTCAGAAATGAGATGATATGAAATGGCAGGAGCCTGAGCCCCTCTCTGGTCATACACCAACCAATGCAATTAAATGGCTTGATTGACCCTTTGTTTTAATAATGCAGGCTGAAACAGAGACGGCTGGTTAGACAAGCCTGTTATTATCTGTAATGGGAGGACACGGGGTGTTTAATTTCTAATGAATGAATAAAATGCAGGTGCAGAAAGCTAATTCTCTCTATTTTTATACAACCCTCTCCCCCCGTTTTTGCTTCTTTCCTTCCTCCTAATCCACTTTGTGGCTCTGCTAACTGCACTCACATCCTCACACCTTCCCTTGAGCTTATTCTACTTTTTGTTTTTTTTGTCAATTTTAACCTCATTTTACGCTTCTTTTTTTCTCTCTCTTCTATGTTCAGGGTGCTAATTCAAAGCCCGTGGTGTCCTTCATCGCGGGTCTAACTGCTCCTCCCGGCCGTAGGATGGGCCACGCTGGGGCCATCATCGCTGGCGGAAAGGGAGGAGCCAAAGAGAAGATCGCAGCCCTCCAGTCAGCTGGAGTTGTTGTCAGCATGTCCCCTGCCCAGCTGGGCAGCACCATTTTCAAGGTGAGTCCATTGTTCCAGCAGGATAGTTGTGTTTACAGAGGCTTGAGGAACAGAAATCATGAACAGCGATGGTTGAATATAATGTAATAGTACATGTACTTAGGTACTGTACATGATCTTTACTGAAGTATTTTCATTTTATGCTACTTTGTGCTTCTACTCCACTACATTTTCGAGGGAACCCCACTACAATTATCTGACAGCTGTATGGCATTTCTTGTTACTTTGCAGATTAAGATTTGACATAAATGTATGATCAGTATATAAATATTACATATTTGCAAAAAGTGTTAAGTAAAAGAATTGTAAGTAGATACAAAAAGCTCTGCCTCAACCGCCTGCAGTGTTAACATTGTGCTTACATGATAGTAGTAATAATTCAATGATATAAATTACATAATACTACAATTTGATAGGGGCAATTTTGCTTGATTACATTTATTTCAGTTACTTAAGTATGTTTTGCTGATAATATTACATACTTAAACTTAAGTGAGATGTTGAAAGCAGTACTTTTAAGTGTAATGGAGTACTTTTCTGTTGTGGAATTACTTTTAACGTAACTAACATTATGTTACAGACTTCTATGCCTGAACAATAAGAATTCTTCATTCTCACCATCACATACATGCACTTTAAAAATGCTCACACGTCTAAGTCAATCTCATCTCTTTTGGATTTCACTCGCACCTCTTTTCTTAACCTTGGCTTCAGTCTTCCTCTTCCATTTCTGTCTGTAGTGTTGCTCTCAAATTCATTCATGGGAGATTTAAAGAATTGAAAACATACAGGAAAAATATTTTAGAGCTTAATAACAAATATACAAAATCATATATAAACAAACTAAATACTCAAAGTCACGTTTTCATTATGAAGGTTATTCCAAGCAAGCTAATTAGAGTTCCCGTTAGTTAATCATATTGTAAAAGCGCTGTCGTTATACTCGTGATTCTGGTCACTTGTAGCGCCATCTTTCAATGCTGAGCAGATACAAATGTGAGAAGGTTTACTGTGAACAAGAATTTAAATGTTGTCTTCTGGGAGTAGCAAGGTTTCAGATTGAACTTTTAATATGCCGTAAAGAGAGGCGGAAGAGAAGGGCAGAAATTAATAAACGCATGTTGACAGTGGCTGAATTGGCCCCACTGCCTCTTTATTTCAATTTATCTCTAGGGAAGCACTGTTAACAAGATGTATAAAAAGTGAAAGCATGTATTACACCCATTCATCATCTTATACTTTCATTACCACTGCTGGCACTACTGCACGCAGATATAGATTTACACACGTTTTTCCCCTCAAAGTTTAATTCATAATCATTGCGTGTAATGATGAAAAACGTGCGACGCGGTTGCTCATTTTGCTGCACATTGTGTTCATACGTCTCTGTTAATTTCATTGACCGCTGTAATCGAAGCAATAGGAGCGAGTCAGCATCATTTTTCGGATGTGGGCTGAAACGATGACAACCCCCTGATCTCAGGTGCTCGGGGTGGTGGAGATAATTCACTCACCTGCTCGAGTGATGAAAACATGAATCAGAGGTTTATCAATCATGCATACAGCTACAGTGGATGGTTTTTAATAAAACACATAGTAAGCAGATCAAAATGACCTCCGTTTTCTAGACCGTACATTCATTCGAATGTTCATTCGATCGTTTGTCAAGTGGCTGTACGACATGCTCATCCTTAATAATTGCTGCAGTACAGCAAGCTCATGCATCATCAAATGTGTATTTTGAGGAATTTCCAATAAACCAAGACCAGCCAGTGATGGGGCTCTTACTTCTGAGTGGTATTTCATCAAATTGACCGAACTCTGCAGAAGATGCTTTTGTCCTCAAAGTTGCATAAGCACATTTTCGCACACTATTCATCATAATAATAATTAAAGATACACATTGCCAACTCAGTTAGTGTAAGCAGGATGCAGAAAGCTAGTACGCCTCTGTTGAAGCTGTAAGATTTTCTCTTCTAGCCATTTGACAAAATAATACTTTTGCCTCAGATCTTGTTTAGTTTTTAGTGTTTAATCCACACCTGGTAGATGGGTACATAGGAAATGAAACCTTCAGAAAGACATTTTGAATTTGCTCTGTCAGCACGGATCAGAAACGCAACGTATCCGGCCTGGACATCGAGCAAATTGAAATGCAAAATAAGTGATTTTTTTTTTAACAAGAAAAGTAACACGATAAAAAAATGAAGGGGGGAAAGATCAGTCAACAGACCAGTTAATCTCTCACATCTAAACCAGAAATGTCTGCATAACCTTAAAAGGTTTAAAGTTTCAGCTTTCATCTATATTCTGTGCGTCTTGATATGTTGATGATGTTGCTTTTCTCACGTATCAATGCTGTTATTATGAAGGTGTTTGTGATTTATCTCACATTTGGATTAGTTGTTGCAGCCTGTGACTCTACTCTAAATTGTATGTTTCACAGAGATCCTTTACTCAAACTGTATTTTTTTTAACAAGCTCAGAGCCGACATTGTGCAGAATTTTACTACTTCTTTTGCACATTTTCTCTTTGTCCACCTTTCATATTTCAATTTTAGCATCATTAATGTTTTCCAACAAAGCCCTGCCTCAAATACAGTGAGAAAAGCAAGGACAAAAACACAACTCTATCAGGTGAAATAAACAAAATATATTACGTCTTCATGTAGGACATGACATCCTGCTTTATCTAGCCAGACAATATGATTTCAGGACCATTGACAATGAAAATGGCAAATAGTATAGCAACCCTTTTATATATGCAGTGCTAGGAGTGATATCCAAAGGATTTTTTTGTGCAACTGGTGCATGGACAAGATATCAAAAATCTTTTATTTAATTCATAGGCACGGTAGAATAATTCTGACCTTTTTTACTCCTTTACATACTATCTGAAACCCCTAATTGCAGCAGCAGATAGTATTATCATATCCTGCTCAATATTCAGAGAGAAGATCTTGCATGCACGTGTTCAGATGTGTGCAAACAAACAGAACCAGAACACATTTAATCTCGAGATCTAGTTTGTGTAATAAATTCAAAAGTTGAAGGCAGCTCACACAGACTGTACTTATGATGCCCGGGCCCCTCGTACATCTGGCCCTAGGTGTGTTAAAGCAGTCGTCACTGCTAGCTTGTAAATGTCAGGCTTTTCTTTCACGTAATGTTTTTCTCCGCTCTCCTCAGTTTTTATTCAGATGTTTTCACCTGTCCCTTTTGAGTGGCAACCTCTACTTTCCTCATTTACCCCCCCCCTCCTCCTGACTTGTCAGGTGTCTGAGTGTGTCTCGCACAAAAAGTCTGTTTGTTTTTTTCCCTCTCTGTCACAAACAACTCTGCTTTTACCTTGGTGCTATGATTCTTGTCTTGTACTGTTGAGTTACTGCCTGCTACCTTGGACCAGCAAAGCATCTGTCTGCTTATGTCACGAATACCCTCCTCCTCTTCCTCCTGTTTTGTCACTCTTTCCATCACATTACTCCTTTTTTTGTTTTGTTTTCTCCTCTTATTTCCTCTACAGATTTGTCCCTATTAATAATAATGTAACCCTCCCTCTTTTACCTCACATCATCTGTAAAGCAAGAATCTCCCCTCCACCCACAGTGTCTTGTCATTTATTTCCCCCTTCCCAAAAAGTCGAGATTAGAGAGGCCACGGTTGCCATTTCAGAAACGTGAAAATCTTTCCTCCTGAAGGTGGCAGTAGACCTTCATGTATCCAGAAGCCTCAGAGGAATGGCCCAACATGTGCAGGAGTGCTTGTGTGTTCTGCAGACCTGATAAATGACATTTGAATTAAGTTACTTTCCCCCTGTGGAATGGGAAAAATTCTTGGGGAGCGACATATTCTATCATCCTACGGATATTCCCCAAATTGAATATGTAAATAGCTACATCCTTTTTAATGGCTAACATAATGCTTTCCCATTTGTAGTCGCATGGTTGGACTGTGCTGATGAACGCGGCAATTGTAACCTCACGTAACTCAGATTTTTTTGCAGATGTGTAGCCTCCATCAATAAAAGGAAGTGAGCTGTTTTCAGTGTTGACAACTGGAACTTACTGACACGTACGACACTACATGATATGCGCTCTCCAGGAAAAAAAGAAACAATGGGCTCTCCAGAGCTCCAACCGCCTCTGTTTGCCCACCACAACAGCAGATCTGATGCACCGGATCAAAACAGAGGCTGTGTGAATTTTGCATGAATAAATCATTTACTTCTATCCCACTTCATCTCACTTGATGCCTCCTTTCTTTCTTTCTTTCTCTTGTCCATCTCCTGTAGGAGTTTGAGAAGAGGAAGATGTTGTAAATTGTGCGGGGAAAGCAACCAACCTTTTTACCCCCTGCCCTGAAATTGAGATGGAACAGCCTGATTCTGGTGGTGGATATGCCCGACAGCATCCGTGAACCCTGATTATCTCAAGTACAATGCCCACATGCAGTGTTTATATTGTAATTTCTGCCATGAACTTGTACCTTGCACATAAGAAAAGAATAAAACATAGTGTTCTAATGGTATCCTAAAGAACTCGTTGTATACACTGTCAAAGCTTTATAGATGTGTTTTCCTCCTCCACACAATGTAGACAGCCGAAGGAGGGTAACCTTGGCGATCTGTTTCGTTCTGTTATACTCCTGCTTGTAAGACCGTCACTCATTTCACTGGCTGTCCACCTGAATAAGAAACATTTCTCATATCATTTCCCTGCTGTGTCGTTTCTATCCTTTCATACGGCTCATTTGTGAAACAGATGTGGTCTTGATTACTGAATGAGCTCGTCTGTTTTGAAGTAACTTGACATTTGTGAGGGAACACAAGGGGATACAACAGGTGGCCCTTCAGTTATGTAAAGAGTCAGTTACTATGTGAGGAGGTGAGATGAAGGTGCTATAGATCTTATTTTTAAGATTGAAAAGAAAAGTCACTTGTAAAATCCTTGCATTTAGTTCTAGTCATGCCTATAACAAGACTACACTATTAATGAAGAGCAGAAAACAATAGATTATTGAGTCTATCGAAAGCTTAATTGAGATTCTATTGAAACGAAGACAACGTTTGTGACCTTTGTCACTCAAATCCATGCTGTTGACTGCAAGCCATCTTCTCGGTGCTGATCTGTGACGGCTGCACAGTCCAAAATGGGAGCTGTTGTGTCTTATTAGCTGTGATGCACCATTCATTTTAGTTAACCTCCTCTGAGGATTTAACCGCTCCACAAAAGAGGAAGAGTTTGCAGTTATGAGACAGGAGTTGATGTGAAACTGTGAACCTATGGTCCCTTTAGCTGACTATCTCGTAAAGCAACAATTTTATTCCCTTTAATCCCGATAACCCTTCATTGAATCAAATGATGCTCAATCCTGAGAACAAAATGCCAGGGAGGCGTTAACATAATCAATAGTTGCAGTGCTGCTATTGTTAGTTGCATAATTCAACAATATGGTATCATTTTCATTTAGTGTATTTTATTTAAGCTTCACAGCTATAACACAAAGTTTACAGTAGGTATTGTTCTGAACACTTGTTTTATTCTCATGTAGAGAAAAAGAAACGGGAAACTAACGGGTAAAATGACTACTGACATCTCAGTTTGTAAACATGCAGCCTGTGTGAATATTCAGAGCAACATTTCAGGTTGGCCTCTAATTAAGACACATCATCTTTAGATTAACACCTCGTTACTGTACACAAGGTGAAATACGACTGAGTGGAGGGAAATGAAAGGGAAAGATAAGGTTACAGTTGGTTCTGCTCCTACTGAATCTTTTTAAATTAACAGACTAGGAATAAAAGTGTGTAATGAAGCATATAATAACCTACACTGGACATCTCTACAGCCTATTCTTATCTGTTCCACTGCAGTCAGCCAAGGCAGATTATACTGTGTACACATTGTTAACAATTACTTCTTAATCTGCATTAGCGAATTAACATAATGACTGACAGTGGAACAGAAAGCTTATTTGTTTAGAGGCTCAGAAGTTCCTCCTCCGACTGAAGTTTCCAAGCTGTACTGTGCTTTACTTCGACTCATAAGATGTAAAGCAGGCCAAAGTTTGCCTTCTGGTGGTGTTTAGCTGCTGTTTTCTGACTCTAACTTTAGTGCAACTAATTGCAGGTCCATAATGAAACTTTTAACTGTGTTGCCAAACTTGTCCTGAAAATGAAGTGTTTTCATTGGTTGTGATGGTACATTACATTACGGTCATTTAGCAGACGCTTTTATCCAAAGCAACTTACAATTCAGTATCTACAGGGTGAAAAAGAAAAGGACGTTGTTTGAAGTATAGCAACATGTGAAGCCAGCCACAAAAGTGATTATTTCTGTAATTTCATCCAACCACGAGCCACACAAATCAAGACATTTTAAGATTAATTTTTTAGCTGAAGATTATACATTAACTGTGTAATTATCTCGTTATTGTTAATCACTTCTCAAAAATATAAAAAAAATGTCTTACTGCGTGCCAGAGTAGGTGATACTTCATCTACTTAAATCAAATTATCACAAATTTACAGATGGCGGTTATTAGCCAAAATGTTGTTAAAATGTAGCACTTGATGTATTAAAGTTTGGAAATAGCATACAGTATATGATGAATGGACTGCTACGAATATGCTGTCCCTATTCAATGCCTAATGATAGCATTAGTGACAAAGTGACAAAATTAAGTATTCTCAAAAAAGTCAGCATGTCTGCGCTGAGGGACACTGTTTTCCCACAATGCATGTGAAAAATCCTTAGGAACACCTGGAAACAAAAATCAAAGGTGTTAACTGACGGTGGCAAAAACAGTAAACTATGGAAATCAATGTATATCACATAGTGAGTAGAATTATAAATATTAATATAAAATACGATGACATGCTAGTATTTAACTCAAGACGGTTGTGTGATTGCTGAGTTGGTCTTATGAGGGTTACAAAATGTTTTATTATATCTACTAAATATGAGCATAATATGTTAACTTATAATAAATTGACTTGCTGAAATAAAGTATCCTTTATTTTCTTTGCCTTTAAAGGCAGTTTTGTATTATCAACCACCAAGTAAGATAAATACCTAAAATTACAACTTCAATGAAAAACGCTGTTTACAAGTTGGAAATGAGTAATTATGGTATCTCAATTTATGACATGAACGTGGCAACAAGGTTGATTGAGATTAAATTATTTAAAACTAGAATTAGGAAGACAAAGCGTGTCAAAACTTAGGCTTCAGTATATTGCACAAAGTACAAGAGGAATGTTTGATTGCATGGAAGACCAATAGAAAATGTGAGATCAAGATCACTGCTTTAAAAGGTTATGTGTCACGAACCTAATACCACCAAATACTTACTAGTATCTGATACTAGTGTCCACGTTAAAAAAGAATACAGTTTGTCATTGTGATAGACCTTTCAAGGTTTGTAAATTAAATTGGTAATATACAGGATTCAAAGACGGCAGCAAACAACTATTTGTAAAGATATTGCGTAGTAGTTTCTTCTTGAGTAGATAATTAAGTTGCCTTCTCTCTGTGTATGTATGTGTTAGTTCAGTGTTGTTGACTGTGTAGTTGCTGTGGCTGCTTCGATCAACATGTTGATGTTCAAGTTTGCTTTTCTAAAATCAGCGTTGCGTGTTGTTGTGCTGTGTAAAAACTGTGAAAAGCAACCTGAAAATGAGTGTGAAAAGTTAATAACTATTAGATAAAATGATCATAGCCATTTAAATTAAAGTAAAAAAAAGAGAGATGCAGCATTTAGTATGATGTATTTATAAAGACCGATTTTCAGCGCCCCCCAATTCTAGCCATGTTTACATTCTATACATATTGCATTAGAAAAGCTGGTTGTAAATGGCAAAAGTCAATAAAACTTCCTCAATAGAGAAAAAAGCGTTTTCATACTCGCTTGGGGCAGTTTTCGCCTTTGTTGAAAGAAAGCTAAATGGATTCTGGAAACACCTTTGCTGAATAAATTCTGACATAGTGAAGTTTCTGCTGTTGTCTTCCTTGATATTCCCATAACGTGCAAATGCTTGTCTTCATCTCTGGACAGCATGAAACATGGCCAATAGTAGCTGACATGAAAGAACAATTCAAACTTGCCCTATTGAAACAAATTAGTGAAGACCTCTCGAAGATGACTGGATGGCAAAGGTGAGTTGTTTTGTTTCCAGTTTGCAACATTTCATGGTTTGCATCGCTACTAACTGATTCTCAGCGTCCCTGTGTGAGTCTCTGTTATGCCCCACTGGTTAGCTCTGGGCCATCACTCTGCACTGCTTTCATTCAGCGGTTACTGCTGATGAAGCCGTCCCAACCCACGGCGTCGTCGTGGAAGATTAGCGCCTGCCACCCACCCTCCGGTTCCCCCTCAGGTAAACACTGCTAGCTGTGTCAGCACTGTTGCTGTTATTTGAACTTCTAGCCGCCGGCTCAGCCATCGCCATGTTGAGAGCTGTGTGGAGGCAACAGATATGCTCTGAATCTCGTAGAGAACCTTGAAGTGCGCTCAGCTTTAAGACATGTTTGTTCACATTGAGTTCATTCATTCAAACCTTTATTTTAGCTCCAAAAATTGAAGCTGAGTTATCAACTTAAAAAAAACAACTATATTACCTTCATCATATGACATATCTTTAGCATTTAGGAACAGTGGGCTGCTGTTAAGCACTCGGGGAGCAACCTGGGTTCAGTGTGTTGCTCAAGGACACTTGACACATGGTCAGTAGGAGTCGGTTGGTGAATCGCTAACCTTGTGGTTAAAGGGCAACCCGCTCTACCCACTGATCCAAAGCCAGACATTATTACATAAGTCTACAGATACACATGAAATTTGACCTTTGCATTTAATCTATTTTAGCATCTTAGTGTGCAGTAGGGTGCTGTGAAGTGCCCGGGGAGCAACTTGGTGTCGCAGAGTCTTGCTTGCATGCAGACAGTAGCCCGGGATCGAACCGCCAACCTTGTGATTAAAAGACGGCCCGATGCTATTTGCAAAACAATTCTTACCATTTTCAACCTTGGACTCCTACAACAAAGCAGCAGTGATGACAGCTGTATTCAGTTTTGATGCCATTCCTTTGGACAAAAGAACTGAAGACCTTGGGCTGGCAATTTATTCTCTCAGACCAAAGAGCTAACTTTATTCATGAACCCATGAATGGCCGACTGGGACCCACCCACAAACCAACAGCAAAGGCCTCATTACTAAAAGAGTGCAGACCTGAGCCAAGTCAGTCGTCTGAGATGAAGAAACAGGAATATTCCACATAGCAGACGAGAGTCCTAATGAACTCAGCAGGGTACTCTGCAAGTGCCCCTGCACACACCGCAACACCTTATGACTAATGTATGTGAGGAGAAGTTGAACAGTGCTGAAGTGCCCAGCATGTAAATCAGTCATTTAATTAAATGGTTGCTAACGAAACCAACAAGATAAATCTTATGTTAAGAGGCAAGAGCTTTTTTTTTTTAATTATTTCCACAGTGTTCAGGGATGAGTAGGGGCTAACATGCTGTGTACGGCAAGTCATTAACATTGCCACTGAAACGTAACAATAGCACAGGCTGCCACCTGCCAATTAGGTTAATTATGTTGCTGTACCAAAAAGTTGTGCGATCTAGAAGCTGTACAGCTGCCAGGTTAGATTTGTCGCCACTGTTTCTAATTACCTGGTTTGTTGGCAGCAGCGCTCAATGAAGTGCTCATCCATTCAATGTCAAATATTGCACTTTTTAGCCTGAAAGTGGCTGCGATCATTGTCAGATTGCCCTATTGATACCATTGATCCTATTTGATGCTGCGCAGTCGGGTTGGCGCAATCCCCATTAAAGTAGTGGAGAGCAGCAGTGAGAACAAGAAATAAAACCAGGGGGCTTGACAGTAGCAATTTGCATGAGGCAGTATTGTTTTAATAGAACCACTGACTTGAGATTGCTTTGGGAATTGAGGGCAAGAATGAGGACGGAGGAGCGGATGTATAGGGATGTTGGAGCGGAGCCCCATTCTTCTTTCAAGTTTTCAAGTCAGCTGTGGATTGGTTTTTTCTTCAGATAGGAAAGGTTTTATTTGTCTGTCTTATGATGATAGAAAGACACACGACAATGCCTCAGAGTTGCTCCTTTTAAATAATTGACATTTTGGTAGATGCGTGAATGTTATTTGCATCAGTTCAATGACAATGCAGATAGACCAGCCTTGTTTAAAGTTTTTAAAAACAATTCATAAATTAAAAAAAAATTAAAACATTTTGGTACCATTGGGTTTCCATTTACAAACAATGTTTTATAAATGAGAAATAAATCCATGGCTAATGCTGTATAAATCCGGTATAAGCCGTTAACAATACTTAAAGAAACAGCTAGCCTGGTTCTATTGTGAGGTTAGAAAGAAAATCCACCAACTTTAATTTAGGTTTCATTTTCATGTCTTCTTAGCATTAATTATGATATATTTTTACACACAAAAGCTTTTAAGATCTTGGAATGCTGCAACATTACTAAAAGTACAATGGGGCCAAAGAACAAAAGTGATGAGACAATCAAACAGTGTAAGATTAGATACCATTTTATCTGGAAGTAAAACTTAAAATAAGTGCACACATAATGTCGTTACTAATCTTTCTTTGCTACATGAAAGTCTGTAAACTGATAACTTATAAAAAAATATACAATTACACATATACATCCTAAGTTTTAGAAGACTGTAGCTTTCCCTTAAGTTTTAGAAGACTGTAGCTGTTGCTCCACAACATTAAATATTCATTACTAAATAAGTAACAATAAAAGCAAGAAAGACAACATCTTTACGTATGACTTATCAAGAGTTTAACACTCCAAACACTGCTGACAGTAACCAAACAACCCTCCAACAAATTCTAATGTTGCAAAATCCTGATTGGTACACAAAAGTATATGACATTACGTTTTCCAATCCTTTTCAAACAAGTTAGCTCAGAGAAAAAAATACAGACAGAAAAATGTGTGTGCATGTAGGACCCCAGTAAGGAGCTGATGATGAAAATATGCTTCAAGAACCTTTAACGTCTGGAAAAAGGCCACTGAGCATCTCGACCTAAATCTATTTATTACCATCTTATTAACATTTGCAACCGCAGACTTGATTGATATCCAGCAATTAATGACTTATCAGCATTTATAACTGCACATAACCTGCTGATGGCTCATCGAACATGTGAAACCTATACCCTTTATTGATTAGAAAGTGGGAAAACTGGTGAGGAAAGCCATTTTTTTTACAACCTGTATCTTATTGACTGTGTTTCTTTTATGTCTCTTAATGCCTTTTTATGTGTACTTCGATTTGTCTTGTTGTTAAAAAAACAAATGCAAATAAAGTTGCTAATGGCTTATTAATAGCTAATAACTCATCTATAAAGCTTTAGTAAATAATTCAAAGGCATTAGGTACAATTTATAAACCCTTTGTAAAAACTGTCTTATTAGAAAGTGGCGGTGTGTTTTTACCACACAGCAAAGAGAAGGTGTGCAGGAGGAATGAGTTTGCATACTTCTCTGTTGGTGGCCATATAATGACTGTAATGGTGAGCTCACATGCTGGGTTATCATGTCCGACCAGTCAATGGTCTCGCTGGGAATGACAGCAGTGTGGGTTAATCCCGAGGAGAGATGGGTTCTGATGTGCTGGTGTATATTATGCGATATGGACACGGGTGGCCTTTAGTTTGCTTGTCAGCCACAAATGGTGTTTGCAAAAATAGGAACAAGACCGATAAGAATGTGGAATCTAAAAATCTGAACCTTGACAGGACCATTACAATTCCATACAATGTTTGCATTGATGTCATTCCATGAGCAATCTGCCCCCAAAATTCCCATCATCTTTATTCATGCCAACAACATTCATTCATTTTTTCCTCCGATTGTGCAAAATACTCAAAAGCATGAGCCTGGTTACACAGGACTAGTCATGCTCTTCATGTTGTACAGATATTCTGCAGAAGCTTACATGCATTAAGCTGAAGTGACAGAGGAATGTTTAATAAATATAAGTTCTTCTGATCCTTTAATGTTTATTTAGATTTCAGTTTGTTTGTCTGCAGCCGGAGGACGGATTTATCTTTTTACGTGTCATGATTAGCAGCTCCGGGTGATGCCTCAGGACTTGAGATACTGTGGAACATGATGCACATTTTAAAGTGCATTCATTTTTCAACATTACGGATGTAAACAAAATGGCCCATCCCTCGAAAGGAACCGTTGAACTTCTGTAAAAACGCTTAACTGTGTCTCTTGTTGCCGTTCTGTCGACATTAGGAGCCGAGCTCTGACATTCCACCTGCTGTCCTCTTCAGGTCCTGTCTGGGCCTTCATAAACACTCATAATAGAGATACTGTTACATCTATTTCACAAAAAAGACGAAGAGAAGGAGCTGCCTCAAGCCGCGACTGTCTCTTGATTGATGTATTGATCACGGCCATGGAGTTCCTCGCAGCAGAGCAATGAGTTTACTTCTGCTTTTCATAAGAGTTGAAGATTGAAGAACATTGCATTTCGCCGCATAATGGATTCCTAACAGCCAGGAGTCTCATCAAAAAGGCAGTGATCTCCTCCTTCAGCACACTCAGTCCCTTATTGCAGAGCGCTTTGGAGTACCTCCTCACTGCTGCCTATCCATCATACCCAGAGTGAACACAACAGATCCAGTAATGTTAGACTTAACACAATTTAAGCTTTTCCCTATGTTGTGCCTTTATTAAATATAGTGCCAGTGTCAGTATGTTAGGAAGTCTCTATGGGCAGGTTGATAGGAAGACAAAAAGGCAAGGAGGAAACAGCTCCTAACAACACTTTGCAAAAAAAAAAGGCTGAGAGAGAATCTCCTGTTGCAATGGTTGCAGGGTTGAAACCAACTAAAGGAAGGAAATTTGAGCGCTTTCATTGGCCTTAAACCCCACAGGGAGTCTTATAACACCAGAGCTTCTTGGTGAAATATACTGGAGCAATAACTGACGCAGCAGTCTGGACTCTGGAATGTACTGTATGTGGCGGTTTGTTGCTCCAAAAACTCAAATAATTAAATAAAGCAGAGTTTTTCACTGTACTTTTTCATTCCATTTTGCTATAACCAAAGCTGGCCAGAGACCCCCAGTGGCCCTCAATACACTCAGATTCACTGTGTGGCAATTGGTTTGTGGTAATTTAATATATTGTAACTTTATTTGGGAGAATGGGAATACTCTCTACTTAAACAGAATAACAGCTGCCTCAAGGACTGTCCTGCTTTTTTTTTCCTGGTCTTTAAGCTGTGTCAAAATCTAGTTTTGAAGGTATAATATACAATATTCTCATAATATTGTATATTGAATATTTGATACCACTCTGACATCTAAAAGTGGTATCAATCGTTTCATTTAATTCACACAAAGACACCAAATTAGCATATTTTTAACACAGAACAATTTCTTCATTATTTCAGCTCATCTTACACAGTAAATATCCATAAATTAATTTGCATTTAATCAAATACTGCACAGCAAACATTTTTGCCCCAGGGCCCCCAAGCAGGTTAATGCAGTCTCTAAATTAAATAGGAGTAGAGCAGACATTCCCATTCAAGTCAACGTGGCATTATGGTCCAAGTTGCAGCCATTTTGATGTGTACCGTTGCAAAGCACATTGCTATTGTCGGTGAGTGACAACTTTGTTCACTAAAGCATACAGCTGGTTAGCTAACTAGCTACCATGCTTTAGTGCAGGGGTCGGCAACCTTTACTATCCAAAGAGCCATTTTGCCCTATTTTTCACCAAATAAATTTCGTTTGGAGCCGCAAAAGCTATTTGATACCACAGCTTATAAAGTTGTATAGTTATATATATACAAAAACTATAGTTTGTTGTATTTATGAAATAATAGAACAAGAATAAAGACAATTCTTGACATTTTATTGCTATTTCACCTGTTAAAACAATATCAAACTCTTATGAAGAGGAGAAAAAAAACTTGCTCAGTTTGCTGTAGCAGTTGATAAATCGCTCTTTTTCGCTCATCTCCAGCGTGATACTGTTCAGCAAATGTGTGTTTGTTCTGGAAGTATCTTTCTACATTACATTTTTTGTTGTTTGCTAATTTCTCGTCACATTTCAAGCATACCGGTGAGCCAGCATCGTTGGCAGTGAAAGCAAATGAACATGTCCACGCAGAATTAAACTCTCCATTTTCCTCCGTGACTTTTATTTTTTGGGGGATTTATCCATTGATAGTTTACTGAGGGTTAATGTTGCCTATACTTTATGATAATGATAAAATAATAAACACGGGGCTCCGTAGTCTGCGCCAAGACGGCAGCAACTTTATTCACTTCTCCCACACTTCATCAGAACCCCTTTTTCTTCTTCCGCCTCATCCTCCACAATAAAAGCACCAAACACATTCACAGGAACACTGCTTCCTAGAGAGCTCTTAACGTGCTCAAGATAATAGCTTACAATAGTTTACCGAGGGTGGAGGTCTGCAAATCATAATTAGCTTGACAGCGACGTAATAGGATGTGACGCACATTTTAGTTGACAAACTATGACAAACATTTTTTATTTTGGCGGCTTGTCCAGCGGCGTTACCAGCCCTACGGAGCGGACTTCCTGTTTACACCGGCACTCACCCGCATGCCCAGTGTACGTGAATAGTCACGTGATATTTGTTTTCAGACGTTTTAGTCTGGAAGGAGATCATTTCGAAAACGATGCTGAAACGCAATGTGGATGGACGGAGATTGTTTTCGCTAGTGTGGATGTAGCCTCAGGGAGCCGCAACAGAGGGGCTGAAGAAGGGGCTGCATGCGGCTCCGGAGCCGCGGGTTGCCGACCCCTGCTTTTGTGGTTACAACAAATGAGCAGAACAGTGGGCTGGTGGCCAGCGGCAGCTTTGGGTCCAACAGTTCCTCCACCTCACTCCCTGTGGGGGTGATGGAGGCTACAGCTCTGGGGAAGAAGCTGTTCCTCAGTCTGTTTGAACATGTTTTTATTGTTCTGTACCTTCTCCCCGATGGCAGGGGAACAAACAGAATGTGCCCTGGGTGGGTTGGGTCCTTGCTGATGTTGCTAGCCTTCTTGTGTAGACGGCTAGCATATACCGTGTCCAGGGTCGGGAGCTTGATTCCTACGATCCTCTGCGCTGTTTTGACTACCCGGGCCAGGTCTCTCCGGTTCTCTGCAGTGCAGCTGATGTACCACATGGTGGCGCAGTAGCAGAGAATTGTCTCTATGGTGCTCCTGTAGAAGTTAACCAGGAGCTGAGAGGGGAGTTTGGCTTTATTGAGTTTCCTCAAGAAGAAAAGCCTCTGTTAGGCTTTCTTCACCAGGTGGGAGGTGTTAAGGGCCCATGTCAGATCCTTTGTGATGTGGAGTCCCAGGAATTTGATTTCACTTACACTCTCCACCTCCTCACCGTTTATGTGGAGAGGGGGAGGTGTGGTCTTCCTGGTTCTCCTGAAATCCACGATGATCTCTTTGGTTTTTGTAGTGTTAAGGACCAGGTTATTGTCAGTACAGCACTCAACCAGATGTTGTACCTCCTCTCTGTAATGCGCCTCCTCGTTGTTTGATATCAGTCCTACTATTCTAGAACTATTCTAGTTCTATGGCAGTCATGGCTATAACACAACTGTTACTGTGACATCTTATTCTTGTTGAAACTACCGGCTGCTGCCGCATAAGGAAATGCACCACCTAAACCTCCTCCTCCAGAGCCACATGCTGCTTTATATTGTGAGGCCATTGTCCAAGCCTCAACACTGGAATCAAACAGCAGAAGATTGCTTTTTATTTGCAAAATTCAGCCTTTTGATTTCTTTTTAGTTTTTATCTCGAGTGTGACAGCTTTGTCTCTATATTTGCATAGGTTTTGTAAGCCCTAACCTTGCTGAAAAGTGACATATCTTTAAAATACTGCAGCTTTTGATTTATTTTTTCTCTTTAACTTTTTTGTATCTTGGGGAAAGTCAGCTGAGCATGCTTGCTCCTTTCCAGCTATGCCCTGCTTAACATTCATGGTACAGTTGCACACATTCACGCCTGGGAGCAGCTCAGTACAGCTGCAGTCTTCAACTGTTGACCACTGAGCGGCTCCACTGGAGCAGCTGAGTTAAGTGTCTTACTCAAGGGCACATGGACGAAAGTGGTGACAAGCCCTGGAAGGCCTGACATGACCCTGGCGTGTGCTTTTATTTGATGTAGCTTCTTGTAAAATATATATACATAAATACTTGAGGGAAGCAAAGTGAACATTCCCCATCCCAAAAAATGAAAAGCAAAATTAATATTAATATAATTTTAAATTCTTGTAGAGGGTAGACTGGCTGTTCTTGATGTTTTCAACCCTAGAAAACCTCAACATACACTCTCTCTCTCTCTCTCTCTCTCTCTCTCTCTCTCTCTCTCTCTCTCTCTCTCTCTCTCTCTCTCTCTCTCTCTCAAGCAATGTCTGTTTATTTATCTTTTCTTCCCTTTGCTCTATCTGCCATGCTGCTACTGTCCCTGAGGTTTTGAGCCATTTTTTTCACAACAGCAACAGCAATAATCATCTCTATGGTAACTCATTGAAAGTGCTTGCTGCATTCGAAGCAGAGAGGACAACAAGCAAGAGCGGGAGGGAGGAGAATGAGACTCAAAGCTTTTCTTTTCATTTTCAGCTGTTTTCCAGCCATCAGTTATTCATCCATGTTTTAAGTCACTCACACTCACTTAAGAATCCCCAGATCGCATCAAAAATGGGTGAATGCTATTTTCCCTGCCAATCTTGCTCTATAAATAAAAAAAATAAAAAAGTTGTGCTGTCAAAAATAATTTATTCCAATGGCATGTCTGACTTCTCTATGCAGTGCTGTCCGTGTTTATCAATAGCAGTTAAAGGGAAAATACATGTTCTGGTTTGAAGTAGATATGCCGTCATCTTTTAGGACAGTGCATTTGCCTCATAAATATCTCACCCTCACCATCAATCAGCGAGCAAGTTGAAGTCAGTTTTCCATTCTGGTCTGTTAGAAATAGGGCTGTAAGTTGTTGTGCTGGAGTCACAGATGAATAATCTATGTGTCCACTAAATTCTGCTCTCATCCAGCTGGGAAATGAATACCAAACCAGCAGTGCTCAGCAAGGTGTGGGACTCAAATCCCTGGCTCTTTACTTTTATCTTTTGGTGCAAATATTTGTCTCATGAATTTCTCTTCCAACTGTTCCCAGATATATTATATCCCCAAGATAGAGCACAGGTTCTCCCCAACATTTATTTAAATCTTTATTATCAGTTCAACCTCTGCTTAAAGCTCTTAGCTCAGGGAGTATTCATACGTCTGCTGGTGGAATATGTACATAGGGTTTCAGTGCTTTCTCCTGGTGTGAAATGTATTCGTCTGAGAGGAGGGCTGCTTGCTTTAGGCGTTGCTTCAACCTCTGACTGTATCACTCTGCTCAGATTAATTAGAGCTGCAGGTCTGATTTAAAGGTCGCAGCCTGGGGATCAATAGGGACAGAGCAGCTTTTGGACATCTCTGGACAAATTAAATGAACATGTAAGGGTAGAGCAGAGTACTGAGAAGTATCCAGGTGCTAGCAGTATGTGTGCGTGTTTGTGTGTGTGTGTGTGTGTGTGTGTGTGTGTGTGTGTGTGTGTGTGTGTGTGTGTGTGTGCGTGTGCGTGGGTGGGTGTGTTTTACCCATCTTGTGGGGACATAACTCTGTTTACACAGTCAGATTGTGGGGCCTTCTTTTTGGGGACAAAATGGGGACAAATTGAACGTCTCTATTACGTAAATTATTATATTTTAAAGTGAAAACTTGGTTTAAGGTTAGGGTAAGGGTTAGGATTAGGCTAGCAGCTGATATACTCAGTATGTTTAGGGTGTCCAGCTAACTATCTTACTACCTACATAGTTAGTAGGAATGGGTATCGTTAGGATTTTATCAATACTAGTACTCTTATCGATACTGCTTATCGGTTCGGTTCCTTATTGATACTCTGATCCGTTCTTTTTGATTATTTTGTGAGAAAGAAAAGACAATTAATTAGAAAAGAATCGACATTGCTTTACTATTTGTATGTAAACAAATAGTGTTTCTTGAACAGCAACAGCAGCAATGTTTAAATAAGTCACTATTGTAGACTATACTGTTTTGATGCCAACAAATAAGTCAATAAATATATCACATTAAATATATTCTTAAAAGCAAAGGGCTAAATAACGTTCAACCACACAGCTGCTCTCCTTATTAATGACTTTAAACAACTCAATATACACTGACAGACTTATTAGTCGTTACCTAAATCCCTTTGACTCCACTGTTGAGAAGGGGTGCAGGCCTTTAACAATAAACTGGGTAACAGCCCCATGCCACTCGTCATCCCTCTCCTGTGTCATCTTCTCTGTAGCTGCTGGCATGAAGCGACTTGGGCTGGGACTGCTGGTGGTAGAGGGGGGGGGGGGGGATGGGCAGGGTCTAGGACTAGCTCTACCCTGCAATTTAGGAACAATGTGGCTATTTTATTTCCTTGTCTTTTATATGGATCATCACCTGGTGAGGAATCTGATGTTTTGCCTGGGGCATGCAGCTTCAGCCTCAGTCTTTTACAAGGTTAGCCAGTCAGAGTTGTCAAATGTTAATTAGCAAAACTGACCAACTAGAAATGATGAATGAATCAATGACCAATGGTTTAAAAAATTCTGAATTTCATCTGCTACAGTTGTCACTGTAAACTGCCAACATATTCTCATACCACAGCGTCAAATAATGAAGTTAGTCAGTCGCGTTAAGCTTCACACTATGACGCTCTTTGTAGCCCTCTATATAGGGCTCTATAGGTCTTACACGTCTCAGTGATGCCGTGACAATATACACGTGTTACATGCATAGCTTCTTTTCAAAATAAACTTTGTCTCCCATCCTCACATGAAGTTAGGTTTAATCAACAAAGGTTGGGTTACGAAAACGTAACTTCACTCCGTATGTGAACGCTGCACATGACTCATGTGACTTACGACACTATGACTCACGTGACCAATGACTCACGTGACAACATGTCAACGTTTACTTAGTCTTGCAAGGGAAACGAACTGCAGTCTCCTGGACGAAAGTCCTGTTTTGTTTGAATCATCCACTTCCCCTCCCACCCACCTTCTGTGGACTATTTCGCTCTTTAAACTACGTCAGTTACTCAACTCAAAATGCCGCAGGTGGGTGCGTCGCATGGACACGCTGAATGTGTCTTGCCAGACGCAGAGGAGGACTGACCGAGCTGGGTTACTTGACGCCTTGGGGGTGAGAATGCGTTGAAACGGCATATGTGCTTTTCATGATTTTGTTTGGCAGGAATGGGCTCCTATACATGTCATTTTGCATTCACTGTGAAATACATCATTATTGTCTTTTCTGTATACTATTGCAAAAGCAGGAACCTATTTCTCAGATTCTGCTCTGCCCATCACCTGGCATTTATCATAATGATGTATGAGAAAATGTTTAGCTGCTCCCAAGTCCCAAAGAGGATTATTATCTCTGCACCTCTTAACACTGACATCAAAAGACAACTCCTATTCCCAGAGGTACATCTCTTGGTCTCCGAGCCTTCTTTTCTGTGTTTTCCCATCGTTTCCTGAGAGACAACAAAATTCTCTCCTGTGTAACAACAGTGTTGACCCAGCGTAACTAGCCAGGTGTTGAATTTTTCTGCAACCCCCCTTTCCTGAAATGTTGCATTTACACCACAAAGGGAAAATGCGAGCATCATTTCCATGAATGTTTAACAAAAACGGGCTAATTAGGATGGCTGGCTACCGCGCAGGCTGCGTTTTAATTTGCTTCTCACAGTGCGGAGGTTCTGTTGCACTTTACAGTTCGTTGCCTGCCAATGTGTGGGAACAGACTAAAATGCTGACATCGGATAGGGACATTAATAAGGATATCACTTCTGCTGCCCTGGACACCCACATTGAAATAACGGCATTCAAATTGTACATACTGTGTTCTGCGCAACACTCTGCTGGATACTAAAGCAATTTGAAGGCAATCAGAAATTGACTAGAGAGCAGTACTCTGATTAGATAACTACCATTATA
The DNA here is from genome assembly GCF_023349555.1 of Cebidichthys violaceus. Lineage (NCBI taxonomy): Eukaryota > Metazoa > Chordata > Actinopteri > Perciformes > Stichaeidae > Cebidichthys > Cebidichthys violaceus. Next base: position 7,691,052 of record NW_027176594.1, read on the forward strand.
CAAGATTGGCTGAGCAACACTGGACTATTAGGGTTTGCTAGCATTTGTTCCACGCACCCTCCTATAATATGTATTAGAACTGCTAGCAGCATGTTTGCTTGTTCTTCTTCTCACAGTGGAGCGGATAACAAGACAAGAAGAAGAATGTTGCAAAGACCACAAATTGTTTTCTGCTTACTAAATGACAGCCTGACCTGAAAGTCACATGCAGCTCCACACAGACCAGGAGGCATAAACCATTAGCTGAGTGTGAAATGGAATGATGAAGACATATATTGTGTTGTGGGACTCAAAATTTCAGTTTGGGGGAGCAGGGGACAAAAACAGCGAGGTAGTGGGGAGATTTTGGTGTGTGGGTGTACAAGCATCAGCATGAATTGTGAATGAGCAAGTGTCTGAGCTGAAGAGAGAAATCCGGCTCGCTGCAACTGAAAAGGATGCACTTGGTTTTTTGAAGACATCTTGTCGTCTTGTTCTCATTAAAGGATGCAAACTTCTCTGGATGATTACAGTTTGCACATTAAGGTTATTCAATCATGAATTATTGAATGTTGTTGTGAGTACATCCTCTAAAGATGCTGGAGCATTTGAAATCTCTGATATATATTTATATTCTTTTTTAGGTTTACAGGTCTTTATGAGGCTAATTAGCTGAACTAATTTAGCAGATTACCTGTTCTCAGCTGCAGCCTGGGGAAATGAGAACTGGTGCAAGAAAACTGCTGAGTGAAGTGCTGAAGTGTCACTTCATACAACTTATCACCTTATCATTCTGCAAAATAACCATTAAAGGGGAACAATTGTTCCATTACTGTGCACTGTTATGTTTTGTTTGTAAAAGAAACTTGAAGAAGGGAATAAGACAGAAATGTAAAACAAACTCTTGATTATCAATTCTGGAACTATACAAAAAAGTACAACTGCAATAATTGTGGCATCATGAAGTCATGTTAGGAAAAAAGAACAATACATTGGCTAGTCAGAAGACATGTATGTCTCTGCAAGCTGCTGTCAGTGTATATTCAAAAACAACTGGAGCTGATGACTTCTTGCTCGGTAAACAAGATGAAATACAGCAGGAGATTCTGACTGCATGGATGAAATTAGAAACGTATTTGAGCTTTTCCAGCGCTAATAAAACAAACCAGTGTTCTCAAAATGCTGTGGAGCCTTTAATTTGGTCTGGTCTGACATCCACAACATTTTAGCTCTAGTATGGGAAAGAGTTAGTGCTCCATTTTGATTCATGGTACCTTGACCTCGAAGGAAATGTTAAACATTTTTGGAAGTTGTTTTAATGAAGTGTAAGAACTCAATGTTTTACAACTTGTGATTTAGTAATGCACTTAAGTAAAGTTGGGGAACTCATTAGAGAAATATTTTATGAATGATTAATCCAAATCAAAGCAGCAGGAATGGAGATATCCTAACTTTTAGTCCCATGGGTAAAGCTCCAAAAAATGCTGAATGCCGGAAAAATGTCCACATCTTTCAAGTCTCCAACAGATTTCTGTTATGAATTTGTATTCTCCAAGCCCAAGACAACCCTGAAATATATCAGACTTTAGAAAGCTTCCCCACAGCCACAGAAGACATTATACTTTTTTTAAATCAGAGTAAACTGATTCTCATGTGTAAAATCTGTTGATTGAACCATTAATTGATCCTTCGCTAAGTCCCACCCCTGGAACACAGGTTGGCCAATCATATGCTTGTGCAATCATTCCAGATTTTCTGTATTATCATGCTGGTTTTGTGGATTTGGAGCTAGTCACTCATTACCCGGAGCTAACATTAGCAGGGTATGTTAGCACATCATTAACTAGTGTTAGCACTTCTGTGCTAAACAAGGTGGTGAATGCATGCACATGCTGCTTTTGCTTTTTAGTGATTGTTACAGTGAAAATAGACCTACCTGGCCTTACAGGAACAATGTTGTTCCTTAATCTTGTTGTCTTCTGTCTCAATCGCCAGGTGATATGGTGGTTCAATTTTACATTGTGATCTGTAGGCTTTTATCTTATCGCCGCCAGCAGAATTATGCGATCGTTTGTGCGTGTGCCTACGTCAATGAGTGAATCTGTCTGTCCACGGCTAATCTTGCATTCTGCTGCAGCAAATTGCATCCTATTTTGGTTGCCCATTTAAGGCTGCCTGCTCGAGGACCTGTTGTGGTTGCGGTGAGTCACAATTTCTTAAATCACCTTTTATTGCCTGTTTGATACTGCCATTGACTACCTGCTGACTTGTCACTCACAATTCTTAACCGGCCCCTGCTGATAGGAGCCACTAGTGATAACACAGCTGGGTGCATTGCTGAACCCCAGCCACTTGAGTTAAAGCCTAAATGAACACTTTAAGTTGCAGTTACGCCCTTGAGACAGAGCTGAGACACACCTGCACAGAGCAAGTGTAGACATCTGCATGGATTAAAACGAAAGTCCATCTGTTGTGTGAGACGTGTGAGTGAAAAACATGTCAGATACACTTGCGGTTTAGACGGGAGGTTAGCCAATTGTGAGTTGTGTTCATTCAACTAAACAATACAGCAGTGGTTGTTGCAGACACAGCTGGTGGAGATCGGCACTCTACTGAGTGCACCTTTCTAGTTTTAACCTTTTTTCGCTTCTGAATCAGTTTGACATCTGTCCGTATTTTTCTAAAACTCCTTGTGAGAGAGTGACAGTGTGAGCTCCATGGTAGCTCTGATAGCTTAACGGAGTAGCAGTGGGGGGCGAGGCTTAGTTAAGGGTCAATTCAGAGTCAAAGCAAATCTGTCACGTAATTGCCGCGGTTCTTTTCACCTTAGTCTTGCTACATGGTTGTTTATGTTGAGGTGGGTCATCAGTTCTGACTGAAAAGTGTTTTTTGATGCCAGTTCCCATTCAAAATGAACTGCGTGGTTTCGACTGTGGGGGGCAGCAATACTCCTCACTGCAACACAGCCTTTCAGTTACACTACAGAATGATGCAGAAGACCAGATGATCATGCCGAATATTCAATTTTGAAAATAATCAAATAGAAGATCAACGAATAAATCTATTTTTTTTAAAAAAGAGTGGTATGTGTTTTGGATTGAAAGTAATCAACAATCAATGTATTAGTATTGGTAAAGCAAATAACCCCCCAAACCTCACCCAACAACCCTGGATGAGCTAGATTATATGAGCTGTATTACATGATTGGCAACAACACTCTTTACTGAGACTTTTCAGTAAGGAGTGGCTCGGAGACCTTAGCGATTTTACAGAATAATGACTGTTTGAATGAAAACATGCAGCACAACATGTCTGGTCAACAACAAGTGCTCCACCATGTTAGACACAGAAAGCGTATATTTCTTGCTGTACTGTTTTGAATCACTTGGGCACACGATACCTGCCAGACACTAAAATACACACCTGATACACATTCAGCAGGCTTCAACGACAGCAGCTCGTGCATGTAGGACGTCCACTGAGATGTCTTTATGTGTCCACCTGTCCTGTCACAGGGCATTTTGATATACTAAGTAATCAGTTTAAGTGCCTTCAACAGCGTAGGAAATAAAAAAAATATTCAGCATGTACGTAATATTGATTTTCCATCCCCTGCTTGTGAATATAACACAGATGCCACTATTTTTGTTTCCATCATTCAGCTGAAGCAGAATCTACGTGGTCTCTTTTCATAGGAATGTGCGTATCATAATGTTGGGATAATACTAATAATTTTGACTAGATGATGTAAAATAGATAATGTTGGCACATTATTCGTGATTACAGCAGGGTTATTTAAGGGCAAGCTTGCCATGAAGCATTAAAGACACTGTGATACAGTCTGATGATCTATCAAGATTTTTTTTCTGGTCCTGTTTTGCAGCTGGTAGAGTGTGACCTCTTTCTTCTTTGCAATTAAACAAACTTAGTTTCTTCTCCTTCACAAGCTTTGCCTTTTAGCTGGTACACAAGCGCTCCTGGAGAAATGCTTACTCCTAAATCATTTAGCACGTTTTTGTGGATCAATGATCCCTCAACTTTGGAGAGATGACTCCTATTGGTATTGATGTTTCCCAAAGCAACACTGAGTAAAGATATCTGCATTCACTGAGCTGCCCTGCTCAATCGCTCTGCTGTGGCTGCAGCACTGCAAGATAGCTTGCACCCAGAGGGAGACACAGACTCTGTCAGGCATTGCTGACTGCTCAAGCGCCTTTATCTGTGCATTTCCTAACGGCATAGTACTTGCACAGACTTTTATGTTAAAAAAGAGATAATGTTCAAAGTGATATTTTTTCCCTCATGACTTAATTAGAGATAATTATGCCACAGAAATTAATGTTTTCAAACTTGTCCTGACTCTTTAGTCATTCTTTCAGGTTTGCTGCGACTGGAAACTTCACTAAATTGCAGTACTGTGGAACTGCTTTGTATTTTAATCTTTTGTCATGTTTTCCCTCTGTCATTAGTAGGTAGTCATTCAATCATACATTGTGGTTCTTGTTGCCAATTAGTCCAAATATGAACATGATGTAATCACCTTCAAGTGTTTTGTCTGATGTCATTTGAAAAGAATAGTAATCAGTCTGTACTTTAAATTTCCGGGAAAGCTCATTGCTTTACCTGACGAGCTCTCTCAGATTAGACGACCTCGAGACATCCACTGTATATCCTCTGCTGTCATTTGACAAGTAATCAATGGGTCCTTGTGAGGACAAAAACAACCCCAGCAGACCATTATAATGTATACATATTTTCACTTGCTTAATAGCTCGTAATAGCTCAGCTTGTTCCAAGGTGCCTGCCAAAAAGGGGTGATGGCATCTGTTTTAAATTAGCACTGGCCAGGAAGGAAGTGTTTGACAGTGTTGTTTGAATCAATCAGATGGTAGATGGAAGGGATCTCATTATGGTTATGCTGAACCTAGGAATCAATCATGATCCTGCAGATGTTTCCCAGAAAAAAAATAATTAAATCTTCACTTTGGCCTGCCATCATCCTCATCTGCCAGCTTTCCAACATCAGCTTAACAAGATGAATAATAAGGTATTTAAGTAGAGAGGTAAAACATTTCCTCTGATCTCTGAAACTGCATTAACATTTCTCAAAAGTAAATGACCTGTTGTAAAGCCGCTCCTTTGTCATTCAACAACATTTTAAATGTCTTTATTGAATCATAAGATACAAATGAAAACATCTCAATATATGCTCCCCTGTGAACCCTACACTTCAGTTTATTTGCTGTTTATATACATAGCATCTATTTTACAACCTGAGCAAAATCAAAATGAGTTGTAACGAGACAAAGTTAAGTGCCCACTTTGCTGTTCACGGTATGTGGCCATATGGTGTATGTGTGTGTATGTGCCGTACAAACACCAATGCATATGGATTTGTGTGTGCTCACGGCGATAAAGCCCCAATGGCTGACTGTGTTACCAAAAAGAAAGGAAAAACAACTTTATAATCCCTTTGCAGTTTGAACATGCAGCACAGTCTGTCCAAATACATGCCGTAAAAATAGAGGCTGGGCTGAATCAATGCAATGTCAACAAACACCTAAATAATCTGTGTGCTTCAAATAACTTGCTTTTCTAACGGTATCTGACACCGCCTCTGTCCACACTTTCTTTAATCATCCATCCATTTTGTGTGTGCAATCAACTGCAACACCTTTGAGGAGAGACTTTCCCAAAGTCTCCATTTGCATGATTCATCACTCCTCTCTATGATGGGAGGTTGTTTTTTTTGTGTGTGGTCAGAGGAAAAGGTAAAAATACTTTTTAATTCACACGATGTGGTCGAATGACATGTTAGACCACAAGACACTTTCCCAAAGTAACATGATTTTAGTTTGAATTCATTCAAAGTCAGCCCACGTAGCCTGTCCTAAAATACACTGTCAAATTAAGGTTGTGCTCATTTGCAGTGCCTCCACTGCCTCACTTGAGTGACAACCTAAGGCACTGTAATGCAGTAGCATTTTACAAAGTCAGCAAAAAGCCTCACCTCCATTCGCAATCTTTATATCTATGGTGTTGAATTCAAAATGCTTCCATATTACTTTTAAGCTCGCTAAGGAAAGAGAACAACAATAGCCAGGGGGCAAGCAATGGGTCAGACAGACTGGTGCACTTGTACATTGAAAATATAGAATTTTAGATCATACCAGATTGAATATTAAATGTCTTCCCACGTGTGAATTTCGACTTTCGATTTTTGTATGACGTAGTTTCTTTCAAACATACTGAACACAACAGCTTGACATTTTGGGCAAGAGCCAGCAGCAGATTATCTTAGCTTAGTTTATAAATTGAAAGCAAGGGCAAACAGCTCCAGGAAGTCACTGCTCTCAGTCAAGAAACAACCTGGCCATCTCACCCGACAAGTTAATCCAGAGGAAGGTGATGCTTGGACTGCATTACTCAAAAACAAAACTGAAGCGCATCTTTCTGTCAGTGTCTCCAGGTACATCTTTTTTGGTGTTTGTCCTACATTATACAACAATTTTGGACTGCAGTTTTTGAATGGCTCTCAAAAGTCTGTTCCTGAGGCATTCAGCCTAACCACAACCTGGCCAGCTTTGTATGCTCTGCAGAGACTTTTTAGCTGCCGTAATACATGCAGATAGCTCTGCACTCAGGAATGGTGGTTGCTAAGAAACCTTCTCCTGACCTGGAGGTCTACCACTCCATCTTGCTTTGTGCATTGGCGCCAGGACATGCTGTCAGTTATACAAATGGAAAGACTGCATCTTCACAAACCTAATACACAGAATGTATTTGAGAGAATTTGGCAACTTTTCTTGGCACAGTGTCATATTACTCGACATCCATAGAAACTAGAGGCTGGTGGGTGTGATGTTTACCGATATGTTACTATTGTACATAAATGAGATATAACTTAAAATATTGACCTTTATTTTGACCTTTTCTCTTATTTACCCTTGGACAGAGCCAGGCTAGCTGTTTTCTCCTTTTCCATTTTTTTGCAAAGCTATGCTAATTGGCTTCTGAGTATAGCATCAACTTAAGGGCCAGATATGTGAGTGGTATCTTCTCATCCAACTCTCTGCAAGACAGGGAATGAGCAGATTTCCTAATATGCAAAACTACATTCTATTGTCAGCTGTCTGTCGCTGCTATTTTGTCCACTTTTGTGCATTCTTACAAAGGTGGATTCACATGAGAAACAACACTACCAATGTAAAATACTGAGTCCAAAATGCATGACACAAGATTAAACCACCCTCCTCCTGGCTGCCAAAAACACACACACCAAGAGCGACAACAGAGTGCACAGAAAAGCATACGCTCATGCACACACATACACACACTTACACAAGGGCTTTGGATAAAAACTAATAAAAAGCCTGGCAGAAGAGAAACATTTTGAGCCTACTCTTCAAATTGATAAGATTAGGGGCACATCTCAGGTCATCTGGCAGGCTGCTCCACAGTTTCGAGCCAGAGTGACTAAAAGCAGCTTCGCCAGATTTTGATCCCATTCTTAGAACAACGAAGAATTCCCGTACCAGATGATCAGAGAGGTCTGCGGCTGATAAACAGTGAGCGAGTGACTAATGTTTTGTGGAGCCAGGTCAATCGGTGCTTTTAGAAACCAGAAGTGCAATCTTAAAGTAAATTCAGGAGGCTTAAGGGAACCAATGTAAAGGTCTGAGCACATGGAGTGATGTGCTTAGCGATTTACATTGCAGTCTGTGCAGCAGAGCCACCGGTCTACTCGGGGAAGACCGGGGGGGGCGTTCAATAATCTAATATGCTGGACACAGATGCATGTACAAAATAAAAATTAAATGAAATGAACATATTGAGCAGCAGAAAGTTTTTGGACTTCCAATACTTAATGCCATCATTGCAGCCAGTCAGCTTTTTCACCGCACTAACACTATTGTTCTGACAACATACACCAGGGAGGTCTTTCATATTCAGAGCTTGCAACAATTCCTCGGGATTAGACTGGAGGATGTCATCTTTTAATACACTAACCGTATCAGACTGTAGCATCCTCGGGGGAAAGGTAAACTTCACAGACTAGCATATGTGATTTACACGCCGGATGATTTACTATGACAGGCGTCTGTGGTCAATTCTTTGCTGCTACACTCTCAGAAAAAAACTTCAAAAGTTCCTCTCACGCCTCATTGGCTCGACAACCTTTGATTGAAGTTGAAGGGTGAAAGACCACTCCTCTCTTCCGGGGGCCTTGAGGTATTTTTCTCTGTGAGAAAGATGGAGCACTGAGGAAGACTGATTTATAAGGTGCTGTTGCTATAATTAGGTTAATAGCCAAAGGAAGCAGTGTGAAGCGAATTACCACCTGACTCTGCAGTTCCCCTCATCTCTGCGGAGCTTTACTGTTTTGGTTCAGTTTCCATGCTCTCATCAACCTTGTCTCCAGCCCCAGCAGGCGACTGTTTTCAGGGGAAAAGCTCTAATAAACCCACATAACCAGCACCAAACTGAAGTTTAGCCGGTAAACATAGTGGAGCATTTAGCAACTAAAGAGACAGACAGTAGAGCTGAGAGGACACTACTGGACTACATTTGCAGGGTCACAATTGGATGTGTACAGATGTGACATGTTTCATTTGATGGAATTGCCACCACGTCACCACAGTGATGTTGTGGCTGTAGAAACGCCCACTCTAACCCTCCTCTACCTGCTTCTCTGCTTCCTGGATGGGCGGAGTCTCTGAGTCAATGGAGGCATCCAGCTGACCTGTGGCAAACCCCATTGAGAACAAAGAAACTGGCCTCATGTGTATGCCTCGTTTGTCCTATAGTTTATCCGTTCATATGGTACATAAGTTTTCTTTGGTTTGAATGCAGTTATAGCAGCTTTAGTAGTATCATATAGTTGCTGGACTGATTAAGTTTCAGTAGTGGTAAAGTTATTTCTTCATTCCTTGATATATGTTGCAATTGTGTTTGTGCACTTGATGGATTCATATTTGAATTAGGAATTATGTCTAGATTAATATCCTCATCCTTTTTCTTCTGTTGTCAGATAAACTATATGCAATGTTAAAAGCAGTGGTGGGCCGTCATGGCCAGCTAAGCCTTCTCTGCTGGCCTAAACAGAATCACAAAGTTATAGCTATTTTATAATTTAATAATTTTTCACAAATACACTACAAGTATTATTATTTTTTTCCCATTAGCTTATTTTCTCATTGCACAGCTCCTGTCGTCGTCAGTTGCTCTGCTTCCAGCCTGCAGCGCTGCTTCCAGTGCAGCTTGTTTTAAGTAGAGCTCTTATCCAATCAGATTCAGCCTCTATTTCTCTATGTAAGGAGAGAGGCCCGAGGTCCTCTAGGTTGACTTTGCAGATTAAAGTATATGGGGACGATATTGTTGAGCGTCATAGTCTTCAACCAATCAGATCTTTAGTTTGACATGTTGGGCGTATTCTTTGATGTGCCAGAGCTACCCAGGTAGCCTGCTAAGTACGTCAGCATTCAGGTGCGCCGTGATTGGTCAGTGGGCCAGCGTGACTTTCGTCAAACAGAAAGGTAGCTAGCAGATCTTAGTGTTTAGTAAGAATTCAAGTTGAAACATATGTAAGAAGTTATGACATTGACATGACATTTTTAGCGTTTTTAAATGGATTTCTGGAGAAGGACATTTCCAGAAAAGCTGGACTTCATATCAAAGGGTCGGTCAAGCCCACAGCTAGCAGCCCTGACCCAGCATGGAAAAGGATTTGTACGAACGGTATTTCTGGCTGACAGCAGCGCACATTTTATGGCTAAGAATGTGTTTCATTTGCAACTGAGCTCTTGGTGTTTGGAACTGTTTGGAGCTATGCTACGCTAACCAAGGGAGCTACACAACAGTACAGCATAAGCTACATGCTTTTTTCTAAACTTTTGGAGAGACCTGAGTGGACTTTTTAAGTGAAGAGCAGCTGTGGTAAGTTAACTGATTTTGAGTCTTTACATCTCCAGGAGCGTTTCTATAGTGTTCATTTGTCTATCGTATCGTTTATATGAATAATATGAATGGCTCGTGCTCTAGCGCCGCAGTGTTGCTGGATTGATTTGTTGTCATATGGTTATTGTGAGTTTTACTTGTTATTGTGTTAATTACATTGATTTGGACTCTATGCATTGTCCGTGAATTACGAAGCATCCCGTCATGCGCGGGGTCGGGCTCCCCGCTAAGCTAGTTAGCTTAGCCCCTCTGTAGACACGCGCGGTGCCGCAGCCTCAGCTGTTTTTTGTAATTGTTCCGGGTTCAGACGTCGCAAAGCCTGTTGTCTGTTACGTGAGCGCAGTCCACCGAAAACATTATATTTACCACAATTTAAGCTTCTGCATTTTCCAAATGCACTAGTATTATTCAAACGTATCGTTTGGTTCTTAAGCCTCGTACCGAACGGTTTAATACGAATATGTGTATTGTTACACCCCTAGAAACAAATAACCATAGCTGTGGCGTCATAATGAGCTTATTAGGAGATGGCTCAAGTCTAGTAGGACAGCACAGAAGGCCCAAGTATAAAATGTACGGTCCGCCACTGGTTAAAAGATTGGATTGGAACTCCTGCCTTTGCTCATCTGTCATAACAGACCAATGCCATTGAGTTGGTAATAATCCTAGAACCAGACAATCCTAAAGCAAAATCAGTATTCCTTCAAACTGGATATGTTACGGCGGCGGTAAAAACCAGAAAACACTGCAACAGCTATATGAAAATCTTCAAAATGAAATACATGTCTAAAGCATGTACTATCCATCCCATTACAACAACTTAACACCTGAGGATGAAGTAAAACTCTCTGTACCACTCATGCACACTGCATAGTCACACACATTTTCTATGTGGTATGATGTCCTTGATGAGAAAAAATGACACTTGTGAGATGACACTGATTCCCTCAAATCATTAACATGTTCACTCTAATGTTTTCTCGTTCATTTTGTTTGATGTTAATATATTCCAAGTTGGTCTCAGTATTTATTCTCCGTTTATCCCCTCTCTGTGCCCGCTCAACGGCTAGAAGAAGTTTCCCTCTCTGTCAGACGCTTTATGCAGTTTCTACCAGGTTTCTGTGCTAATGAGAGATTTTCTCCCTCATTTTTTCGTGATGTAATATTGGTGGTTTGTTGTCTTAATTTATCAATTCAAACATACTGGCATTGTGAAGACCTTAGAGGATGTGATTAACAGCTATTCTTAAACCTGATTTAATTTGACTTGACTTGCTGCAGACTTCACTGGTGATTTATTTATGAATTGGACCAGATGGTGACTCTAATGTTGGTTGTCTTGCATCCTATCATCCGCTGTTGCTGTTTTGTTTGACCCAGTAGGTGATGGGGGACACAGGTTTGAAGCTGAACATGGTTGGCCAAAAACAGGCAAACAGTCTGTTGGGTTGTTATTCCAAGGTGTTTTTTGGACTACCACTACAACTACCACTCTTCCATGTGAAACACAACTGTAATGACAAACGCACAATAAACATCTTTGGTAACACTTTATAATAACTGCACACTATGAAGCATTAGTTAAGTAGGAGTAAACACTTAATTCATAATTTATAAAGCATTGTTCCTACATTAACACTCATTAGTATACAATTCACATGAATGAATGAATTGTATATGAATGAATGGCTGAGAGGTTTGTATTAATACGAGTATATTGTTTGCATCTTGTAATAAATATTGATATGTTCTTTATCACTTTGCGTTTTGTCTTTTCTGTTGAGAAGATAACCGACTTTTTTGAGTAATTTCCTAAAATAGCTGAGTCCTACAATGTTTTGGCAAACATCACTCAAACAGGAGGAAATGCATTTTTGGGGACTATTTTCAGCTGTGGAGTAATACACACTGGGTGCTCAGGACACTGCATTAACTAAACATAAACAGTGCCTATGTTTGTTGTAATGATGGAACATGTCACCTAGTGCAACAACTTTGTGTTTTTCGTAGTGTTTGACAAAAAATGGAGGTTAATGAGACAAGGGATTAAGTTATATCAGACTATATGTGTTAGAATGAGTTTGTTAGTTTTGATCTTTTTGGGATTTGTTGACAACATGATTGTATATTGCTGAACTTATCCTTTAAGGACATAATTAAACTGAAGACTATTTACCTGCTGCATCACATCATCTTTCATTTAAGTCACATTTAATAGGCATCACGAGAGCACACTTAGTTCATTAAGTGATTTACTTCAGAGTTCCTCTAACGGCTGTTTTACTGTAACAAATAGTTTGTGTTGACACATTTAACAACAGTACTGCTGAGTATACTAATCGCATCAAATAAATTGCTGGGTGTCAGCTAACCATTTGGCTGGTAAATTAATTATAAATATTTACTTCTGAGGACTTAATTTCAAGCATATGTAGAGCAGGGATGCCTGCTGACAAAAACATTCATCTTAGTTCTTCCCTATTTGCAGAAACCACAGAATAAGAGATAAACATTTTAGAAATGAAAGAAGGGATTTATCTGGGGCACTAGTGGGTGGACAGCTGATATAAGGATTATCAGCATGACGTGTGATAGTAAAATGAATACAGATTGGTGGAAATGTGTTAACAGTTTGCAAAGGGGTAAAAATAATTAATCTCAAACTTGTAGCACCACTACGAACATCACAGTTGCCATTGTGATAGTGTGATAAACTGAAATGAAGCAAATATTATGAAGCCAACATAACTACAGCTTTAGATAATGACTAATTTGTAGAACTGTAGGATTATGAGTATGGTACTTTCACAAGAGAAAAAAATAATTTTAAACTAGTGCACTTACCTCTGACTTCGTCCAAATTTACCTTTTATAGAAAGTCTACTTTTCTTGGACAGATAAAGAATGAGAGGCATTCTGGTTTTCTGTCCAAATACCACATACTATGACACAATATTTAACATTTGTCTTATACTTTACACAATACTGGTCCAGCAAATGGGTTACTTGTCTCCATACAGTATCACAGTTGAAGAATTGAATGTGCTCGGGTGGCAATATCTTACTGCAATGTTATTTATCCTTCCTCTCCAGCAATTTATTTTTATTCTCTTGTGCTTGACAGTCATTTTGTTGTGGTTGCCAAACAGTGCAACACTGAGCACTGTGAGAGACTTTACCTTACTCATTAAATTTCAAGACGCCAGGCACACATAGAGTTCTCTACTGTGTGTATGTGTGTGACAGTGCGTTAATGGTTTTCACATCAAGTAGAAAACTATGCAGTGCAAATAAAATCTGGGTAGTGCATGTGATGACTGAAGTGGTGTACTGTGCTGTACATTTTAGAAGATTAGAAATACTTTTTTGTTAAAGTAGTAGTGTCAGTTTATGGTATGTTTTGTAAGTAAATTACCCATCTGATGATCTGTATGTAACAAATGCCACGCTTGATGATAAAATAACATGAACAAGGTTACAAGTTACAAGGTTAATTTAATCTCATTGTACAACAGGGTTCTGTAACACAATGCTGGCTGTAGAAGTATTTGCTACATGGATGTGGAGGGTAGAGAATGAGTTTAGGAGACTCTCAGCCTGAGGAAAGATGCTGTTCTGAAGTCTGGTGGTATGGCAGCTGATACTTCTGAATCTCTTGCCAGCGTGCAGCAGGGTGACCTGGCTTTAGATGGGGTTGATATTGTCCTTTACTATCTTTTGGGCTCTTTGTAGGCACCATTTGACACCAATATCAATGGCTAATGCTCAGTAGATGGGTACCAATGATGTTCTAGGCGGTGTTAATCTCCCACTGTAGAGCCCTCCTGTCCTGGGACATGCCAGTTTGTAATGTTTCTAGTCGGGATGCTTTCTATTGCTCTTCTGTAAAAAAGTATTGAAGAACTTGCCGGAGGAATTTTACTTTCTTCAGTTTTCTTAAGAAATACAGTCGTTTATGAGCTTTTTACACAAAGATGGAGATGTGTGATCACCATGGGTACATCCTAAGTCTCTTGTCATTTCCTCGTTCCTCGATCCTCGCTTGAACCGGAAGTTGTTCTGCGCTGCCAAATTGACGGCCATCCCAAAGCTCTTATTTAGCTGCGAGGAAGGAGGAGAGAGGAGGGATCTCTGAGGAGCCATGAGCAAGGACCCACGAGAACAGGCTTCCAGGAAGTGTTTCAACGGCGGACACGCCCCCTCTTTGTTCATCAGTTATGTGATTGGATGCTACAGCCGATCGGACTGACTGACTGGAGTTCCATACCAGAGTGAAGACAGATCACAGATTAAACTCTAGTTTATATTTGATATGTTTTCTGATTCACCATCTGGTTTAAATGTATGTTCATTATAGACTAAACAACAAAAGGACCACAAACAACTTTATTTATTTATTAGCAAGATTTGTCTTTTCATGATCTGATATTTCCCTCAATAACTTTTATTATGGATACAATTAAAGTCAGAGAGAACTTTTTACATCATTTATCATCATTTCATTCAGTCACGTGAGGCTGATCATTCCTGAGGGTTTGATGAGTTTTATAATTTAAATTTAACCTGAAACATTGAGCCTAATACATTTATTCCAGTATTCAAGAGAAACCATAATCATATTTTGGGTTAATTAATAATGATGTCACAATCTGAATTTCAAAATGTACAAACGCATTCTGCCGTAGAAATCGATCCTGCACTCATAAACAGGGCACAGTTTGTTAAAGATGTAACAGTATACAGAGAGAAAACACCTCTACAGTGATGATTACAGTGTGTCTTTATTAGTTATTAGTATTATTAGTTACTATTATTAAGTACAGTGATCATGTGAACAGACACAAACTTCTCAAAAGTCTCTCCAGCTGTTAAAGCCGATTGACAGCTGTGATCAGCTGTGATCAGCGGCCGCCGTCATCAGAAACAGACGTCGCTTCACGTGACGCAACTGAGGAAAGGAAATGTGTCTCTTAAAACATATTTCCTCGTTCCTCTCTCCTCGCATGGTTTCCATTCCATTCCTTTCCTCCATGCGAAACGGGGATGCAATTAAGAGACTTGGGATGTACCCCATGTCAGGTTGTTTGTGATGCTGATTCCCAGGAACTTAAAACTGGTCTCTTGCTGCTTTTGGTGTAACTTTCCCTAACTTTGTTCTAAAATCAACAATCAGGTACGTTTGGGCAATAGGTTTTTCTCTGAACACCACTCTGCAAGATTGTTGAATTCCTCTCTATATGAAGTCTCATTGTTGTTTGTAATGCGACTGATGATGGTAGTGTCATCTGCAAAATACACAACAGAGTTCTGTAGATGTCAGAGGGAGCAGTCTTAGGAGTACAGCATGAACAGGAAGGGGCTGAGCACACAGCTCTGGGGGGCTCTGGTGTTCAAAACTAGAGTGGGGGAGGTGTGGCTGCCAATCCGAACTGCCTTGGGTATTTGTGGGTAAGTCTAACAAGTAGTTGCAGATCGAGGTACTCGAGCCCAGAGTGCTTTACCGATCAGTTTCATGGGAGAGATTGTGTCGAATGCTAATCTGACATTGTAGATGTTCTGATGTATGTATTATTTTTAGAGATGTGTGAGGGCTAAGTGGAAAGCAGCGTAAATGGCATCCTTAGTTGATCTGTTGGCTCTGTATGCAAACTTATGAGGTTCCAGGCTGGCTGAGATGTTGTTTTTGATGTGGTGGATAACCACTTCATCAAAATGGGGGGTTTGTTTTAGGTGGTGGCTGTCTTGAAGCAGCAGGAAACAATCAAGTGACTGATATGTTGAGCTTGTCAGTGATGACATCAGTTAGCTTTCTGGCACATGTTCTTAGTACATGACCAGGTATGTTTTCAGTCTCATCAGGGTTTTTCTCTCATCCTCTGTGGATAGTGACAGTGGCCGGTCCTCTGGAGGCAGGTCAGGCTTGACAGCCTATTCCTGATTGAGGAGATCAAAGTAAGCATAAAAAGTGTTCAGTTTATCTGGCTACGTGGCCTCACATGATGGGGTGCTCTTGTTTTTTTAGCCTGTGACATTCTGGATCGCCTACCGCATATCTTTAGTGTTTTTGGTGTGGAGGTCTCACACAAATCTCTCCTGAACATGTGCCAGTCTGTACAGTCTGTAGCTTCATCTGTCTACTCTTGAACTGTTATTTTCTGATGGTTTGGCCCATTGGGCGTAAGTAGGCAGCAAAAGCAAGGACATATGGTCTGATTGTCCAAAGTGGGGGGCAGGGGAGGGTTTTGTAGTTGCCAGAAAAATCTGGTTCAGTTTGTATTTCCTCTGATGGAGAAGTGGACATGCTGGTGAAATTTTCGTTTAACAGATATAAGCTTTGTTTGATTAAAATTACCATCTATGTTGAACTGGCAGGTCTGCTGATGACCTTGAATTTTCATTGGGAGGAATATAAACGGCAGCAACAAAAACACTGGTGAATTCTCTGGGCAAATAATTGGTGTCAACCTAACACTAAAAAACTTTTGAAATCAGGGGAACATTGTCCATCATCTTTGACTGAGTTTGAGCATTGATGTAAACACAGTCTGTCTGCCCACTTCTTACCAAGTGCAATAGTTTGATCTGGGATGTTACGATGTAGCCAAGTTTCTGTAAATAGGTGTGTACAAGTCTCTGATAGCCTTTGCCATGGAGAGGTTCTTTGAATAGTTAATGTGGTACCTTTTTATCCAAGCAAGCAGAGAACACTTTAAACAAGACGAACAAATCAGATATGCACTGTATGATTTATGCTGGCCAAGCTAGAGCATTTGATATGGTTTGTTAAGTGAATCACAGTAAGATGCTAACAGAATCATAAATCCACATTAAGTGCCATCAGATTGTTTTGCCACAACATGCTTACATAAAAACAGACACACTTCTTTGATAAAGTTACATTTTGCTAATTAAAAAGATGTCCATGCATTTAAATGACATCAACAGATCAATATGTGCATCTCAGGAATAGGAATCATGTAGAATGAGAGACATAAGCTTTGATCTGAGATCTTCACATTGACCACCTAGCAAAAACTGACTCGAGAATGTCTGCATGTTTTTGGTTTTCTCGAAGACCAAAGTAAGCTCCTGTTTTAAAATCAAGGCTCACAGGTGAAAGCCAAAAAAAGCTGGTGTATCAGTGAAGACACATAAGCACGTACTGTATATCCAGGTAAATATGTACGCATATATACAAGAATATATAGAAATTCTTTTACTGATCTCTGTAGTGAACTCTCGTGTGTAAATAATCTGTTCCATATTAATGGGAGTCGTTTCTTGCCTGAGCCATTTCCTGCCAGCTGCTAGTCTCCATTGCAATTAATTTGATTACATTTGTGTTGGAGAAGTGTTTGGGCAGGAGACTGGAGACACAACAGTAGGGAGAGACGACGTCTTCCAACAGCGGGAGCCTTTGAAGTTGTCGGTGCCATTTTAAATAATCATGAAAAGAAATTAATGAATGAAAACACAAAGAACATGTGGCTACATCTCAAAGACAATGCAGAGTAAGCTGTTTACTGGAGGGTGATCTGTCTCTCTTTAATGATTTTTAATAGTGTGGTATGATATGATCAAACAAAATCTCTGTGGTTGTATTGTAATCTAAAATAAACACATATTGTTTTGGCACCCTTTGAGACAAATTAGTTATTTCTTCATTGTTCAGTGCACTGCTTTAAAAGACTGTACCTTTTGTTTCTTGACTCTCTTCACTCTCCTTGAATTTCCACAGTCATTTTTAAAGTAAAACAAATGTAAGATCACAGAAAAGCACTGGCTGTGATGACAGTGCTAGAAGTGATATGTAGTTATTAATATAGACCAGAGTGTGTATATTCAGTATCTACATTTATATCTAGTCAGTCATCTTATTTCTATGCACAATAGATCCTTGTTACAATGTGTAGTGAGCTTAAAGAGTAATTTAACACCAGGATGCAGTACGGTGATGTCACGGTGTATTGACACTATCGAGTACACTTTTACATCATTAAATCAAGGTGAGGAATTAAACCAGTGGAGGTCAGTAAAAACAACATTTTCAGGGGGTATTAAAGGTGCAATGTTGAGTTTTTGATAACTAGTTTCATGTTATGGATCAACAGTTGGTAGTGGTCACATGCCAAGAAACATAAAAATGCACCAACAAAGGCAATGAAGAAGAAGACTGCTAGCAAGTGAACAATTATTTAGATAATCTCTAAAAATCTGCTTTGAGGAAGGAAATGCAGTCCTTTGTTTGACCTCAAGAAAACACAATGCATTTTGGGGAGAAATACTGAATGTAAACATGTTTGTTTACAATAACTCCTTAAAGCACCTTTATGCGATTCTTTTAATAATTTGATCCATTCAAAATCAGTCAGTAACGTATCAATGTCCTGGACCATGTTATTTTTTCTGGATTCTTTTTGCTTCAAATATCACCGTACAAAATATAAAGGGTTAATCATATGAAGGTAGATTTGTGTCTTTATTACGCAAACAAAAAAATATGTTTTGAAAGCAAATTTCTCGCTCTGCAATCAAAAATCAAGTTTGTAAGTGAAAATATATAAACTGAGAATAAATTATTTGTTAGTTTTGCTTATGAAACTATAATTTTTGGTTGCAAAACAAAAACCTTTGCTTTCAAAACGAAAAGCTACGGTTTGAAAACCAAAAGCTACGGTTTCAAAACCAAAACCAAAACGTAAAGCTACGAGTTGAGTTTGGACGTAGTGGGCGGGCATACGCTGCTGAATGAGCCAGGAGTTTCTATTGGTGGGTTCGACTTGGATCCCGGCATCTACTTCCACTGTAGAGGTTACTGTGATGAGCGGCATGGAGGTAAGTTGACATTATATTGCTCTGTTAGCACTTCACTTTGTTTTCATGTTGTTAGTGTTGTAGAGTCTCTTTTTTTAAAGAACGACATGAGGTGTTGTTGACATGAAGCTTCACTTTCTGCGTGCATGTAATGTAAGTCAAACCCACCAATAGAAACTCCTGGCTCATTCAGCAGCGTATGCCCCGCCCACTACGTCCAAACTCAACTCGTAGCTTTACGTTTTGGTTTTGGTTTTGAAACCGTAGCTTTTGGTTTTGAAACCGTAGCTTTTGGTTTTGAAAGCAAAGGTTTTTGTTTTGCAACCAAAAATTATAGTTTCATAAGCAAAACTAACAAATAATTTATTCTCAGTTTATATATTTTCACTTACAAACTTGATTTTTGATTGCAGTGCGAGAAATTTGCTTTCAAAACATATTTTTTTGTTTGCGTAATAAAGACACAAATCTACCTTCATATAATCACGCTATTTTTTGACAAATACTGTATCTGCACTTCATAAATGTGAGAAAAATGTAACTCACGCACTTGTGTCACTGCAATTTAACAGGTTGAGCAGAATTGTTGATTATGCTTTTACTCTGATTATAATCGCAGCACTGTAATAGAGATACTTATGTGAAGTTGTTTGCAGTTTTGGTTATCAGTGTTTTGCCGCCCATTAATAGTGTACATGTAAACATATTTTAAGAAATAAAAAACTTCCAATATTACAGCAAATTAATTTAACCATTTAAAATAAAAACATTTAATTTTTAGATTAATTTAATTTTAAATACCACAAATGAAAAAAAAGGTCACTGAAACTTAATCACAACTTTTGATAAAGGTCTTTACAGCTTCATCTGTAATTTATGTATCTGGTATCTTTCTTTATAAAAAAAAAAGAATCAATGTCTTGAGACAACAGTTTCTAAAAGTGGTCTAAAACATTCTATTTTGCAATATTAAGGTACAGCAAAGAAATACTCAGATCCCAAAAGTTGCTCTAAAGAGGAATCAAGGGAAGCTAATTGAGAAAAGCAATTTATTTAGCCGATTTAAAGTTTCATAGTGAATTTGATTACCACTCAGTGAATAATTTCCTCAAGTTTTTTCTCATTTCACACAACCATTGCCGTAATTCTCAAACACAGCATCGTTTTTTTTTTTTCCTATTCCTAACAAAGCTCTTTATCCACTGCTTTATCCTCCTCCTCCTCCCTCTCTTCTCCTCCATCCCCTGGCTTACTTTTCTTTTTTGCTCCACAGCTCATCTTGTTCACTGCAGCCAATTTAAAAGCAGCTTAATCCTGGAGAGAATACTGTTGCTGCTTCCAGTTGCACTCCTTTGATTGATGTCTGGCAAGATCTAATCTAATGTGCAATGTTTGTGTGATTGACACCACACAGGTGTGCTCCTACAAATGCTAGTGGATGCACAAAGCATAGGGAGTTTACTTTGTCCTCCCTGCCTGCTTAGAGATTAGAGACGCATGTCAAAGCTGCAAAACTAGCAAGTGCTTCCTGATTGCTCTCGAAATCAGCTTGCGAATCAGGGGTTGTTTTGTTGTCCTCTTCTTGCTGTATGTTTTCTTTTCTTATCCCAATATTTGCAACAGTCTTGATTGCCTAAAAGAGGTGGAACTGTGACATGGTGTATGAAGAAGTGGAAGGCGTTAAAAGTGGGACATGTAGCCTAAGGGAATCATTTTATAAGAAAAGTTAACCCACTGGGATTTGAAACACAGAGAGATGGTTGTTGCATACAACAAACCACATAACAGACACACAAAGTAAACCACAAAATGCAGACAATCATAGTTGCAAGAAGCAGCGCACATATCAAATTCATGTCTCACTCACATCTCTTGTTTTTCTGCATTCTCTTCAAAAAATACAGGACCCAACAGCTGGTTACCTATATGGGTCCTTTAAAGTATAAGTGGGGGTAGACTGTTTCAATGCAATTGCATTGCTAGGCAACGTCCTCTCAGCTGATTTCATTCACATACGCTGCAACAAATAAGCTCGGACACATTTGGAATGTTTACTTTTAGAACTGTGAAATGGATAGCTGATGAATAGTGGATGGGCTTTTAAAAATAGATGGTGAATTCTGAAATATAAGGTAGCATTCAAGGATAACTAACCTCAAATGCAAAAACAGATACATACATACATACATACATACATACATACATACATACATACATACATACATACATACATACAGATACAATAAATGCAGAAATCTCAACGGTTTCCTCTGTTAGTTTGTCATATACTTTATGTGGATTCCTGTTTTGCCTTCACACCTGTCAGCCCAACACCACTAGCTTGTCCTCAATATATTTATACCTCATATGGTGTAACTTTTAGCAGGTGAACACTTCTCAGAAAACAGCAACCAACACCAAGTGCATGTCTTGTTGTTAACCAGTTGTTCGTGCAAGACTCTGTGCTCTCAGGTCTGTCAGTTGAGACACTATTCTCATCAGCGTGCCTACTTTCAGAGATGTATCTGGTTGAAGGCCTGTTCGTCCTCAACGCATTCTTGCACAAGGTAGTAGTGACAGGTGACGATCTTCACAACCAAACTATCCGTCATCTGCCTCTCAGGGTCAAGTCTTTCAAGCTGACAACCCGGTTTGTAGGTCCCCTACGCTTCACTAAGTGGGTCAACCCCTACACATTCAATTCCCCCTGTGTGCAGCCAATATTCCACAAATTCAACGTCACGGTTGTCGAGACGATTTCTTCTTCTGTCTCTAGATTCCCACCCCTTCCCTGGTTTATGACTGGTCAGCCGGCCAACATGGTAAAACTGCTCATGGGTGTCCACCTTCAAGGGAGGCGTCGTCGCTGTCTGGATTGTGTGGGGTATAATAGTAAAGAGTGTAATAAATATCAAGTAAGACAAATTTAAACTTTACAATAAAATTATATTGTGATTTTTTTTCTGTTACCTTAACTGTAATATATTAATTGACTGGTGGTGGTGCTGCAAATTTAGAGGAAGAACTATAAGTACTTTATTAATCCCCGAATTTGGTCTCCATTAGTGGTGTTTCCTATATGTATGACAATCCTAGAAAACCCCTTATTACACAACTAATACGCACCCACAACTTGCATGTGTTTAACTGGTCCATAAAGACTTATCAGTAACTTCTTTTTTATTTTAAATTTTAAAGGATGTGTGTGGCTGCTATGGCCGAGAAAATGTACCTCAACCCTGCCTTAGTGAGTACACAGCAGAGGGAGGCTGCAGTGAAAACACGTGGCTGCACTGATAACAGCCCAAAGGTGCTTCTGGGGTTCACAACAACCTTCACAATAGCAGCCTTGAGAGGATTTTATTGAACTATCCACACACAGAATTCAAAACTTATTTATGGAACCTGTCTTTTTCTCTGTCTATATTTTCTTCCCAATTTCTACTGTAAACATCCTTTTCTTGTTTGCCTCTTGCAATTGCTTTTATAACTTGAATATAAAATGTGGTTTGGCAAATGGACAAACCTATTCCAGCCCTCCCCGGTCAAACTTGAGCAAGCACAAAGTATAATATAAAGTTTGACTTCTGTATTCAACTCTCCAACAGATGTCTTCTTTAACAAGTTACAGATTGAACATTTAAAGCAACCATCTACATTTTTCCATTGTAAGGTACTAGTTTTTCCCTCCTACACCTTAAAGCTGGTGAGGCAGTACATTGTCACTCATTTTGATGAGTTACCTCAAAACAGCATCTAGCCCATGGCTGAGGTAACCAGCATCTCTAAAGACCCCAACAGATGTTAACGAAAGGAACATGTGGAGTAATCACTTATTTATTCCAGTAGTTTCCCATGTCTTTGTTGGGCTTTCGCTGCATCTTTCAGTCTTGCTGATCATTTTCTTGCTATCTTTGTTAAATATATGTGTGTGTATTGTATATTTCAAATAGCACTCTACAATCAGAACATTTAGAATTTGACTACTTTAAAGTTCATAAGAAGTAGTGAGTTCAACTAATGTGGTGTTTGATTTGAAAGTACCCTTTCATTATGCAGCAGGATGTGTTTGGAAGGTCACCAGTGTCGGCATACTGTTTTTCTAGCCAGGAGTTATATGTGAATTAACATGACATAATGGGATCTCAGGGAAATGTTTACAGTTTTGGGGCACGTTTACTTAAGGTTGGCTTGACTTGGAAAGAAACATTCTTTGTCATCTGGTCTCTACTGCTGTATTATCAATGTAAATCATCTTAAGTGAATGTGCATACAGAGCCCCAAATGATGATTTAATCCTACAGTAAGTGTTCCTGGATGATGCTGAGAGTCCCTCTGTGAATGTTAAATTAAGTTTCAATGCTATCTTAAATCAGGCTCCATGCCAGGCATCTTTAGTGGCCGAACAGTTTCCCAAACACTCACCAGAAAATGTGTGTTTGGGCAGATGCTGCGACTGTGTGCATGAATAATACACAGCATTTCTTATGACTCTTGTGCTCCTGGCTGGAGAGCTGTTTGTGCTGCAATGAGTGGTCTCGTGTCAACCAGTCCGACATAAGAATCATGCCGAATCCTCTTCTGCACTGTAAAAGCTTTGCAATATTGTCTGACTGTAAGAATGAAAAATCAGAGCCTGCAGGATTGAAGTTCTCACACTTGTGGAAGAATACTGTAGCTACCTCAGACTGCATTGGTGACGGTTTGAATAATATTGCGGTGCAATAACTGATGATTTTGGCCACTTGGTGGAAGCAGAAACAAGTTTTGAACATATTGTAATATTAACATATCATCATGCTTATTTACACATCCAGCAGTTACAGAGCAACATTATCATTCATTTTGAATCGTATTTCTGTCCACCCTGATGAATGTAAGTCTAATATTCACTCTTTTTTAACTCTGATTTTGGTCTCTACCAACTACTGAGGGGAATATCTGGCTCGTTAACTGTTCACCAACTATAGCTAACTGCTAACTGCTGTTGGTGCTAATCTGTGTTCAGTGGGTGAAGAGCTGATTCCACTGAAAACAGCTGTCTGCAGTTGCAGCCAAATACAAGAGAGCAGTGAGAGTGAAACAAAACGGTAAAGTTGCAGACCGGACAGCTGAACCATGTAGGGCCGCCAACTCTCATTGATTGTGAGACTCACGCAATTGAAACGTTTCACTCGCTCTCATGTCTATTTTCTCACTCAATGAAAAACAATTGTAAAACTGATAATGTCGTGCTGCAAAAAGAAGACAGTGACAGAACAGCACAGAACGACATCAGCACTGTAAAACACTGCTGTTAGCACTTTGATACAAGTGTATTTGTGCATTATGGTACTAATACTTGGATCAGCCAAAAAGGACAAAGAAAGACTTACTTATTCACATCATTTCTCAAATTTTGTACACCATATATATATACCATCAGCAAAGAATTCCTATGACCATACACATTTTGAAATGTTATCGCTGTACCTTATTGTACAGGGAAAGTCAGCTCAAATGATATTGTAACTTGCAATCTTTTAGCTAAATTAGATTAATAAATGTTTTCCTCCAAAAGGCTTGTTCCGATTTTCAATGTTATGGCCGATGACCCTGACTTTGACCATGTAAAATCTGAAGTAAATTTATGAGCCCATCTCACTCTAAACTAAATTGAAAAGTTGGCAGCCCCTGCTAAACAATGAGCTGAAACACGCTATAAAGCTCCATAAAGCGAGATGAGAGCGGCAGATTCTGGTGATTATTTTCTGCAGGTTTAGCACTACGAGTGGCTCTTTTCACATTGTTTTCACATTCTCATTTGATACATTGTTATGAAAATATTGATTCCATTTTCAGCTTGTTAAAAGCCCACAAACATTTATATTTTAAATGTGAGTTGACTGCAGATTTCCAGTTTGTGAAGAATGACATATAGCTACACTTTAAGTACAAAGCACTTTATTGTTTTGTTTAACAAGTATTACTTTCGACCCAAGAAACATTTGAAGACAGAAACACCAGATAAGGCATAATTTCAACATTTCTAATGACGTTTTGAAGTCAACTTTTGTAGCCAAGAATATTAACATTGATGAGAGCAGAAGGGAATGCTGGAACATTAACAGTCATATCTTTCAATATCTGGCTTCTGACAATGATGAGCTTTCACAAAAACACAAACAAACAGCATCATGTTGTTGTGGTTTGTGTTTCATTTCTTTATAATGAAGTTTTTTATTGCTTGTCTCAAAGCAGCTAAGATCTGTGCACGTCATGTCCAACTACTACTACAGAATGAAAATACAATATCTAGCTTATTTAGCAGAATAGTGTATGTTACTTGTAAGTTGATGTGATAGAAAAACACAGCAGTGGCACTGTTTTTGCATGTGTTGGCAGATTGAATTATCCTACTCCCAATGATTGCTTTTATAAATAAATGCCAAGAGGACTGACTAATGTATCGTGGTGATTTATTCCACATGGTTAAAATGAGGGTAAGATGAGCTTTTCAAAGGACTCAGGTGGTCTTGATTAAATGTTATGATATGAGTGTATTCCCTCACTATAACGTAGTCAACTACATTATCTACGGCATCTCTGAATTCCCATGAAAAGGTGATTGTGTTCTGAAGTGCCTTGAGACCTCTGTGAAGAGTATTTAACAGCTGTGGCCCATCATAGACACCATGTTCATGCCTATATGTGAAATCTGGAGTAGCCGGTTTGCTGGAAGAAACAGAGCAAAGGATCCCCTCGACACGTAGGCAATGGGGAGAACATGCAGTCTCCACATATTAAAGGCTGCAGTCAGACAGCAGATTGTGGACCCCCCTTCTTGCCAGTGGTGGAAGAAGTATCCACATCCTTTAAAGTACCATAAAAACAATGAAAATATATATATAAGTCCTGCATTTCAAAACCTACGCAGACTGAGTGGTATTTTCCTAAAAGTGTAGACTTATATGTGTTCGGGATGTTTATGGGCGTCAATCTCTATAATAACTAACTGCCAGATTGTAAGCATGCGTCCAAGAGGAAGTTATGAAAATGGTGATATAGTGTACAGAAAAAACATAGATATATAGCGTAGGGAAATGCCAAACCGAACAAACTCGCTCCTTTCACCCACCAGTAAGCACCCTAACTGCGGTCAGGGGGGGCGTGTGGCTCTGGTGTTGTTGA
Organism: Cebidichthys violaceus; assembly: GCF_023349555.1. NCBI lineage: Eukaryota > Metazoa > Chordata > Actinopteri > Perciformes > Stichaeidae > Cebidichthys > Cebidichthys violaceus. The sequence continues at coordinate 7,716,972 of NW_027176594.1, forward strand.
GCCGGGGAGGAGGGGCCAACTTTGAATGTTGTATTTACAAACCACAACCGACAGATCCTACTCAATCTGTCTTTAAGTACAGGTACGGAAGTCTCATCAACAAAATGCACATCAAGTATCAAAAGTAAAAGTACTTGATCTGCTAAAACATATACCCTGTTGCAGCTGGTCGATGTGGAGCTAGCTTTAATTACTTTATACAGTTACTTAATTTAGTTCAGTGGCTCCCAACCTGGGGGTCAGGCCCCTTTAATGGATCACAAGATACATCTGAGCGGTCATGAGATGATTAATGATTTGAAAGACAACAAAACAAACTTCTGCTACACAAATTTGTAGCCATGTTTTGGACCTTTCTTTAATTTTTCCTCTTGTGACATACTTGAACATTTGCTAAATTAAACCTGGTAAGAAGTTAAGAGGGGAAATCTTTCTTTGGTTACAACAACAATCTGAAACATGACAAATGGCTCAACAAGACACTCCTTTTTTTTATGAGTCACAAGCCAGAAAGTCTGTGAAACTCTGGTTTGACCTTTTAATGTGTTGTATTTTATAACCTCATCATATATTTTGTGTGTAACTCGTAAGTAGAGCTGTCACATAATTGTAGTGGAGTCAAAAGTAAAATATTTCTCTCTGAAATGTGGAGAAGAAGTAACATCAAATGTAAATACTCAAGTTCCTCCTGCTGTGAGTTGGCAGTGCTGACAATTGAACCAGAGTGCACTGTGGACACAAATAATGCTACATAAACTTTTATCATTATTAAGATAAAGAGTATGAATAAATGCATTAATGAATGTTGTGAAAGATGTGCAGGTCCTCCTATATCAGTATCTGTAAGTGTGTCATTGCTGACCTCTCCTGTTGTGTTGCTTCTGCCATGGAAAAAGAAGAAATCTGGGAATATCAACAGAAACATTAGTCTTTTATGATAGCATTGGATCGTTTTCATGACAAACATTAGGCTAGATCCAGCTGGCAAACTGCATCACAATTGATTAGTGCAAAAAACAACAATAACACAAGTTCAGATAGCTGTTCCTTATCTTGTTGTGGTGCTGTTACCAGTTCAATCACTGACTCAATCCTCAATCACAAAGGTTACACCATAAAAATATTCTTGCATATCATGGCTGTTCATCTCTTCATTTATAGACTCTGCTGCTGCCGTGACAGAGGCTACATGTAGAGTTCACCTGCTCTTGTTTGTAGTTGAGTCAATTGAACCTGTATGTGTAAATTTGTTAATGTATTGGAGTGCATTGTATTGTTTCAGATATCAGTATATCGTTCTGCCATATTGTATAAATACTGTATTCTAAACATCTTCCTATACAGCGCAGTCCTGACTGACTGGCTTTTAGCTCCTATAGTGACTATAAGAAAGCTATTAGATTATTTATTAGCATGGCTTGGTGGTAGTGAGATTTTTTTTTTATGTTTCAAATATAGTTTATGGATATTAATTGATAAGAATGAATGTACCCTGTGTTCCTGTCAACTATCAAATAGTATTAATGGGAAATTGACATTGATATAATTTATGGTTTGGGTCTTAATGTTAAAATGTATCCAAGGCAGTATGGTGGTGATTTCAGAATACGATTTGTTAACACTTTAAAATCTAAAGTATCTGTAAATACTTTATATTTAGATGTATTTTAGATTTGGACCATTGTAAGTGGTCTTTGGGAGTTGTAATGGCCTAGTTATAGCAGAGGGGGGCAGCAAAGCTAACTTAATTGGGTACCATTGAGGGGTACATGGGGGTGCAACCAGGTGTGCCCCGGCCCCGCCCTTTACCTGCAGTGAGGGTATCCACGATTGCGTGATGTTCCAAGTACAGTGGATCTTCTTGGTGTCAGACAATTTAGGAACTTGTAAAGTAAGTCCCTGAGGTTGGTAGGTAACCGATACCACCCACAGGTGAATAAAATAAGCGCCAGTCAAAGGCACATCCAGCCTCGCAACCTTGCCCAAACCGCCGCCGATCACTCAATATCTGTCTTACTACTTGGACCTAACAACAGGGAGCTGACTTGGTTACTAACTTGGTTACTATTTTATTGATGGATTTTGTGGTGTAGTTAATGGACCAGCACTAACGTATCCTCAAACTCATATGAAGAAAGGAGTGTTTCCATCGATGTCGCCCTCCAACGGTGAGTAACTGTATCGTTAACCGCGTGCAGCAAACAAGACTGAGGTCAACATTGGATTGGACGTTTGGGCCTTCATTGCACCGATCCCCATGCATAAGAAACAATTACTTCAGAAGGTAAGAACATGTTGTTGTCTTGTTGTTGCTTGTATTTTATGAAGCTATAGTCAATTGCTTTATTTGATTGTTGGTTGCTGTTGAAGCATGTAATGCTCGGCCTAGCTTGTCGAAGTGCAACTTTATGCACCTGATCTCTGTTGTCATCTATATTGTGTGAGTTAGTGTGTGAACTTAATGTGGAGACGTGTGTGCTGCATTACAGCTGTCTGGCAGCTGCAGGAGTAGTAAAGTATTGTTCCAAATATGAATGGCCTAGTGTTGGATCATGTGTTATTTTTTTGCAGTCTCTTGCTATTTGACAACCTGATATATTTGCATTAAGACATATTGGATAAGCCACATTAACAGTTTAATTTACACAGCATGTTGCATGGGTGAATAAACCATTCTTGGTAACGCTTATCAAACGACTCTATTTACATATTACGGATAAGGATAATTATAATGACTGTTGGAATACACTCATGGTGACACCCTTGCTCTGGGAGGTTGCACACTCTAAAGGGCCTTTGCTTCAATTTAGATATACATACTTTGTAGCCTGTGGCTTAGTGTGGAGCAAATAGCCAGAAAGCTTCATCATTATCCAAGAACTGTGGAGAACAAGCTTTCAGTTTAATAGGTATGCTTCTACAATCTGATGCAGTGTTTTGTCGACCTTCATTTACATACATGAGAGAAACAGAATGTTAACATCTTAGTATTATTATGCAATCCAACACCACCAATAACTGCATAATCAATGAGAATCAACACCTCTCTGAGACAGTAAAAACACTCCATTTTACAAGCTTTACAAAGTATTTACTGTAGGGCTATTGAATTGGCTGTAGAGCTGCATCTTGGCCTAATACACTGATAACTAAGTGTATGTTTGTTATATTTACCCACAAAATGCATATTTCATAAGACAACCAAACACACTGCTCTTTTTAAAAATGAAATATAAATTTGTATCGTGGCCGGGTTACTCTTAAAATGAAGTTCACCCTGAATATTGGGTCAGCTCAGTACTTTCACTGACTGTCTTGTCTCTCAGCAACCGGTGAGATGATGGTAACTGTAAAGAATTAATTTGTTTCATCCAAGATTTTTAAGCTTAAAGTGTTTTACAATGCTGTCATTGCACAATGACTTCACACATTTACTGGCTAGTTGTGACACTGAACACGATTGCTTCCCTCTGTGGATCTAGCTGTCTTTCCATCTATATCATGGATGGAAAAGAACCATAGAGGTCTTGTCTATCATTGGTGGATGTAGATAGATGGAGTATACACATGTCATTTGAAAGTATGATTAATAAATTGACTTGCGTAAGCCGGAAGCACTCTTTGCCAAAAATCTCCACAAAAACACATCCAAACCTTTTCAGAATTGGTGTGAGAATGTCTGCTGTAGTTGTGTTGAACTGACTGGAAATACACCCTTCTCACTCTGTGTAACTATTTAAAATGATTAATTCCCATAGTCATCTTTTTTAGGAAAAGCTAAATTTGGCACCTTTTTGAAATTTTGTGGATGTATTCATTTACAGAAAATGAATAATCTATATCCATGTTATCAATATAACCTTTAAATATCAAATTATAACATAGATATTAATTAAATGGTGGGAATAGTAAGAGGGATCCAACTTGTTCATTAATCAGTTGCGTCAGCACACTGGAGTGAGCACACATTGGTAAAATAATATCTTATCCAGTCTTCAAGCTTAAGTCATCCATGATTTGTGGTCACTTTATTCACTATCATTTGCTGGTCTTGTCCAAAATGGCTTTCCCAGAGATCTTTTCTTCTTCACTGACTTAAACCTCTTTCGACAATTTATTTATTTTATTTCTTACCATTTACTCTGTTTCTGTTGATAGGTGCCCAGTTGGTTATCTCCAGGTGTATTTTTCCAGAGCAAGACATGTTTTCAAGCCTCACTGCATGTGTCAAAGCCTGCACTTAATAGAGAGACAGCATCCACACCTACCAAGTAGCTGAGAGTTTGGGTGAAAGACAAGAATAATGTTGGGATGTGTGGGCATTTTGGCATAGTGGCCACAGTTGGAAGTGAACCCCAACATAATTGGTGACATACACATCCATTACAAAGACATTACATAAAACTATGAATTATCTCTGTTGAAACCATTAGGTCCAATAAACAACCAGGAAATATAATGTTCTTGTATTTTATCAATTGTATGTATATATTAAAAGAAATTACATAATATTCTCCCACAATAATTATCATTATTTATTATTTTGTGCAGCAAAGAAGCACCAAAAAAAGAGCCAGCTGTTTTAATTAGATATGTTACCTAGAATAACTTTCTAAGCTAGTCTAAATGCTATTTGTTGAGTTATTCATCTTTTTTTCAGTTCTTCTAATGGTTACACAATTGCTTAATTCAGCTTTGATTTCATTTTCTGTATATATAGATTTTAGAGAAATGTAAAAAAAGATGTCGCTGCTTTCATTGAACAATAAAATGACCACATTCTCAAGTTTATAGAGAACCACACTTATTATTACTGTGTGCAAAATATTCTTATCTTCCATTTTATTATCTAATCTGCATGCAAGCAGTAGAGGAAATACAACAGAAAGTGGGAAAAAACTGAAAGGAGAAGAGTTGCTTACCTGCAATGTGCACTGTTTTATTTATGAAGGCTCTGCCAGGCACGATGGAGACAAATTACCTTTTAACAATGTGAAATAGAATTTTGTTTACAAGGGTACGCTTCCCCTTGCTTTTTCAAATGAGATTTTTCACAGTTCCCTCATTTGTATCTCACAGCATTATCGTCTCAATCTTTCAAAACCAATCAGTCTCAAGAAAAGAACAGAAAAAAGAAGAGTGAATCACTGCTGTTCATAAAACAAGCCATTAGGTTTATTTTATGAATGCACACCACATCAGCCACCAGCCTGAGACATCCTCCTCCTCTGTCCTCCTCCAAACCACCCATCAGTTCAGTCATTTCACCGACGAACCCTCTATGATTTTATTTAAAGCCCAATACAGTCTGCAGCATGGTAGAGTGTCCTCTGTGAAAGGCCGCACTAGGTGAGCTTTGGGAAATGTATACACAATCTGAGCAGAGAAGGGAGGAAATAAGAGCGCAGAATGGAAACACACTCACCGAAAACACAACCGCGCCACTGCATCACAGAGCATCCATGAACAACCATCTCTAAGCCTGGAATCCATTTCATAGATTATCAGCATTTGATATGAAGGGTAACCAAGCGAAGCATATAGTCTTTGTTTGCAAGATACGCCAAAGGGATTTCAGGCTAAATCAACATCTGTTAACTCATCTCTTTTAACTCACATGGTCACATTGTTGTGCACTGGTTTTGGATTTGTTTATTTTTGCTTTGTTTTTCAATTGTTTTATTTAGTTTAAAAGATTTTTGTTTTAATATGAACTCTGTGCTGCTGTAAAAATAACTCCACGAGACTTTAAAGCTACAATGTTACAAAAAAAGAAATGCGTTTTTATCATGTTATGAATTGTATTGTAGTGGCCATTTGTCGTATAAAACAAAATAAAACAAATAATAATCAAACACCACTGATGCACCGTGGTTGGTAATTTACGCAGGCAGAAAAGAGTAGATTGTCCATGCAGGCTTACGATTTTCTTATTTATTTGGTAAATCAAACAAACAAAAAGAACAAAGAAACTCCTGTGTCACGCTGTCTCTCTTGTGCTGTGCTGGTAAAAAAACTATAGGCCTACCCCGGTGCATGCTGGTCCTATCTACCTACTCCTATATATATAGCCAAAGATGCCCACAGTGTTTACCCAAAGAACTAACAAACTAAATAACCCAAAACGAAGTACTTAAACAATAACCATTATATAAATAAACAAAATCTAATCTAATCAATCTAATCTAAATAAGCAAACATCTAGCATAATTAAACAATACTACTTATTAATTAAACAACAAAATACTAATATCAAATAAATAGCTCCAACATTCCGGCCCCTAATTGTGCATACTATCACAATTATTCTTTTCAAATGAGCTATTCCTACAACAGCTAAAACATGACATAAACTATGAATTATCTATGTGCCATGCATTAATCTTAAGTGAATCTTCTTCTTGATGCACCTACAACAAAAAAGAATAGAGAGAGAAATAGAGGTAGGGAAAGATAGAGGTGGAGAAAACATCTGTCCTTGATGCTAGACTGCTGCTTCCAATAGCAGACAGAGCTTCGTCACTGGCCTCTCCAGAATGCTGGTCCTGGTTTGAAGTCGCACAGAACGCACCAGCCCCTTTGTATCTGGTCTTGCATCCAACACTTTCCCCATCATCCAAGTTCCTCTTGGAGCTGTAGAGTCCGCAACAAGGACAATGTCTCCAATAGTGAGGCTTCTTCTTGGCCTTGTCCATTTTTGTCTCTCTTGCATCAGAGGTAGGTACTCAGAGATCCATCTCTTCCAGAAGAGTTCAGCCATGTATTGTATTTGCTTCCACCTTTTCCTGATGTATAGATCACTTTGATCAAATAGTCCTGGTGGCATGATTGGTTTGCCCTTTAACATTAGAATGTGGTTTGGTGTGAGAGCTTCGAGGTCATCTGAGACTTTTGTGATGGGTCTGTCATTCAGAATTGCTTCAACCTCACAGAAAATGGTCTGGAGCCCTTCATCATCCAGAATTTGCTGTTGAAGAACTGAGATGAGAACACCTTTCACTGAACGAATTGGGCGCTCCCAGATGCCGCCTTGATGGGAAGCTGCTGGTGTGTTAAAGTTCCATTTTATGCCATCCTGGACCAAAGCCCTTGAATTTTGCCATGATTCAGAACAGCCAGACTTTCCTTCAGCTCTCGGTTAGCTCCAACAAAGTTTGTGCCATTATCAGACCTGATAGTGGAAACTGCACCTCTTCTACAAATGAACCTCCTTACTGCATTTATACAGGAGTCTGTGTCCAGTGTATATGCTACTTCCAAGAGCACAGCACGACTGGTAAGACAGGTGAAAAGCACTTCATATTTCTTAAGAAGACTTCTTCCTCTTTTAACATTGATGGGGCCAAAATAGTCAACTCCAACATTTGTAAAAGGAGCTTTATCAGGCAACACTCTCTCCTCCGGCAAGTCTGCCATCTTCTGTTCACCAAGTTTTCCTCTGTTGCGTCTACAAACAACACAGTCAGATATGACTTTCCTGGCAGCAGAGTTTGCATTAATGATCCAGTACTTTTGCCGTGACCTTGACAGCATGTGATTTCTTCCTGCATGTCCCAGCTGATGATGGATATGGCGCAAAATCAGCGTGGATACATGCAGGTCTTTGGACAAAATGACTGGATGTTTGGATTCTGTTGGCAGTGCTACTTTACTCAACCGACCACCAACTCTGAGGATTTCATCATCCATTACTGGGTCCAGTTTGTACAGCGGACTTTCTTTGTGGTGTTTTTAAAGCAACCTTTCAGTGAGGCTATTTCAGCTTTGAACTTGTGTTGTTGTACATATTGAATGATTGACTGCTCTGCCTTAGCAAGATGTTTAGGTGTTAGGCTTTGTCCTTTGAGTGTGGCTTTAAAGCTTTGAACTTTTCTTTCTACTTCATGCTCCTGAATCTTCAGATTGTCCTTTCTGAGGCTTGCAGAAGCACAAAACTCTTTTCTCTTCTGTCCCAATAACAGGAGATGTTCCTTGATCTTCAGAAACCAAGCCACAGATGTTTTTAGTCTAATCCAAGACGAAAAGTAATATATCAGGTGGTAGGTGGTATTTTCCGAATCCTTGATGATAGCATTCACCATTAAGTCCCTTTTGACCTCTGGGTCATCTGCAGAAATTACATCAAGCTCCACATCCAGTTTAGGCCACTCCTTCTTTGACTTGTAGAGAAACTCAGGTCCATTTAACCATCTCCTGCCTTTCAGGAAATCCTCAGCTCTCATTCCTCTTGATGCTTCATCTGCTGGATTCTCCTTGGAACCCACATATCTCCACTGATCCACATCTACTGCTTCTCTGATGAAAGCGGTTCTATTTGCCACAAAAGTGTGGAATCGTCTAGTTTCACTCGAGATATATTTAAGGACTGTTATGCTGTCCGTCCAGAAGACTGACTTCTCCAGCTTGAGTTGTAACTCTTTCCAAAGCATTTTGTCCACACAAACCGCAAGAACTGCGGCTGTGAGTTCCAATCGAGGAATTGTATTCTGCTTTAGTGGAGCAACTCTGGCCATTCCCAAGAGAAATGCAACATGTACTTTATGATCCGTTTCCAATCTCACGTAAGACACAGTTCCATATCCAACTTGACTGGCATCGGAAAAGTGGTGAAGTTGTGCTGTAGCTGGGTCTCCAAAGTCTCCTGGTTTAATACAGCGGTCCACTTTGAACTCAGACATCCTTTGCAGGTCCTCAAGCCAATTAAACCATTGCTCAGAGAAAGAGTGGGGAATAGCGTCATCCCACCCCAGGTTTCTCCTACAAAGCTCCTGCAGTAACAGCTTGGCTGGCATACTGAATGGGGCTAGAAAACCCAAAGGGTCATAAAGTGAGCTGACCACTGACAAAATGCCTCTTCTGGTGTTTGGCTGTTCTCGTAATGATGTCCTGAACTTGAACTTGTCAGTTTCAATGCACCACTGTAATCCTAGTGCTCGCTCCATTGGAAGTTGGTCTGTATCCAAATCCAGTTCCACCATTTCTTTTGGTCTTTTGTCCTCAGCGATTGACAGCAGCACTGTGCGGCTGTTGCTGATCCATTTTAAAAGATTGAATCCTCCTTTATGACAGAGAGCATTCGAATCTTTGATCATTTGCCATGCCTCCTCCTCTGGCGCCATGGATTTTAGGCAGTCATCCACATAAAAATTATGTTTGACTGTATTTATCACTTCCGGAGGGAAAAGTTGGACATTATCATCTGCAGTTCTCCTCAAAGCATAATTTGCACAACTTGGTGAGGATACAGCTCCGAACAGATGTACTTTCATCCGATACTCCAGTGGAGACTGTGCAGTGTCACCATCCGACCACCAGAGGAAGCGGAGAAAGTTGATGTGCTTATCTGAGACATGAACTTGATGAAACATGGCTTGGATGTCGGCCATTACTGCAATGGGCTCTTGCCTAAATCGGACGAGGACTCCAATAAGAGTGTTAGTGAGATCAGGTCCCTGCAAGAGCTGGCAGTTAAGTGATTTCCCTTTTAAAAGTTGCTCCACAATCAAAAACAACTCTGTTTGCCTTTTCTGGGATGATAGACTCCATGATGAGGGATATACCACACCTTTCCATCACTTTGTTCAAGTTGATCAGCAGGTACCCTCTCAGCATATCCTTGAGTTATCACGTTGTTTAGAAATGCGGTGTATTCCTCCTTGAATGGAACATTCTTGACAAATTTTCTTTTCAAGCTTCGGAGGCGCTGTTCTGCAACACAGCGATTGTTAGGCAAGACAGAATTTTCCTGTCTGAAAGGTAAGTCAATACAGTAATGGACTCCAGTTAATACTGTTATGTTGTTCATAACATTCGTGAACTTGATGTCTTCTCTGGACATTTCAATCTGCTCCTCTGACGATCTCTCATTAAAGTCATGGTTATACTGTTTAACCAGCATTCCTTGCATTACATTACATTACATTACAGTCATTTAGCAGACACTTTTATCCAAAGCGACTTACAATAAGTGCATTCAACATTGGTAATCAAAAGAACTACTAGTCCCCAGAAGTCATAAGTACATTTCCTTTTCCAAACAAGCATCTAAGAGCATGAAGCAGAGCATAACTCAGAGCCAAGGTACAGTGCAGAAACAAGAAAAACAGTTAGTGCTATAAGTAATACGAATACAATAAGTGCAACAAGCTAGTATGAATACAATAAGTGCTAAGTGGAAGGCTCAGGGTAGCACTTCCTGAAGAGGTGGGTTTTCAGCCTGCGCCGAAAGATGGGCAGCGATTCTGCTGTTCTGACGTCAGTGGGAAGTTCATTCCACCACTGTGGGGCCAGGACAGAAAACAGCCGTGACCGGGTTGATCGGCCGCCGGGACCTCTGAGCGACGGGGCAACCAATCGCCCGAGGCAGCAGAACGAAGTGGTCGGGCGGGGGTGTAGGGCTTGACCATGGCCTGGAGATAGGAAGGAGCTGTTCCTTTCACTGCCCTGTAGGCTAGCACCAGAGTCTTAAACTGGATGCGAGCTCTTACAGGTAGCCAGTGAGAACAGAGAAAGGAAGTTGTTTGGGAGAACTTGGGGCGATTGAACACCAGGCGAGCTGCGGCTTTCTGGACAAGCTCGAGAGGTCTGATGGCCGTCGCCGGGGCTCCGGCGAGTAGAGAGTTGCAGTAGTCCAGGCGGGAGATGACAAGAGCCTGGATGAGAACCTGCGCCGTCTCGTCAGTGAGGAAGGGACGAATCCTCCTGATGTTGTAGAGCAGGAATCTGCAGGAGCGTGTAACGGATGAAATGTTTGCTGAGAATGACAGTTGGTCATCCAGGGTCACACCCAGGTTCCTCGCAGTCCGAGTTGGCGTCACCACGGTATCATCAATGGTGATGGACAGGTCCCGGTGCGGGCAACCCTTCCCCGGGAGGAACAGTAGCTCGGTTTTGTCTAGGTTGAGCTTGAGGTGGTGTGTCGTCATCCACTTTGAGATGTCAGCCAAGCATGCAGCGATGCGCGTCTCCACTTGGGTGTCACCGGGGGGAAATGACAAGACCAGCTGGGTGTCATCGGCATAACAATGGTAGGAGAAGTCATGCGAGCGAATAACAGAACCCAGAGATGTTGTGTAGAGCGAGAAGAGAAGGGGGCCCAGGACTGAACCTTGCGGAACCCCCGTAGTCAGCATGCGTGGTTTTGACACAGCCCCCCTCCAGGTCACCTGGTAGGATCGACCCGTCAGGTAGGATGCAAACAGGGAGAGTGCAGAGCCTGAGACGCCCATCCCCTCGAGGGTGGAGAGGAGGATTTGATGGTTCACTGTGTCAAACGCTGCAGACAGGTCCAGGAGAATCAGGACAGAGGAGAGAGAGTTAGCTCTCGCGGCGTGAAGCGACTCTGTCACCGCAAGGAGGGTCGTCTCTGTCGAGTGACCCACTTTGAACCCGGACTGGTGGGGGTCCAAAAGGCTGTTCTGGTGGAGATAGGAAGACAGTTGGTTAAAGACAGCACGTTCAAGTGTTGCAGATGTTCCACAGAGATTCGGTTGGCTGTTACAGCAGGGCAGCCACTCTTACTCCTATTGCTTCCGCCACAAAGTGGACCATTAATGACCCAACCAACTCTGGTTCTGACCGCATATGGTCCTTCATCCTGGCTGTTTATCAGCTCCCAAGGCTCCATCACTTTTGGAGCATCAGTTCCAATTATTAGCTCAACACCTGCATCAATGTCGTGAAGCTTAACATTCTTGAGATAAGACCATTGATCAAGATCCTCCTCTCGTGGGACGTTGAGTGTAGAAACAGGCATGCTCTTTTGAGTTAAAACATCAGGTAACTCAATTAAATCATTTGTACTCATACCAGACACCTCAAGACCTGACAGAATATGTGCATTCACAATCTTCTTTTGACTCATTGTTCTCAGCAGAATACTAGTGCCTGAACTCCCTGGATCCAAAAAAGCATACGTCTGCACAGTTTTGTGGCTCCTCTGGCTCTTGACTTTGACTGCCACAATAGAAAAGATGGAATTATCTTCGTAACCAGCCCCAATATGGCCGCAGGTCTGAGACATTGTGGTTGAGACACTTGGAGGGCTCACAGACTGTTGGGCTTGTTGTAAGGTTGTTCTTTTATCTTGCCATTCTATGTGAAGGACTCCTGGGTGCTTCTGGTGACACACATTGCAGTCCAAGCGACTCCTGCAGTCTTTGCTTGTGTGGCCAACCAAAACAAATACCCCCTTCCTTGATAAAGTTTATTTTACTTTCACTTTAAACTGTGAGCATTTATCCAATGAGTGACAACTTTGTGAACAGAACAGACAGTTGTGAAGAGAGGAAGACTTGGTCTTGTGTTCTGTGTACTGAGTGATGACTCCTCCTTTCACTGCAGTAACATTGGTGGCAAAGCTGCTTCCCTTTTTTCTTTGCTTCAAGTGACTAACGTTGGGGACCTTCAAGTTGGTGGGTTGTGAGTCCTGAATGTTGCCAAAAAGTGGATCTGAGGCAATTCTCACTTGTTTTTCAATGAAGGCAACAAGATCATTAAACAGTGCTCTCCGGCCACGTCGCTCTTGCAGATCACAAGCAACATTTCTCCACCTTTCCCTTAATTTATAAGGAAGTTTCAAGATGATGCTTCTAATATTAGATGGTAGGTCCAGTTCTTTCATATGCATCATTTGCTCTGTTAGATTTGAGCATCCTCAAAGAAACAGGGAAAACAATTGCAATGCTTTAAGATCTTCACTTTTAACAGGTGTCCAGCTGAGAATCTTTTCCATATACGCAGATGCAATTTTGTATTTGTTTCCAAAGTGTTCTGCTAGAAGATTTTTGGCTCTGTGGTATCCCTGATCTGAAGGTAGATGTTGACAACTGCACACCAAGTCTCTTGGCTGCCCCCTGGTGTATTGTTCGAGAAAGTGTAGACAGTCACTCCAATTAGTTGTCTTCTCCTCCACTCCATTTTCAAAAGCTCTGATGAAAGACCTGTACTGAAGAGGGTCTCCATCAAACACAGGAATATTTCTTTCAGGAAGGACAGAGCACAGATTTTGCTGGACCAGCAGAGCAGCGATGTCATTTTGTCTTTGCATAACATTTACAATGTCATTCTGATAGCTCTCAGTCAGAGCTTGGGTTTGAGGTTGCACCGGTCCTGCTTGATTTTCATTCAGAGTTTGCCTCACTTGAACTGGAGCATCTTTAATAACATCTCATCAATTTGTGTTTCTGACCTTTGTTTAGGCCTAACAACTTGTGGTTGCGTTATGGGATCAGACACAGAAATAACATCCATTTTAACAGGAACAAAGGTATAGGCATGAGGATTTAATTGTCTTGCTTCTTTAGAATTGTTCCTTTCAAAATAAGAGTTGATTCTGTCCGAACATTTTGAACCACACTGGGATGAATTAATTTCTAAGACATGAAGCTTTGCATTTGTAGCTGCCAATTCCGTTTCCAGTTCCAATTGTTCCTTTTCTCTCTTCAACTTTTCCGTGGCTTTCTTCAACTTTTCCTTTTCTCTCTCCAACGTTTCCTCTTGAGCTTCTATTAAATGCTTCCTTTTTAAAGCAGCAACACGCTCCATCAGAGCTGCCTTGTTGGCCTTAGCTTTAATGCGTGCAGATGATGTCGATGAAATCCGTGATAGCTGGGAGTGTGTCTTTACAGAGTTCACCTTTACACTTGACACGTTAGAAGCACTATCTTCAGGGTTTATTTCATCTGCAACACTTTGGTCGTCGAGAGAGTCTTTATTTGGCTGCACATATGGGTGACCCATTTCAGACAGCCAGCCTTTTACCTCTTCAGTGAAGTCACAGAACATTGTCATTTTTTCTTTGAAGTACTGACTTTGCCTTGTAACTTCATCTTGAGGTACAGGTAAGTTCACAAAAGATTCATGTATGTCATTTGCGTCTTGGTAACACTTGATGAACGTAGAAAGCTCAGCATTCACTGAATTTACATTTTCATTTGATGTCATTAAGGCACTTATGTTTCTCATGCACTTCTTGGCTTGTTTACATTTTGCAGTCCTTTTTTGCTGGTACATTTCTGTGTAGAAGCCCAAGCCTTTAGAAGTCAATTTAATGTGTCCTTTTGCTGAAAGCGTTTCAACATCCTTCGCCTGAACGTCAGACATTTTGAACGCTTCTTCTAAACTGCTTGTCGCACATCAATCGAATCCGTCATAAATGCAGGCAAAGTGCAACAAACAGCAAAGGTGCTTACAGGCCGATCAGGTCCAATTCATCACACAAACACAATGAAGTCGGGTTTTTAATCAATGAAAGCCACCGATAGTGGTGCGCGGGTGTTGCGCAATGTTAATTTGCAGCGATTCAACGGCGTCAGATTTCTCAAACATCTAGAAGCATGGACATCACTGTGAATACGGACTTTTAAACTCCACTCGTTTGACCGTCTTCCTATACGGCAGTCGTATCACGTACCAGTTTCTTGTGAGAGGTTTCAGCGCTTTGTTGATCTGGTCCAAAGCAGTTGTCCTGCTGACGCTGAATCCAAAAGAGTGATGAATGAAACAATCCACTTGGCTCATCCATCCGAAATCCAAAACGATCCAACCTGTCCAATGATGAGGGATCAATCCTTTGAGTCCAAGGGCGAAGTTTTTTACTTTATGTAGTGGCCATTTGTTGTATAAAACAAAATAAAACAAATAATAATCAAACACCACTGATGCACCGTGGTTGGTAATTTACGCAGGCAGAAAAGAGTAGGTTGTCCATGCAGGCTTCCGATTTTCTTATTTATTTGGTAAATCAAACAAAACAAGCAAACAAACAAAAAGAACAAAGAAACTCCTATGTCACGCTGTCTCTCCTGTGCTGTGCTGGTAAAAAACTATAGGCCCACCCCGGTGCATGCTGGTCCTATCTACCTACTCCTATATATAGCCAAAGGTGCCCACAGTGTTTACCCAAAGAACTAACAAACTAAATAACCCAAAACTAAGTACTTAAACAATAAACATAATATAAACAAAATCTAATCTAATCAATCTAATCTAAATAAGCAAACATCTAGCGTAAGCGTATTAAGCGAAAGTGAAAGTAGTTGGTTACTTGCTGAGAAGTTGGAGGTGTGCAGCCTATCGCCTGTAGCTCTTCATCTAATAGCTCACTCTGGCTGCTCCTTCTTGTTCCATTAGTCCTGCAATATTTCAAACTGATCCACTGTCAAAAAATACCAAAAATGTTTTGTAGACACATTTTTGATGAACTATCAGCATCAAGCTCACTGACAAACACATTGCATTTCCTGTGACTACTTTTGAATAAAAGTCAACTCATGTTTTGCTAAATGCCTTTAATGTCTAGCTGCAGCAAATGTTGGGTTAGAAGTAGCAGAAACTTACAGCGTTTACACAGGAATGTTGCAATGGATGCCCACTTTGTAATAATGTGAATATGTAAATATTGCAATACTTTCATCAGTGGGACATATTCCTCATTTGGCAATAGTGACTTACCAGACTTTAATTTAATTGAATTACAATGGTAGTACACATATCTATTTTTTTGTCATACAGGATATCAACAATTATGGTATTTTTTATTTGGTCAAACAGTTTTAGCTGACGCTCACAGTTTTTCCCCACTGCATTCACGTGAATATGGTGAATAGAAAGTGTTCAATCGTAATTCTCGTGGTGCCCACGTTACCTGAAGGCAACATTGTTGAGGAAGGTCCTCAGCCTTCTTTGTGATGCTGTCACTCATGATGACGTGCCCCTCTCAGTTGAAGCCACGCCCCCACGCTAGATCAGGGTCAAAAGTCTGAACTGAAAAAAACGATCTGAAAGTGAAAAAAAGATTTGAAAAAAAAATGTAATCTGAAATATAAAATCTGAAACTGAAAAGTACAAGACCTCAAATATCAAAATATATATGAAACTGAAAAATTAAAAAAAAAATGTATTCCAAAATATTCCAGAACTGAATCAAAATTATATTCAACCCCAAAACACTTTTCATTCACTTATTTTTATTTTGAATACATTGCTGTATTTTTCAATGTTCAAGACCATAACTTGAACTTTCAGGTTCAAATTATTTTTTCAAATGATCAAAACTTTTGACCTGGATTTAGCTCCATAGACCAACTATTCTCCTGACAAGCCGATCCTCTGAGTTTTGCTCAGCTTTTTATTTGAAAAAACCTCCAATTATTTTAACTGATTAACTAATAAGATTAAGTACTCTTTTCTACGGGTGCAATGGATTTCAACAACCTGCATTTTATTAAGTGAGCCTTGTAGTTTTGAATCTTAATCATTTATTAGTCCGCTCATACAGAAGCTCATAATGTTTAATATCTGAGCATTTATGACTAGAATGGGTAATGCAGTTCTATTTAATGCTTTTACCAATCTCGCCATTGACTCTTCCACTCGTTCTATCTTAAATACAGAACGTCAATTCTGCTGTGAAAAAAATGAGAAAAGAAAATTGATATTTGCTGCTGGAGCAGCCTTGCCAAAAGGGAAGTATAACTACAGCACCGCTGTCTCCGGGACAGCCCCTCTCATTGCAGTGGTCTTTGTAGGAGGAATGAGGGCTGTTAAAATTTTACAACCCAGAGATGGTGCGATGTATTGTACATTTTTTATAATCTAACAAAAGCGTCTTGATGATAGGTGTCCCATAAAAATGGTCTAGCACGTATTGCACTGTTCTCTCTGTGCTTGTCAGCAAAGAGGAGATAACATGTGGTTTCCTCACAACCGTGCGCTAATGTGCTCACTGTAGTACTGCCAAACCTGCTGTGCTGGATAAAACATCAAGATGGAAGAGGTAGCAGTAAACAGGACCCCCTATCCCCCCTTAGCAATAGAATAGTGCTGATGGACAAAATGAAAACCTGAAAACATGGCTTTCTTTTTAGCCTTGTTTGAGTCAGCAGGGACGAGAGGTGACAGAGGTAAATTGGGGTCATCAAACAAAAGAGAAAATATAGCACTTTGCTTTACTGCTGAAGTACCCAAGGCTGAGTGATTGATATGTTGTTGACCAAGTGATCTCTTATAAACTCGCTCATGCTGTCTCTCTCACCATCCTGGTCATACTATATCAGATCCAGAATAAGGTTTGTGGCAACTATGCCAATTCATTGCTGAATGTTAAAACACCCTAAAATATCAATGAATTCATGCTCTAGTGTAACAGATATTTGTAGACACCATCTGGAGTAGGGACATTAAAGCTTGTTTTTATATTAAATAATGCCAGCTACGATTGGGCGATCTCTGCCAAATTGGCATATGGCGACGGTCGACGATATCATTGTTTTTCTGTACTTTTCTATGTGAAAAAGTGTTTTTGGGCCAGTGTGCGTCCCATGATCCTGCATTAGTGAAAGTGACAACTACACCAAAGTTGCCTCACAGGAGCTATATCCATCAAACAAATAAAAGAATGTTTGTCATTTCATCAATCATATCATTCTTTAGCCAGAAATAAGTGCTGTTGTACCATTTCTCTGTCTCTCTGTCTCTGTGATTACTGTATAACTATCCAAACCGATGCCAATAATTGTTTTGGGATTGCTTGTGACAGGCTCACTAGTCGATGACAGTCAGTGTTGGCGATGGACAATGTCATCTTTCATCGGCCCAACTCTAGCGCCAGCAGACATGGTTGCTCATTAAGCTTGTAACGTAACATTTAAAAGTTTAGTAGTTTTGTGGCATTTTGGCCTTTTTTCACAGTAAGCAGAGAGTTGCTAAAGACAGTTGAGGAGAAAGAATGAGGCACTGCTGTGCAGTACAAGTTGTCAGTTTGTCACATACTGTGTAGGTGTTGAGGCGAAATGTGGATCTCAATTATTAAAGTGTTTATGTACAGTTGGTTTGGAGCTTCAGCATAACCCTAAGACTAAGTCTGTGCTAGAACTTTGTGTAACCATGACCCCTTTCAGCCCCCTCACGCCTGCAGTATTGCTTTGTATTAAATATGGCTGAAAAGCATTATTTTCAGAATGTGACATATTCAAATGGCATGAATTTAATATTGCTCATGTATTTGGATAATCCAAATCGGAATGGAGCATTTTCCGATCAAGACATGTGGGATGTGCCAACAATATTTAGGTTTTAGGAGCGTTCTTTGGACATGTATATACCACATTTGGAATATGCGTCCCAGTGGGTTTTTTACCACCTTTTGCGACACACTGCCTCTTTTCACACAGCTACTTTTAAACATTATGAAAGACTTGGATATTAACAGGTTTTTGGATATGCACACTTATCACAACGTTGACATTTTCAAGGAGGTGGTTGAAGGAATAAAAGAGGGAGACTGTGCTCTCACAGTCTAACAGTCCCCCACCGAGTATGGAAGGAACGGGAATACTAGTGGAATATTCTTTAGGTATTCAGTGTTTGTAGGAATAATGGCAGCAACCAAAATATTTGGTGCATGTAATCGTAGTCATTAAGAATTGTCCAACCTGCATATCCTTGGATGAAAAGTTTGTCTGATGTACAAATACTATTGTTATCTGAAACTAAAGCTTTACTTACTACTTATTTTACTAAACATAATTATTGTCAAATTATGTGGTTTAGTTGTTCAGTGTGTGGAACTACATAGATGCAGATTTGAGTCTTTGAATGTTGACAACCAGGGATTATGAATGGGTCCAACTCAGGTTGAATATGTGTTAAGTAGATCATGTTATTCATGAGGTCCCTGTATGAAAGTAGAATAAAAAAAGCCTTAAATACTTTAATACTCTTTTGACAGCCGAGAGATTTCGATGTCCTGTGCTGTGTTTTTGTCACTGTTGCTATGGAAACTCAGTCTGCTTTTGCTTTTTGAAATGACAGACATTGTCAGATTAAAATTTTCACTACGGTTCAAATAATCCCCCTTCAAGGAGAGGGCAGGCATGATGAATGACTGCCTCTTGTCATGTAATGTCATTTTCCTGAATGACTTTATAGGATGGCTGACATGAAAGAAAGCGAAGCTCTTGAATATGGTTCTGCTGCAGCTGGCAGGGAGAGGTTATTGTCATTCATTGTCAGCAAAAAAATACTGAATAGTGGTGCATGCATATGTATTCACCCAATTTACTATGAAGCCACTAAATATGATCAGAAGTTACATAATTAGTTATATATAAGGTCTAACTTTGTCTCACATGGTCTAAGAAATTACCATTACATCCATCATCACAAAATGGAAATAATATGGCACCACACCAAACCTGCCAAGAGAGCATTAGTTCAGGCCCAGCTAAAAGTTTTAGAATCTCCAATTTTCTAATCCATAACATGCGATATTGACACTTCCTTTCACTGTAGTTCACTGCGAATAAGAGCAAGCGCACGCCAAAGTGTTTTACAGTACTTAAAGATTTACCTGAATTACACTCAAATTAGTCAAAACGAGTTGGAAATCCCTTTGAGTGACTCAGTTAAAGTATTTGCACACAAAGTCCATCCTTTGTTTATGATATTCACACATTTCTTGCGCCTGAGAGCCCTTTGTAAACTGGGTGAGACTTGGATTGCATGTCATAATCAACGCTAAATAGAGATTCACCCTTTCTGCTAGTTTATTACTATGCATATAGATGAGCTAGTTAGATCAGCCAAATTGTTATCCATTGCTCAAATGCATTGTTGGAGACAATAAGCTCACTTTTTGAGACAGACATCAAACTTGTCTTCCATTTTGCAAGACTGCAACACATGCTCTAAGTCAGGGGTGCCCAATACGTTGATCGCGATCGACTGGTCGATCACGGAGGTAGTGCGGGTAGATCGCATGCCATTCAAAAAAAATAAGATGTCCTCATGGCATTTGCCACTTGATTGACATACATGGCAGCCAGTCTGAGATCACGTCTTTTCTAACACACGGGTCACCACGTATGCGCGGTCAACCGCAAAACTCCGGCGAGCTAATTAGTTAGCCTCCCAATTTATTTCTACTACAGAAGCTAAAGCTGCTGCGCCGTGATTTGGGGAACTTCCAAAACCTCGCGTCAGAGCTGGAGACGCAACGGAAGCCGTGTGCGCAACTTGACAGTGCGCACTACACAGAGCAGATTGACAAGTGTCTGCCAGAGTTTGACAAACGCCTTCAAGACTTCGCTTTACTCGAGCCAGTCGCTACATTTATGTGCTGCACATTTCAGGAAGATATTGAGGTTGATTCAAAAATTACAACGCTGTTTCACCTGAACTTGTCTGGAGTAGAGGATGATGTTTTGACACTACAGGCTGACATTCAGCTGAAGTCCAGGGCTCATGGACAGTTTTGGAACTTACTCACAGAGGAAAAGTACCCAAACATGAGGAAATGTGCTACCTTCTTGACTGCATTATTCGGCTCTACTTATATATTTGAGTCAGCCTTTTCCCACATAATGAATATTAAGTCCAAACACCGTTCCACCATGACTGATGATCATTTGAAGTCTGCTTGAGGCTGGCTACCAGCAGCTACGGCGTATGCTACCCTGGTTGATTCCATTCAGTGCAAGTCATCAGAGTAAGGTATGACCAAAAATGTACAGAATAGCATTTTGAATGTAGGTAGATCATTTTGACTTGGTCATTTTAAAAGTAGCTCGCAAGCCGGAAAAGTGTGGGCACCCCTGCTCTAAGTTGTCTTGTGTTATCGAAACTCTTTATACAATCATCAAAAATCACATATTGGTTTAAAAAACACAGTCTATCAAGTTAACTTCTGCAGTCTATATCTTTTCTGTTGCAAAGGCCGTAGATTTCATCCACATCTAGATTTGTAGTGGCACACAAAAGTCCCGGTTACATTCATGCTCCGGTTTATTCAGTTTCAGTGCGAGTTTGGTACAGTAGAATACAACCAAATGCATTAGAATACGTTTCTATTCATTTATTTTGAACAAACAGTCCAGACAAAATTCTCTTGATGGGGACAAACATTTTACCCACTGGCAACTATTTTCATTATAAGAATAAAGAACATTTCAAACACCTACTTATTAGGCTACACTGTACGAACACTTTACCAAAAGGCAACAGGTCACAATAAGCTATAGAACTCAACAGCATCTCTAATACTATGGAATTGAAAATGCATATAATAAGTGCACTCCCATTCTTCCATGATATGCAAATCTACAAGTACAACCACTATATGTCTGGATATATTTCCAAAATATATCATGTCAAAATTTGAATCCGCTCCAAAACGTACCGGTTCTTCCTTGGCCCATACTACATCCTTCCACCAGGTTTCATTAAAATTGGGCCTTTCGTAATCCAGCTGACAAACAGACAAACTAACCACCAAACTGAACTGAGAACAGACCCTCTTTGGCATTGTGGCACCGTGCAAGTCATTGAAAATGATTGGTTTCAGAGCGCAGTGGTGCCGTTGTTGCGTTCTGTGTGAAAGCCCCTTTATACACACCTTTCTCTCTCTATCATAGCTGACTGGGGAGCAGCCGCCGGGTCTTCCAGCTCCATGCGTTTCATTTGCGCTCACCATAGCGCCTGACCTCAGCATATGTTACTAATTGCGTACAGCTAAAAGTTTCTGTGTGGAACCTGAGCTTGTGAACTTTGGTTCAACATTACGTGCATTAATCTACATATTGTGTGTTCTAGGGCACCGGACTGTGACCCCCTTAGACACCTTGAATAACAACCAAAGAAAAGCTTTGCTTGACAAATCTAACCTTTGCAGTGACGTCCACAGAGGTGAGCACAGTGACCAGAAACGATAGACCTAAACCACTCTATTTAAAGTCTTATCATTCTGTTATAATTTTGTTATTTAGACTTTATAATAAATGGTAACCATAATTTATTGTTGGATTTTAAAATGATTCATGACACTACTACATAGTTGGCAAAGATAATGAGTATAGTATTGTAGGTAAGTATTGTTATTATTATGTAAATACAATAAACGCACAACACAAAGCAGTTTAGAATTAATGCACTCTCAAACCAAGATGGAAAACTCTAAATGTGTTCTTAAAATATATATATTGTCCTTTCCTCCCACAACATGTTTGAGCTTCAGCATTCTTCAGCTGCTTCGACGCAGCAATTAGGCCTTTCACCATCTCTCATAGTTCATTGTAGCCGATACATGGTCTTACCTCTCATGATCAAAGTCCAATCATTCCTTTAATTAGCCCCACAGGTACAAACTGGGGCAGCTGTATTAAACACGTAACCACCCCCCCCCCCCCCCCCCCCCCCCCACACACACACACACACACACAACTTGCACTTGTGTGTATCCACACAACTGTCATGTTAAAGCCTGTTCTGGACAGAGAATAGAGCATGCATTGGATTTCTTTTCTGTAGAGCTTGTTAACGATTGCAGTCAGACTGCATTACCATGAGGTCAATATGACACCGAATGTGCCTCTCCTGTAGATTCCGCTGGCTGATGGTGCTGTATTGAAGTAATTTGTGAGTCACACGCTTGTCTCTATTGATCTATGACCTATGCTGAGATAGTTTGCTAATATTTAAATTTGTCAATGAAATGAAAGGACGTAACATTTGTTCAAATGATGCTTTGCAACAACATTATTACGAGACTTTGTTGGTATTTTTTTCATATTTAGAATCCAACATACTTATTTCAGAAAAGTTAATACAAGTACCCATTACTTTTTCTTCAAGTGGATTCTCAAGTCAATAGTTGGACCACATGAGGTGGCATGCAACCTTGAGAAGTAATGGTAGCTCTAAGGAGAGGGATCAATTCTCCTCAATGTCACAGGCTTCTGGGCTTCTCACGTGGCTGAGTTAAAAAGTGAGTGTCTTGACAAAGCAAGACGAAGAGTTGTTGTTACTGTAATACTTACAATAACTGGTACAGCTGTGTTGATGTCTGTCACAGCCCTCTGAAATCCATTTATATTTTTCCAGATTGTGTTTTGAGTTAAAATTTTTACTGAATTTAGTTTTTTTTTTCGATTTAAAGCACATGTTGTGATCTGAAAGAGTCTCTAATCGTGTGGTGGATATACAATTTCAACAGTTTAATGAAGTTCAAAGAATTTGATGGAATTCAATGTTGCATTATTTGATTATAGGTGGTCATCGCACATATTCTTGCGGGTCCAGTCAGTCGTATGTTGGCAAAACTTACAGAATAGCTGACTAGCCATTTGGATAGTTCTCTGCTCTAAATTTAGCTGTTAGTGCAGAACTCCTCATTTTTTTTGGATGACTTAGCTGTCTTTGACATGACTCTGTGTGTGTGTGTGTGTGTGTGTGTGTGTGTGTGTGTGTGTGTGTGTGTGTGTGTGTGTGTGTGTGTGTTTATAGAGGGGATGAGCCCCGCCCTCGGTGAAACACAACCAAGGAGAGCTGAAAACAGAAGCAGTGTGCCCATAAATTACATAGCAGCATAGTTTTTTTCTGTTCATTTGGCTTAGGTGCTGTGAAAATCACTTTATAATGCTAGAAACAACTCAGATATTTGTAAATTTTCTCATGTGATTCCTTTTTAGTTTTCACGGCAGAACGTCACTAGCAACAACACTGGTTGAAATGGCAACTTCAGCGAACTACAGCTATATCTGTGTCCGTATGTTCAACATGGACTTTGAAATGAAAAGCAGGATGTCCCGCGATGCACGCACGCTGTTCATGCAGGTAATGTGGCCCGGGCGCCAGATGATGATCTCAAAATGTTTATTTTGTTCAAACAACACTGTAAAACCCAAATATATTTATTTTACGATCATATAAACATTCTGAAACTCTTCAAATTTGACAAGCTAAATCCCAAAAATGTGCTTGATAACTGATTTAAATATGTTTTTTGTCAATCAACTAATACATGTTTTGACTAATCATTTAATCTATAACTGGCATTAAAATGAAGCACACCATTATTAAATAAAAAAACTATTGGGTTTTTAAATGACCCACCTAAAGTAGTTGTACTTCTAATTAAATAAGAGGAGGCTGGTGCCATGTACACTGATTTATCATGAAATCATCCTTGTTTTTAGGCAGGTCTGTCTGTGCATAATCAGCCTGAAACTCAGAGGGAAAGAAGTGATTGATTATTTATTGTAAGAACATTATTCCTGAGGCAATATGCATTGTTACAGCATGAGTTGCACAGCGAGGTCCCCATGGTCTCTAATGAAATTTAAATAGTTGCATGTCCCAGAGCTAATCCCTCTTTGTTTTCCGTTCTTGGCAGGTGTACTCATTAGGAATGTAATGTCATTTTAAATTCATTCAAGAAAAAACACTTGCGTAGAGCCAGAACTTTATTTAACTTTGGATACTCCAGAGAGTTGACCCTTCTCATATTATCCTCCTGACAAGAGTTAGGTTTATTGCTCAAGGCGGAGCAGTGTGATTTAACACTAATGTATATGAGAATGTGTTGAAAAATTGCCCTTGCAAACAAATTGTGCTGCTGGAATATAATTAAATCTTATTCACAGCAAGGAACTTTTCTTAGGTGTGCCTATATACAACCAGAAAGCCATGAAATCAGCAGCAAGGAAGCAGATCTTTAAACTTCCACAGTAAACAAAGGTAAATCTATCTCATAAAGATACAGTATATTCAGAGATGGGCAGTATTTCTATTACTTGTATTTCAAATACGTATTTCAAATACTTTTGAGTATTTTGTAATTTGTATTTGAAAGGGCCGATAAAAAATCTAACGTAATTTGTTACAAAATACTTAAGAGTGGAGTAATTTTGTTTTTAAAATACTCAAAAAACGTTCTCCACGAATCAAAAAACAGTTCACAAGTTCAGCCTTCAGATCTTCAAGTTCAACGGATTGTCTGTCAAGGTAAATATTTTATTTGAGTGTGACAGATGTCAACTAGCTTGATGTATAATTTATGTCTGGGTCTGGCTACATAGCCTATTGTATATACATGGTGATGGTTATAATATCAAGCTAGCGATTGATGCTAACATGCTAATGACGCTAGCATGCTGTCTAGGCTAGTGCATAGCCAGTGTTTAGCAAGTTAACTTATAAGTCGAGTAGCTAGCTATAGGAAGAGGGAGATTGGGAGCTTGTATGTTCATGATAACCTTATCAAGAGACGTCTGACCATCTAATCTTGCACTGTATTACAAGTTATGCTTTATCTTCTCAATGTGAATGTCATAATGCCATATCAATTACTGGCAGATAATATAGTTCACAGTTAGCCAGGCTATGACAGTAGATGTCCATTTGTTAAAAAAGACATTAAATATCCAATTTATTTTATTTAAAAGGCATATTATGAAAGTATTCTTAGTCTTATTATTTCATACATTCTACAGTTGGCCAGGTGGACAACATGTCTCTGTACAGTAATTTATTTAGGCTCTTACCTGTGTACAACTGGTTTTAATTCTATATTTTGGTTTTATAGTATACACAGGCCTAATGTGTGATGCTATTCATATGTGATGAATATTTTCTTGTTGATACAAAGCCAAAGTTTATGGGCTAAGTCCCATTAATACAAATATATATATATATATATATATATATATATACACACATAATCAATCAAGTTGTTGTCTTTTAATAGCTTTGCTTAGTTACACTGACATTCTGTGACTGTTCTTCCTTTTTGTGGGGTTCACCAGAGCTTTGTGTACATTATATAGCCCAAACCTGAATGCTCTGCTATACCAAATTGTGAGAAAACAGAAAATCCAGAAAAAAGTATTTCCTATATTTTAAATACAAAATACATGTATTGTATTTTGTTACATTTTCTGGCACCAGTATTTTGTATTTTATTTGAATACATTTATTTGAGGGATATTTTGTATCAAAATACATTTTGATATATTTTTGCCCATCTCTGAGTATATTCCTAAATTGCATACCTATATGTCTGTCGGCAGCTATGATTGAGTGCTGCAGGTGAAACATTGTATATTGTGTGGGACATTGTGGAGGCAGCGAATGACGCTCCATGTAGCAATTCTACTAACAATGGTGTGCAAATTGCGCTTCAATTAGTTTAATTATTTCTGTGATTTCTGCTATTTTTGAACAATGAACACAACAGAAGGTTACTGTCTGTGCCAGAGATGTGTGGATATATAGACTATATATATCTGTAGAATCTCTTCTTATATCTTCTACAGATATATATAGTTATAGGCATTGAAAATAGGAAATATTTATTTTTAACCCAACTCTTTCCATTTCAAAATACAAGCTCTCCAGTGTTTTTCTGTGGACAGAATCCTTTCATTTAGTAACACAAGGCTTTTATTCTGAAATATTTGCAGGACAGCATTGGAAATGCACTGACTTGCATGGCTCCATATTTTAAAAAAAATATCAGCTTTTAATTGTGTATTATTAATATTACTATTAACAAATATTCGCAGGGGTCTTAACCTTTTTCTTTTTATTCTAGATTAAATATAAATGACATTTATAATGCAATTATATGAAATATTTTATTATTGATGGCCATTATGAAAAGCAATATCAATGTAAAAAGAAAGGGCTGGCAGTAGCAGCGCTGCAGCTGTTCGTGTGGACACCACAGACAGTGTTGCAGTTCCGATGAACAGTTAGCCGACACAAGCTGCTCATGCAGGCAGTGTGGCCATTTTTTAAAAACATTTCATATACTACATGATTACAGACTCAAACTAACAATTGTTTCATTATCGATTAATCTTATTTTGTCGATTCATTTATTATTTTTGTATTCTATAAAATGTAAAAAAATTGCTAAGAAAAGCAAAAAATAAACAAAAACAGAACATGTAAGACTATTTAAAAAAATGTCTTAAAAAAAATGACCTCAACGATTAATCAACTATCAATAGATTGACTTATTGATCAACCAACTACTTGTTTCAGCTCTGAATCAATAATTTGAATCTATTTCATCTGTTACCTGATGCTTCTGGCTTTTATCTCGCCTAGATATATATGTGTGTATACGTTGCCTCAGGAACTTGTCACTAGATGGAGACATTAATCTAAAAGACACACATGATGTTTATATGCTGTGGAATGCAGAGTATGCGTTGTGTGGTCCTAGCATCCTCCAACTCAAATCACAAGCACAGATTTTTGTCTATGGCAACGTCATACAGGATTTAAAGTTGAGTCTTTTGTATCCTCATTAACTGCTCAGCTGTGTATTCCTTGGCAGGGTAGTTAGGTTGTGCCTGTTGCTTAGCAACAGAGGAAAATGCCCCCATTCTGGAGTACATGGAGATGTTAAGGTAGTCCAAAGAGGCGCAAAACGGTAAACAATTAAGTTAACATTTGAAGGCCAAAACGCAGATCAAAGAGGAGAAGAGACCGTATGTTGGACCAAGAGTGAATATTGTTGTGTGTGTGTTTATGCTTGCACACATGTGTGTACGTGGGTGTTCTCACACTCAGATAACCTAGATAGAGAGCTTCTCAGCATCTTTCAGCAATAGAGAAATTACTGTCTCTTAACATTAGCATGCAATTGAACAAAAAGATGAGCAATGTAACAAAAGAGAGTTGACCTAAAATGTAATAAGTATTATTAATACAGTGTGTACACTTTTGCACTCAAATACACAGTATTACTTGTTGTCAACCACCAATGAAAGAGGGGCAGAGAAAGGCTAGTTTTATGTTTCCATGTCTGTTTGCCTGTCTGTTATATAGCGACTTTCTTTTCTGTTGCTGATATATATATATATATATATATATATATATACACACACACACACACACACACACACACACACACACACACACACACACACACACACACACACACTCTCAGTCTCTCCTTCCCTGCACAGCTGACACCTGCTGGCGGAGTACCAGTGATACCGACTAATAAATCCTGACAGCTTCACAGCGGAGCCAATATTAATGCCGGGTACCTGGCAGTCCAACCTGTGAGAGTGTTTCAATAAAGCAGTCTACCCAGGGCTTCTTATTGACCGGCCACAGACGAGCAGATTAAAGCCTGGCAGGACTTTGTCCTCTTTTCGCCTCAGCTTTGAGGTTAATTACCAGCCAGAGCTTCAGACAATGCTGCCTTGCTTGCTACAACCAAAATGTCTTCCGCCTACCTCAGTAATTGTGTTAGATGGCTTGCTGTTGGACTACAATTTCCAATGCGTCTCATCTGTTTTGTGGCATTCGTCAACAAAGGTTAAGAGGAGGTTAAACCTGCCCTGATGAAACTTGCAGCCCCCCCCCCCTTTTCCTGAAAGCTTGTGTTTGCTTTTGATAAGATCTCATTGAGGTAGCTCCTCATCTCATTTTACATTCCTATCACTGTGCGCTGCTGCAGGCCTTCTGGGTTTACTGTTCCTCTGAGTCTCAGCCATCACAGGCAGCTCTTGAATTCCTCTGCAGTAGTAAGCTGTGCAGCCTCAGTTCCTTTTCTTTTAATTCACCTTCTCTCCATCTGTCTTCGCCTTTCCTTTTTTTGTTTCCTTCATCATGGTGGGAATTGAGTTTCAGAAGTTGGCTGATGAGCAGGAAAAAGAGCACCAATTATTTAGAGCAGGGGGTTCGTGTGAGTTGTCATAATGCACATGCTAGCCACCCTTACTGAAATCTGATTTTTATTCCACTGTTTTTTTTATGCAAATCTATGCCTAGGTGCACATTTTCACAGACGAGGGAGATGGCAATGCAGGACAGCAATCTTACAATTATCTCCTCCTTGTTGTTTCATCTTGAAAATATAAAAAAACAGTGAAATTGACTTCATATATCTTTTGGTTAAGAAAGTACTTAAATGTGCCCTGTGGAGGGCTAACAAATGTCCGTTCCTTGTGAAACGTTTTTTGAAAAATTTGACCGTCATTGTTTGCATTACTTTTATTATTATACTTATTTATATATGTCTTCTTCTTCATTACCGTAATTTGCACATTGGTATGATTTTAGTGTATTACAGTCATCAACTGTCTCTGGATTAGGGTGCCATGGTAGGAGTGTGTATTGAGTTCATCCTCTTGCACAAGATACAAACAATTCTCCTTCGCACTGTGGTCAAGAATACCAAGTCTCTTTTAGTTATACAGCCTAATATCACAAATTATCCTTAAGGGGCTTTACAAGAATTTCTCTGCAATGACTTATCAAAGCAATCATTTCAGTTCTCATTTTCAGTGCTGGAGATGACCCCAATGAGCCATCCATCTTGGCACAGGATCAGCTACTGACCTCCTCTAATGCTGCGTTCACACTACGAGCGACAGAGCAACATTCTACAAGTCATTTTCAATGAAAGCCGGTGACATGAAGCTACAGACTGGACGCCCAACACTTGCCACTGTGTAAAGGGCGTGACGCGCTACAAATTGAAGTTGAGTTGCGCTCCAATGACGCAGGAAGGCATCAACCAATGATTTGTTTTTGTTACACAGTGTTCCGTTTCATCTACAAAAGGCTGTTAGCTAGTTCCCAGTGCTATTTAAGAACATAACTACGTCAATGAGCGCTTGAGCAACACTCAGCGACTTGCCAACAAAGTAGCTGGCCACACTGCTGTTCTGTATCGTTTGTCGCTCGTACTGTGAACAGAACATCATGTACTGATGCACTTTGTGTGCAGCTGCATCTGTCGTTTTTCTTTTTCTGCCTGTCATCACTGTATGCCATTTGTAATTGCAGTTCAAGGTATCATTAGTGGTGATGCAGGGATAGCATGAGCAAAGATTATTCCTGGGTTTGCTTTGATTAGTTTGAGACATTTTGATGGTAGATTACCCATGATTACAGAAAGTGGCATTTGAGTGTGAGGGAAGAAAAACAGCCTCTCACACCGCTGAATCCACAGCCTGTGTTAGTCTGTTCCAGTTACACCTCCACATCTGTAGACAGATTTTACACACACACACACACACACACACACACACACACACACACACACACACACACACACACAGGTTTACGCACAGACAAACACCACCTTTGTCAGCAGTATTGGCTAACTCCCCTCACCGCATCCCCCCGCCCTCATGCTGTGTCTTGTGCCTGTACCACTGCAGCATGCTCCAAAGCTCTTTGGGGTGCTCAAGTAATTTCCTCTGTTGTCAAAGCTTCAGGGCCCATAAAAATGCCCAGTGTAAAACTACGGATTGTTTATATGGTATAAAGCATGTGCAGCCAATAGCCAGGCACTGCTGGATCATTCAGTGTTATTTGTGTGTTAAGCAGGCATATTTACCAAGCATGACCTCCCCTGTGAAGTTGAACACTGCGCCTAATACAAATGAGCCACAAGTGAATACTTAAACATATCTTTAAAATTGTGAAGTATTTCCTCTTTTTCCCTAAATAAATGCCACACAGTGAGGGGGCTAAACTGCTCAGTGAAAAGGTCAGAATTTCATGTCATGCCTTTTCTTCTGTTTTTCAAAAGATCTGTCTGCACTTGAAAAATAGCTGCCAGAACTTGTTTTTTAAGCCTTATTCCAACAACAGGCATGCTAGTTAAACTTTGACGTAGCTTGACTTCATTGCTTGGTGAATG
Source organism: Cebidichthys violaceus (assembly GCF_023349555.1). Classification (NCBI taxonomy): domain Eukaryota; kingdom Metazoa; phylum Chordata; class Actinopteri; order Perciformes; family Stichaeidae; genus Cebidichthys; species Cebidichthys violaceus. Next base: position 7,747,423 of record NW_027176594.1, read on the forward strand.
ATTTGAATTCAAATGGCTGTGATTGATGCCCACGAGGCGTTCGACCAACAACACCACTGCTGGAGTTAAAAAACAACAACCAGAAACTTCTTTTTTTCTCTGATTAAGTTGTTGACCACATTAAAGATGTTTATTTTTTTATTTTAGATATGTAGAGCTTGTTTGCTCAAGAGTGGTGTGTAAAACCAACCGATATGTATCCTATATGAATGTGTGCTTATGTTTACAGTATGCCTTTGATCTGTGTGGGTGGGGTTGATGTTTACACTGTAAGTTAAAGCTGTCAATAGTGCCGAGCAAATAGCATGTCCTATATCTTTGCTTGCGGCATCTTGACATGGAGATTGGGAAAAAAAAGCAGGCATGGTACCAACAGTCAGGGTTGCATACATTTCTATACAGAGACCTCGAGCCTTTGCTAAGATCTCTGCAGCAATTATGTCGGGAGGGAGGGCCCCTGTTTCGTTTTATGTTGCCGCAGCAAGGGCTTGGAGAGCACCCACTGTCTCCTGGCATGACTCTTCTCATCAGTGCTGCAATAAATCAATTTTCACCCTCACACCAACCCCAGCAACACCCTCCTCACCTCCTGCTCCCTTTTCTCTCCACTGCTATACTACCGCTTCTTCACTCCTATTCCCTCTTCCGTTCGCCGCAATGATTCTCAGCTCTGAATGGGGGTGGGGGGTGGGGTGGTATGCTGAAGTCATCTTGACCCTCCTCCTCCTCCTTTTCCACATTCCTCTCTAGACTCAAATGAAACAGATGGGTGTTATTTTGCGTCTGAAATGTCATTCAGCTCGACCTAATGCCGACATGTGTACATCCACTGTATAAGAGTGACTCGTGAATAGGCTTTCTCTATGCCTACATGTTTTAGTAACTCTCTCACTTCACATACAGTAAGCACACCGTGATATCCTCCAAGTCTGTAGAAGCCCATGCGCGAAGTTACCCGGTAGCAAAAAAAACGCAAAGTGTTCTGACATGAAACTAAGTGAGAGCTAGTCTTAGAGTTGTCTGTCAAGTGGAGTTCCTGCAGAGCTATGAAAAGAGAGAGGAAACAGCAATCCAGGTCCTTCTTTTTAAATGTCAGCTGAGCTCCAGCCTCGGGACAGGTAGGAGGGAGGGCCAGTCTCAGTGGCCTCTGAGTGTGAATGGCCCTCAGTCAGCTTTGATCTCATCTCCATATTAACCCGAGGGCACTTCTTGATATTTGGAATGTGTTCAAAGAGCTTCTGGTTGTCTCAGGAGAGAGAGCATTGTTTAAAAGATCAGTAGGCATGCACATACGATTTTCAGATCACAGATTTATTTTATTGCTTGTTGCATGAATAGCTGCTTCATTTATCCATAGTAATTGTGTGGGTGATATAAACTAATTTGTAGATCAATTATGTAGCCATAAGTAGAGGTGCAACTAACAATTATTTTCATTATTGGTTAGTCTGTTGGTTTTTCTTTCAGTTATCAATTAATTGCCAAAGTCTATAAAATGTCAGAAAATAGTGTTTTGTGAAAAACACTTTTTTAAAAAAAAAAAATGCCCATCACAATTTCCCAGTGCCCAAAGAGAGGTCTTTAAATAGCATTGTTTTTATTGACCAAAAGTCCAAAACATAGACATAATGATTTTGCAATGACATGAATCAGAGAAAATCAACAATCCTCACAATTGGGGGTTAATATTGGTTGTTATTATTGATTTACATTTCTTACATCTGTTTTATATATTTTATTGTTGGTAAAATATGTCCAACTAGACCACTTTGCAAGTTTATTTATACCATTGGCTATAATGTACCGAAAAATAATGTAATCATGTATGGTTACTGTTGTTAAAATGAAAAAGGAAAGCTTTATTTTATTCTCTCTTCTTCTCCAGCATTTTAGTTCTTGCCATTTACTCTGCCAAGACTTTAAAAGGCAATAGAGTAGACATGCCTCTCCTTCACTGTTCCTAAATGCTTTGAGAATGGTCCTTTTTAGATGTACATTTATTTATGCTCTTATACATCCATAAAAAAGGCAAACTAGCAAATAAAACACTAGCAAAGTATCTATTTGCTTTTTGTTCCCTCACTACCCAATGACATGTCAACAACAATGTCCCACTGGAAAAAGGGGCTTTAGCTTTGATATAGAGGTGTGCTAAACTCCCTCTTCCACCAATCCAACTAATCTGATGTGAAATACATCTGTCATATAATTCCTTGCGCATCTCTATGAATAAGAGTTTGGCAGTGTTATCTCTCCAAGCTATGGGCAAGCACCTTTGCTAAACACTTACCAAGGAGTGATCACAAATCTTCTTTAACTGAGGTCCCTGCTAGATTGCTTTTCCTTGCTCACAGCTGCCAGTCTCCCTCCTTTTTATACCTTATTGAGTACAGTGCCTCTCTCTGACAAGCCTTGTCTACTTTAACCTTTTATGTAGTAGAATTTTTTAAGCAAATCTTTTTGTATCACAGCTGCCATGAGCAAACCAGACTTCAACAACAAGAGCAGAGTTGCAACCTCAAAAATAGTCTTGCAATACTTGCATGGCAAATAATCAAATACATATTACATTTTAAGTGTGAGAGTGTGGCATCCGTCCTGTAGTTACACAACCTGCCAAGCAGCTCACCAAGTGAAATATCCCTACGGGCTATATTGTACACAGTAAACAGTACTCACACTGCCTGTGCCATTTTAGATTCCCTCCACTATTGTACTGTTTGTGAAGGAGGTAAACGAAATAACAGGAACACATGTATACATACTATGATTAAATCCAGTAATCCCTGACCATTCAGTAAACACTGCCATTGTGATACGAAGGTGAAGGCTGCCTTTGTTGATACTGTGTAAGAAAGGTGTCAACCCTGTTATGTTCAATAATAATAATAATAATGATTGCAATAATTTAATAACTACAAAGGTAATAATGACATTAAAAATAATGATAATTTAAGTTATTTCTTTCTGCATCATAATGGTATGGTTAATAAGCAAGCTTTCCGGCAGTGTTTTGTTGTGGAGGCGTTGAATATCATCATTGGACATGGATTGTGCAGTGAAAGATCATCCTATATGAGTGTAATTCTTGGGGATACTGAGTTGGCTGTTTCGGTATTGAAGGTATGCTATTGCATGATGTTCCTGTTATTTGATTCACTCCCTGTACTTGAGATTGTGCTTGTTTGTTTGGAACAACACTAAAGTTACCTTGTAAATCACTGATGTTTCCACTGTTAGGTGTTCATCATTTATCATAAGATAACTTATGACAGATTTGATTAAAGCGATCAAAAGGTACCACTATATTATCTTTTTTTTGTTTTGTTTTTATTTTAATAAGTGGTGTTGTGTCACAATTGAATTTCTGATATGATAAAAAAACATAATATGACATGATATATTGCAAACATTCTGTAGAGATAGAATTCCCTTTGTCATAGCTATCTGCCATGTACCTCACAATAAACCTGGACCAGCGCTGTGAACGAGGCAGGAGCTGGGGACTGTCATAAAGAAGATTAATGTCCTAAGCCGTGTGTAAGATGGTGAGGCCATATCAGGCTACAGTTTAACCTGTATGCCTGTGTGACATATCCAGCTTATATCTCAGCCGCAGGAGGCGCTAACATTTTGGCAGGAGTTGTTTGTCAGTCCCAACTTAATGAGATTAGATCTGTCCACTGGTTCACCCGTCCATCAGAGTAGCATGCTGTTGAAGGACTGTGAATGTCTGTCATCTGTTCTTGGATAGTTTGGGAGAGACATTGTTTACTACAAAGACTAAAAGCTGAAAAGAATGCTGCACTGTGTTACAAATGGGAAAAAATAAGACCAGTTGTTTTTGCACATCATGATTTTGTTTCCTGAAATGAAATATAGTCCTACTGAGATATTCCTACTCTTTAAATTTGTTAACACAGTACAGATAGATGCAAATACCTTATACAATCCAGTGCGAGCAAGGTTTGCTTAAAATCTTCTGTCCCTTGCTGTTTTCTATTTGAAGGTTTACGTTTTCAGTAGAAACAAGAGGGCTCAGGGCTGAGTTCCTCAGACAGGTTAGGGAAGACAAAATATTGAGGGACACCCTGTTGATTTTTATAGAATAGTGCCAGCCTAATCCTTTTCATTTCTTAAGCAGCAGCTCACTCACATGTTGGCAATAAAATAAAAGACATCTGCCATAAATGACCACAGATTATCAATCGCATTGCCTCTCAGTACAGCCCTTAGTGTAGCAAAATCCAAAAGGAAATTTAGTTTGGACTGCAACTCTCAGCTCTTTGCCCAAGCAACAGAAGTCTTTCAGAGATGTACTTGCACTGCCTACACCAAGGTTGAACAACTGGAAACAACAGCAAGACAGCAAAATAAGTTAAGCTCACTCCCCCAGTGCTCCTTAACACTGTCAGGACCCTGCCGGATTCATCAGATGTCATGCTGCCTTTTTACCATGTCCCAGCGGCTCATATGGCAAGCCGATACTCCTTCCCCTAACCATTAATCTCACCGCAACAACGATGAAAATGCTTTTCTCTCTCTCTCTCTGTCTCATATGTTCCGCCATGATCGGTGTCCTCCCTCCCCTCCTGCACTTTACAGTCCTTTGCACTTTAGACACTGGAGATAAGGTCTAAATATCTGACTCTATTTTTATTTTTTATCTTCCCCCGAGGGCTCTTTGTCAGCTTCTTATCAGAATGTCAGGCCTCTGCTTGAGTAAGTAAACAAACAAGCCGTAGCAGAAATGATCTATCAGAGAACTGCCACAGGTTGGGGATGAGCTGTCAGTCGCTCTGTTGAGCTAATGATCACTGTTGGATGCTGTGGGAATTGAAGGTCTCTAATTCGGGGCACATTTTTTCTACTGTTTGTGCTTTGGTCTCACTCATGCATGTGGTGTTGGATTCCTGATGTCTGGATGCTTGATTCTGTGTCTGTAGATATGTCAGAATTGCAGTATGCCTTGTGGTTTGTGAGGATAGTTAGCCTGACAGAGGACAATTTAGATCCCCAGATTCTTTGATCATGACTGTAAATGAGGGCTACAACCAGTGATTATTTTGCCCATTACACATTCCCAGAGCCCAAGTTGCTGCTCCAAAACGCTGCTTTCAGTGCATAAATATGACTATACAATTGTTAATCATGCTTTAGTTGCTATGATCATATATTGTAGTAATAACAAGTTAAAATATGCTGTTTGCCAGTGTTTTGCAGATACCTTTAGTATGAACGTTTTGGAATTTTGCTCCTTGATATGTTGATAAAATTGTAATTTAGGTGGCATAGTGTTGACCCAAATAATAATAAAACAGAGCAAAGCTGTACATTTTCACATTTGAAGAAGCTGTAACCAGCAGATGTTTGGAATTTATTTTTATTAAAAATCACCGTACCGTCTTTCCTGGGAGTCATAACTCAAACCAGAACACACAGACATGATAGACATGTTTTAGATTCAGTGTGACTTACACTTCTGGTGGATATCATTGGATATCTTTAATATAACGTGCCTGACAGTCATCACATGTTTTTATTTTCTTCAGTGTTACAGTTCACTGGCAGTTGGCAGTACAGCCATGAGTACATTGAAAACACATACTGGTAATAGCTTATTCGGCATCATTTGAATGGTGGCAGTTGGCAAAATGAAAAGAAATATAGGATAAAACCACAGGCCTTATGTAGTTGGGCAATATGTTACAATATTCCAACTGGCCAACGTCAACCCAACAACCGGTGGTAGTTTCAGCTGGGGATGTGTTTGAGCGGCAAGTTCACTATACGTTCCACAAGCTCTCTTAGCTTTTATAGTTCAGAGTTTTTTTTTTAATAAATAAACATATGTCATGAAAGGAAATATTCTGCCCTGTCTGAAACGATTGCATGTGAGTCTAAGGGGCAGAGCCAGTGAGTTGTCAGACCCTTGTTGGAGCTGCCCGATGCAACGCTATGATTGGGCAGTCTGCGTTTAAGGGCGGGACTTAGCAAAGGGTTAATAGCCTTGTTAACTAAGTGTAAAACACTTCATTCAAACTTGACAGAAACAAAATAAAACTCACCAAAACTGTCTTGGTTAGTCTTTCCACCAACTCTGGTTTGGTCGAGAAAAAAAAACGTGATTCACAGAGTAGATGTGAATATATACTGGCCTCTTGATGTTAGTGGGTAAACTAGCGGAACGAGAATCTGTCGCTGAGTAGTCTCGCATAGACAGATCTATCCCTACACACGAGTTAGCGTTGCCCAGCTTTCAAGATATTCTAAATTTGAGTATCTATTCAAATTGTTAAAAAAAAAACAGATATTTGAATTATTGTAAATAGTAACTGATGACTGATTAAGAAACAACAACACATAGGCCCAAAACAAAATAAGCGTTAAATGTTACACTTCACACTTTTATTGTGCTCATTGCTTAGAAATGTATGTGGAATACACTGAAGAAGGTCAAATACTCCAGACAGAGCATTCTAGCGTCTGTCTGCACGATGGAGAAGTACAGTGACACATCGAAGGTTTAGCTTAAAGCCTATTCATCAAATAACGTCGCAAGAGTGAAAACAATGTCTGGTTAGCCTCGAGACTGATAAAAACAGCAACCAGGACTTTCCTGCGGTAGACCTAGTTTCGGCCAGCAAGGTTTGACCTTCTGACTGCCAGCGACACATAGCTGAACCCGGTTTCTGCCTATGTTGCACATCATGCACACATACTGATAGCGTATCAAGGAAGGAGTGGAAATCCGTGAGGCTGGAGGGATGGACATCCCTGTGCTCCAATGAGGCCCTCAGAAAGTCTAAACCAAGAGCCGCCTCCACCATAATGAACCAATCACATCATTTGTCAAAAATATACATAACACCGCTGCGCACTCTGTTTAAGCGCCCTTTTTCTGTTCTTATGAGCAGATTCTAGGTCCGTGCACGTTTAACTGCTGGACTAAATACTCCTGTTATAATTGAATAAATGTAATATTGCTTTTAAAACAATTCAACAAGTCGTGTATTGATTTCTATCCACAACAAATTTGGTAGCAGAGGATGGTTTTAAAAGATCAGTAGAATTGTGGACAGCGATCTAGAAATTCCCGTTCGGCAGACTCCGGCCCGAGAAGTTCAGAGGACCGGACCGAGCCATTCTTCTCACCTCAGGAACCTAATCAAACAGCGCGCTGCAAATAAAAGGTAAGCAGAACCTATTTCAGTAAATCTGTATATTGTCGATAGTAATCCAAATTTTGATCAGTAGTACTGAGAGTGAGTATGAATTGCTGACAAAACGTAGATCTAACTGTACAAGATAACAGTAAACATATTGATGAAAATAACAGGATTGTTTAGACAGTAGAGGGTGATAAAATATATAAAACAACTGTACATACGCATGAATGGATCTAACAGAAACTGAGAATTGAGGAAGTGAAATATGCTGTCAATGTGTGTCATTTTGTAGACTAACAGGGCTGTTCAGATCACGTCCTGATTGTTCACGGCCTGAAAGTCGAATTCCGGTGACTCCTTGATGACATTAACTGAGACAAGTCGAAGTTTGGATCACGTATATAGGAAAAGTTTTCGATATTTCCTTCGGGACCGGGTTTGTTCAAGACACGTATATGTAAAATCGTTCCAAAGGGTTTTGTACGTGGGCATTGTTAAACAGCGGCAGTGTATATCAGGAAAGAAAAGATTTCGATATTTCCTTCGGGACCGGGTTTGTTCAAGACACGTATATGTAAAATCGTTCCAAAGGGTTTTGTACGTGGGCATTGTTAAACAGCGGCAGTGTATACCAGAAAATGGGTAGATATGGACGATAGATCCTTCTACACCATAGAAGAAGACGGGACAGGTGACTGGGAGTTAGAGAACTCAGAACAACCTGAAGGGTTTTGTTTGGCCCTTGTGACTGAAGACGATTTCACTGTAAATCTGACAGAAGCACATTCACACGCATCAGACACCCGTGCCGCACCTACATCGTACATTCTCACACTCTACAAGTCAATTATCGAAGTTCAACGACAATTGCTCCAAACACTGGCAGTGCTAGCAGTGGTCTGTGCATTTGTGGTTGTTTTGGTGATACTGATCATTTGGATAGGTGTAATGATTGATAAGCAAGGGAATTATGTAAAATGATTGAGGGAAGTCCGGAGTACATGAGATTGTCACTTTGCCGTATTAAAGAATTGCAAGGTAGAGTAGAGGTACAGGGGTGTCTCCTAGGTGTGTTGATAATATCAGTGGTTATTTTGTTCTGCATGAACATCTATTTGACATCACTAGTAGCTAGAATAATAGATCATTGTTAAAAAAAAAAAAAAACACAACAACAGTAACTAGACTCATTTCAACTGTTTACGGCTGCCACCATGGCAGAGTTCAAGGATTATTTGACACAAAGGGTAAAAGATAGAACAGAGACAGGAGGTTGGAAGAAAGATGAGAAAGTTTGGTTCACGGTGTTAGGGAGATGGACTGAGGCAGGCTGGATGCGCTCAGGAAATGTCGTCCCTGCATGGGGAGACGTTGAAAAAATGAGACGCCAGTTGGAGGCAAATGTTGAAGAAGCAGGAAAACAGGCTAAATGCAAGTTGTTTTCTAAGTGCAAGCAAGCACAAAAGAGGGCTGAAGAGGAGCAGAGAGTGGGAAGCAAGGCAGTAGACGAAATGATAAGAACACATCAAAAACTGCCTATGGTGGACCGCCGCAACGTGGACCCACGAAATCTCGGTCAAATGATGGTCACGAAAACAGAAGAAGACAAACATCAGGAAGCAGCTGCAGCAGCAGCTGATACCGGAGGTGCCACTTCCCTCTATCCTCCACTCTCTGCTCAGACGAATCGGCCAGTTCCTCAGCAAACCAAGCTGGTCCAGGAGACCAAGGAGGTTTAAGAGACCAACTACAAGAATTGCGAGGGGCACTCATGGACCTGCGTTGCCAGCACTCACCAGCCAACGGACCTGTGACCCCAGTGTCCCAACATAAACCTGCACCTCCACCAAGTGCCCACAGGAGGGCGCCAGAGATGCCTAGAGGGAGTGGAGGAGCCTCTGGCAGTGACACAGACGGAGCAGGCAGAACTCCTCCAGGAAACCGCCTATTCAGCCCCTTCGGCCCAACCAATCCTTTTGCTATACATCCTTTTACTCAACAGGACGACCCCGACGAGCTATATGATACCTGCTATTTTGTGGAATTTAAGGATGAGCACGGGGAGGCCCGTCAGCCTCTCCTAAGAGAAGATACAACTGCAAGAGAAGACAGTGGATCGGAGGGTCATTACCATGTAACAGGACAGCTAAAAGGGAGGGTCACCCGCAACCCTCCACTCCGCTCCGCCCTCCTCCCCTTCACATCCGGTTCGCATCATGTCCCTCCTCCCCTCTCCTCCTACCCCCAGCGCAGACCAGGAAGTCTATTGGTTGCGTTTGCTGACTACCTCCCCTCGCACGCCTGCCATACAGTTTGCTTTCAATCAGCTGAAGGCAAAGATCTTCGCTCTCCACCCCTACAAGACCCCTCTCAGTCATGTCCACTGCACTCTCAATGTCACTGAGGACGATGACACTCCCTACACTGCTGACTGGGACGCAAACATGAGCCACCTGAACCCTACCATCAGGTGCCGTCACATCTACTGTGGAGCCGAAGGGGTGGCAGCAGCAGTCTGGCTCTCTCCATTCCTCCTTGAATGGTATCACTTGACTATTGACTCAGCTCCACATGTCACACTGGCTGTGGGGTTCGGGCACGAGGCACGCAGTCTCGGTCCCATGATCAAAAGGGCAGCCACTCTCACTTGGGAAACCACCACGGACCCAACCCTCATGAAAGCCAGAGAAGAAAATATGTGGCGATTCGTAGGACCAGAGACTGACACAACTGAAGTCACTCTGCCCGAGCACTTGCCACTACCCAGACACCATGGTAAGTCTTGCTCTGACCATCCAGGAGCCAAAGACCTCCTTGCCACTGTTCCAGCTTCTCTCTGGACCACTTCTGCCTATGATGTGGGTCGTCTCCAGACCACGCCCATCGTTGTGTCTTTGATTGACCCCAAGGGTCCCCCGGTGTACCGGTCGCAGTATCGTCTCAAACCAGATCAGTTGGAGGGAATCACACCAACAATTGAAGGACTCCTCTCAGCTGGAGTCATTTATCCCACCTCCTCCCCATACAACACAGCTATCTTGCCTGTTCCCAAACCGGCTGGAAAAGGCTGGAGGATGGTGCAGGACTTCAGGCCTCTGAATGACGCTACAGTACCAGATACACACCCAGTACCCGACCCACATCTCACCCTCAACAACCTCTCTCCGACTCTCACGTATTTCACAGTTATTGACCTGGCAAATGCGTTTTTCAGCATACTTTGGCTCCTGAGTGCCAGCCATTTTTCGCCTTCACATTCAACGGACAACAGTACACCTATGCTGTGCTGCCGCAAGGTTACCGCTGCTCTCCTGGCTTGTTCAACCGAGCCCTCAAGCTACATCTGGCTGACCTTGACATCCCAGAAGGCGTTGTCCTCATTCAATATGTTGACGACCTTCTTCTCGCCGCCAGCACAGCAAACCTGTGCCTGACTGTCACTGCATCTCTCCTCACGTTGCTGGCCTCAAAAGGCTACAAAGTCAAACGTGAAAAAGTACAGACTTGCCGCCGTGAAGTGGTTTTCCTTGGCCGCTCCATCTCGTCTGCCGGCTTGGGGGTGTCACACGCTCACAGACATAACATTCTTGACAACATTGAGACAGGCCAACCAACATGTGCAAGATACATAGCTGCTGTGGCAAAAGCTATTGATAAGACAAGCCATGTGGTGATGGGCCACCCACTGGAAGTACACACTCAACACGGAGTGGCAGCCTTCCTCATGAGCAAAGAGTTCACGTTCAGTGCGGCAAGAAAAACAAAGCTACAGACATCATGTACGCAAAGCCACATAACCTATGTGCCCACAACAAACAACATGGCAAGCAACATGCAGAATGGTGAGCCATATGTATGCGCGGAATTAGCCATAGAAGAACAAAAACTCAGAGTGGACCTGAAAAATTAACCACTGGAAGGACCTGATGTCTGGCTGTACACCGACGGATGCTGTTACAAAGGAGAGAATGGAAACATAGCAGCATTCGCAGTGGTGCAACAATTGGCGACAGGAGAACATGTGTCAGTAGATGCAGGGATTGTGCCACAACCCGCCTCTGCACATTTGGTGAAGTGGTAGCGTTACTTCAAGCACTGAAATGGGCAGAAGGCAAAAGAGCAAACATATTCACCGACTCAGCATATGTCCATGGTGCTGTTCACTTGGATGGACCCGCATGGAAGAGGAGAGGTTTTACAACATCGAGCGATCAGCCCATCAAATACCGAGGAGCAATGGAAGCTCTTATGGAAGCAGTAATGCTACCAGCAGAATTGGCATTGATGAAGTGTAAAGGACATGACAAAATCAAGACAAGAGTCAGTGCGGGAAACGAGGCAGCCGACGCAGCAGCAAAGAAAGCTGGAGGATACGTGCAACATCAGATGGTCCTGCAACCAAAGAACACACAACCTGAATTGACAGAAAAACACATACAGGACCTGCAAAGCAAGGCTGGACCATATGAGTGGTCAGTATGGAAGCAAAAAGGAGCCACCAAGGACGACAAAGGCCTCTGGAGGGCCCATGACGGACGTCTGGTGGCCCCAGCAGAACTATGTCAAGTCCTATTAAAAGATGCGCACGGAAAGACGCATGAATCAAAAAGAAGAACATTGGAAAGATTGTCACACCTGTGGTGGCACCCCCACATGGAGAGCATCTCCAATTTGTATTGCGACGAGTGCCAAACTTGTGGAAATCACAATCCACGAAAACCATACCAAACTCCAATGGGAGCGTATCCAGTGCCTGCAGCCTGCTTCCAGAACATCAGTATAGACTATACAGATATGGGGGCAGAAAATGTAGTGCAGGGAAAGAGGTACATGTTGGTAATGGTAGACAGATTTTCCAGATGGGTGGAAGCTATTCCCACCAGACGAGAAGATGCACAGACGGTAGCTAAGTGGCTGAAAACAGAGTTAATACCTAGGTATGGAGTACCAAGATGCATAAGGTCCAACAACGGCACACATTTTAATAACAAACTCCTACAAGAAGTCGAACAAGCCCTGGGCATCAGTCACAAGTTTGGCTCAGTGTATCACCCACAGTCACAAGGTTTGGTAGAAAGAGCCAACCAGACCCTCAAAGCTAAGATAGCTAAGATGTGCTCAGGGAGCAAGCTAACATGGGTAGAGGCTCTCCCGCTGGTTCTGATGACCATGAGGTCATCTCCAGGGGGGAGAACACACCTCTCACCGCATGAGATTTTGACTGGCAGAGTGATGCCAGGTCCACCCAAGGACGGAGGTCATATGCCGGCCCTGGATGTACAACAACTAGAAATGTCTGACTACTTGAAAGCACTAACTTCTCTCACTGTAGCTCTCTCCAACCAGGTTGTCCTAGCCCAGGCGACAGATCTGGTGGTACCAGAGCAGCAACAGGTAAAAGTAGGCGACTGGGTCAGGGTCAAAGTTCACAAGAGAAAGTGGACTGAGCCCAGGTGGACTGGGCCGTACGAAGTGAAGGAAGTTACTTCACACTTGGTCCAGGTCAAAGGCAAATCAGGAGCGCCTTGGCACCATCTGACACATTGTGCCCCAGCGCCGACACCTACCAGAACTCTGACAGAGGTCAGAACTGATTTGAAAAATGCAACGGGGACTTAGAAGGTGCCTTGGGAACCCCGAAGTTTCCCCAAGGCGTAGACAACATTTTACATGGGAAGAAATAGGAGGGTGGCCCAGCTTTCCAGGTTTTGCTTGGAACAACTTCCTGATGTGTTTCTCTGTCGTTAATCTGAGTTTGACTGACTTTCACACCAAACTAAGCAAACCAAACCAGGTTAAATGTGAAAGCACTCTCATACTAGACTAGACTTGTCTTAAAACCAGTCTTGGGAATTCATACATAATGAAACACCTCATTTCTTGCTAAACAAACACACAATCACTCAAAAGTGTGTCATAGCACAGTGGAGTTGATGGTGTTTGTCATTAGTTGATTACCTCTGTGAAATATTACTCTCTACTTGTCACAGCTCTGCCCCTTCTCTCCTGTCATTAGGGTCTCTCACTCACCTAATCAGCTCATTCAGTGCACCTGTTAGTCACACCCTCCTCATCAGCCCAATCACTCTCACCTGCTCTCTCTGCTGCACCTACTATTTAGACCCCAGTCTCTCACACACTCACTGCCAGATCGTTCTCCGCTTCCATGCAAGACCTTCCAGCGTTTCCCTTTGGACTAATTTCCCGTTACCGACCCTGCCTGTCTTGGACTACCCCGCCTTGCCTCTGCCCCGGTAATTCACTCAGCCTTCTGTCCCCGACCCCGAGATACTGACCCTGCCTGTTTGTGACTACACTGCCTTGCCTCTGCCTCGGTAATTCACTCAGCCTTCTGTCCCCGACCACGAGAGCCTGCCCCTGTATTCCTGTGAAGATGTGTGTTACGAAGAAATGAAAGCTTCGATTCAAATCATCCCTGGTGTTTGTCGTACTGCTCCTGGGTCCTTACTACACCCGTTACAGTGCGATCTGGCCATAACATGGATCCAGCAAACGGCACCACGGCATGGGCCCGGCTCGAGGCGATCGAAGAGGCGATGCAGTGAACCGAGACCATGGTGATCACCAACACCGCCGAGGTTAGCCACAACCTGGCGAATCAGAACCAGATTCTCACTACTTTGATTGATCAGGTACGGCAACTCACGGCAGCCACAGCTCAGGCCAACGCGGCGGCGTCTCCGTCACCTGCTCCGGTCCTCTCGGAAATGTTTCCAGCTGTTTCTACGGTGGTCTTGGAGCCCTGGGTGGGGAAGCCTGAACATTACGCTGGGGATCCTGAGGGTTGCAGCGCATTCCTGATGAACTGTTCCATCCTGTTTGCGTTGCAGCCCCGCACCTTCGCGTCTGAAGATGCCAGGGTGGCGTTTACTATCAACTACCTGACTGGGAGAGCTTGCCTGTGGGGAACGTCGTACTCCTGCCTGTGCTTCCTTCCGGTCCTTCTCCGCCGAACTACTCAAGGTTTTCGGAGTGGTGTCCACGGGACCGGACGTCACCGGAGGGCTAATGAAGCTCCAGCAGGGCCACCGATCTGTCACGGACTATGCCATTGATTTCCGGACCCAGGCACGATTAAGTACATGGAACATGGATGCCCAGTGTGACTCATATCTGCTCGGTCTAGCAGATTACGTCAAGGATGAACTCATCGCGTTCGAGCTACCCAGATCTCTGGACAGACCTATCGAGGCAAACTCCAGAGTGGATTGCCGCATCCAGATCAGGCGGCTGGCAAAGCGCCGGAAACAGTCAAGTCAGGGCCCAGACGGGTCATTTTGTTCACAATTGCCCGTTAAAAGCCCGGGCTCGCCAGTAAGAAGGGAAGTACTGGTGAGCTGAGCAGTTTCCCGACCCTCCGCTTGTCAACGACCACTTTTCCACGCCCAGCTACTATTGACTGGGTCTTCCCATACGATTTCCACCTTCCTGGATTCTGGAGCAGACGCGTCCATTATGAACGAGGAACTCGTGACAGTTGGGGATCGACCGGATACCTCTTCCCCAGGCTGTTCCAGCCAGCGCCCTGTCTGGGGACAGTGACGCATCAAGCCGTTCCGGTCCACATGCTGCTCTCCGGCAACCACCACGAGACCATCAGCTTCCACATCCTGCAAACCCCTCACATCCCCCTCATTCTGGGATACCCCTGGCTGCGTCGACACAATCCTCACATCGACTGGACTACGGGGGTTTTTTGGGGTTGGAGCCCGTCCTGTCATCTAGTCTGCCTGAAGCAAGCCGCCGTTCCACGAGGTCCCGCGCTCACCAATTCCACGCCTGAACTTACGGGGGTTCCCGCGGAATACTTGGACTTTAAGGAGGTTTTCAACAAGTCCAGGGCCATGTCTCTGCCTCCCCACCGTCCGTATGATTGTGCCATCGACCTCCATCTTGGTACGTTCCCACCTAAGGGGCGCCTTTATTCCCTATCGGCTCCTGAAAGAGATGCGATAGACAATATATTAATGATTCCCTGGCTCCCGGTCTCATACGCCCCTCATCCTCTCCCGCAGGGGCTGGATTCTTCTTTGTGGAGAAGAAAGACAAGACTCTCAGACGCTGCAATGACTACCGGGGCTTAGATGAAATCACGAATAAGAACCGGTACCCCTTGCCACTCATCGCGACGGCCTTCGAGCTACTTCAAGGAGCCACCATCTTCTCCAAGCTCGACCTCCGCAACGCCTATCACCTGGTCCGGATCAGAGAAGGGGATGAGTGGAAGACGGCATTCAATACACCTAAAGGACATTGCGAATACCTTGTGATGCCCTTCGGCTTAACCAATGCCCCCGCCATCTTCCAGGCACTGGTTAACGACTCGCTCTGAGACATGTTGGACCGGCACGTATTCGTTTACCTCAACAACATCTTGATCTTCTCCAAGAACCAAGAGGAACATGTGCACCACGTCCAGTCCGTGCTTCAACGCCTACTGGAGAACTCCCTGTTTGTGAAGGCGGAGAAGTGCGAGTTTCATGTTTCCACGGTTTCATTCCTGGGATATATTGTTTCCCAGGGCAGCATCCAGATAGACCCCGCTAAGGTTGCTGCCGTCACTACCTGGCTTGTTCCTAACTCCTGCAAGCAACTTCAATGTTTCCTGGGGTTCATCAGGAATTACAGCGCGGTTGCTTCCCCACTCACTGCCCTCACCTCCTCCCTTTCCTGTGGACCTCTGCAGCCGAAGAGGCCTTCCAGAACCTGAAGTCCAGGTTCACCTCAGCACCCATCCTTCAAGTCCCGGATACAGAGAGACAATTTGTGGTGGAGGTGGATGCCTCCGACATAGGGGTTGGGGGTGTTCTGTCCCAGTGCTCAGCCGCTGACCAAAAGCTCCATCCCTGCGCCTTTTTCTCACGTCGGCTTTCCCCCGCTGAGAGGAACTATGACATTGGTATCCGTGAACTACTAGCAGTGAAGCTGGCCCTGGAAGAGTGGCGGCATTGGTTGGAGGGGACCAAGCTGGTTTGGTCCGATCATAAGAACCTGGAGTACATCCGCACAGCCAAGAGACTCAATTCCCGACAGGCCCGGTGGTTGTTATTTTTCACAAGGTTCCACTTCACGCTCTCCTATCGCCCCGGGTCCCGCAATGTCAAGCCTGATGCCCTTTTCCCATCAGTAAACTTACCTGCCACCTGGGTATCCAAAGGACCCAGGACGCTCTTCGGCAGCGCTTCTGGTGGGTCTCGCTCAACGAGGACACCAAGGAATTTATCAACGCCTGCCCAGTCAGCAGTCAACACAAGCCTTCTCACCAGTCTCCGGCCGGCCTCCTGCAGCCTCTCCCAGTGCCTCATTGTCCGTGGTCCCACATCTCCCTGGACTTTGTCACTGGGCTACCACCATCTGAGGGCCACACTGCCATCTTGACTGTGGTCGACAGATTTAGCAAGATGGCCCATTTTATTCCTCTGCCCAAACTCCCGTCTGCTAAAGAGACTGCAGAACTCATATCTCAGCACATCTTCCGCCTGCATGGGATTCCAGTCGACGTAGTCTCCGACCGAGGTCCTCAGTTTACCTCCATCTTCTGGAGGGAGTTCTGCGCTCTGCTGGGGGCCACCGTCAGTCTGTCCTCTGGGTTTCACCCCCAATCCAACGGCCAGACAGAGAGGAAGAACCAGGAGATGGAAACCGCCCTCTGCTGCTTGGTCTCCCAGAATCCTGTCTCCTGGTCCCGCCAGCTGATGAGGGTAGAATACGCGCACAACTCCCTGACCAGCTTCGCCACAGGCTTGTCACCTTTCCAGTGCTCATATGGATTCCAGCCGCCTTTGTTCCCCGCATTGGAGAAGGTTTCCTGCCCTTCAGTCCAGACCGTCATCCGCCGCTGCCACCAGACCTGGACGAAGGCCCGAGCAACCCTGCCCCGGTCTGCCGACCACTACGCAACTGCAGCTAATCGACACCGCACTCCAGCCCCCATCTACCAGGTGGGTGAGAGGGTGTGGTTGTCAACTTGGGACCTACCCTTGCGGGAGGAGTCCAGAAAACTGGGCCCTAGATTCATCGGGCCTTTCGAGATCGAGAGGATCATCAACCCGGCGGCAGTGAGGCTCAAGCTCCCCAAAGCCATGCGCATCCACCCCACATTCCATGTATCCAAGGTCAAACCTGTTCGGGAGAGTCTATTGGTGCCAGCTGCTCCTCCTCCTCCGCCCACTTGCATCGTTGAAGGAGGTCCTGTCTACACGGTTAACCGCCTGCTTCGCTCCCGCCGCTGGGGGCGAGGTCTTCAGTACCTGGTCGACTGGGAAGGATATGGTCCGCAAGAGAGGCAATGGGTGCCGGCTCATAACATCTCCGAACCATAGCCCAGTTTCATCAGCAGCACCCAGAACAACCATCCAGGACCAAGACGCCTGCCAGGAAGACCCAGCAGGTTCCCGGTGCGGGCTATGAGGGCCCTTCCTCCGGGGAAAAGGAACCCTACCGCCAGACCCCCTCCACCCACCCGGTTGCGGACTCTGCCTTGGATGAGTTCTAACCCTCCTCCGGGCCCCCACCGCCCTCCCTGGAGAGACGTTTATGTTTTTATTTTTGTGTTTTGTTTTTTGGGACTTCTGGAGCCGTCCTTTAAGGGTGGGGGGGGGGGGTCTGTCACAGCTCTGCCCCTTCTCTCCTGTCACTCTATCTCTCACTCACCTAATCAGCTCATTCAGTGCACCTGTTAGTCACACCCTACTCATCAGCCCAATCACTCTCACCTGCTCTCTCTGCTGCACCTATTCAGATCGTTCTCCGCTTCCATGCAAGACCTTCCAGCGTATCCCTTTGGACTGATTTCCCGTTACCGACCCTGCCTGTCCTGGACTACCCCGCCTTGCCTCTCCCCCCGGTAATTCACTCAGCCTTCTGTCCCCGATACCGACCCTGCCTGTTTGTGACTACCCTGCCTTGCCTCTGCCCCGGTAATTCACTCAGCCTTCTGTCCCCGACCACGAGAGCCTGCCCCTGTATTCCTGTGAAGATTCAACCTGTTGTGTGTTATGAAGAAATGAAAGCTTTGATTCAAATCATCCCTGGTGTTTGTCGTACTGCTCCTGGGTCCTTACTACACCCGTTACACTACTTCCTATAACCTGCCCCGATGAGATTCCTGTCAATGAAGCAACCTCCCACTATTTTACACAGTTGTTGGAGAGGCAGGTTTTATTTGCAGTCCTGTCCTCCAAACAGTCATCCTATCACACAAATGTCAAACTGCTTAGGTCACTTCAATATCTTGTATCTTCAGCTGGCTGTACTCTCCAGCCTACAATGACAGGCAGTCTCCGAGTCCTTGGTTATGCTTTTCGGGCAGCAATCCTGCACTCATTGTAATATCTGTCAAAGAGAAAAAGAGAGGAGGGAGCCAATAGGTATAAATAGGGTATAGCTCACCCATGCATATGTATGAAACTTTTGTACTGGCCTCAAATGGTCATTTATTTCTAACTTGGTGAACATTTTGAATTTGCTGGAATATTATTCAAATCACAGAGCTCTGTGAAACGAACACGTTGGAATGAATTCTATTGAAAGTGTACTAGGGGTGAAGGGTCTGCTACATCTCTCATTCTCAGTGTTTTTTGGTGTAATTTACAAAGAGGTGATGTTTTTAGGTTCTTTGCAGCAGAGGTGTAAAAAGGTTTGATCACAATGTTTGACAGTACATTTAATTCATCAAAGTTACTTATTGTACATTACAATAAGATGCAACTACAAAAAAGAACATGCATTATTATGTCAAGCATGGTTGCTTACTTGTATCTTTGTGCAAAGCTAGACAATTTATGAATAGAAACTACAACTAATTAATATTCTTCTCTCCATCTTATCATAGCTGTGAAGTATGAGGAGGAAATAACCCCCACCACATATAGAACTAGGTTATTACAATGAAGATAAATTCAAGAGATTGACCTTCATCACCCAAATCAGTTATCTTTTTTTTTGAAAAACCATATAATATCCTCATGGCTGTTATCTGTTTGTCATGTATCTGTTTTATTGCCTTAATCACCCTCAATTTGATTTGTAGCTGACCAAGTGTTGCACTAACGATTATAATAAAATGAAAATGAAGCACGTTGTAAATTAAATAAGGTCATTTTCAGCCCTTAACTACCAAACTCTTGGTTAAGCTGATTTTGAAGCTGCATTAATTAAGATATTTTGGCCATTTGGAACAGTGGAACCCAGCCATAATTGCAACATTAAGATATACTTTATAACTTTTTCAGTCCAGATACGAATAGAAATACCTGGACTTTGGGTATCGACCAATATCAAGTACCAATCCAACAGTGTTTACTTAATACGATGTATGCCTCACTGTGTGGTAGTTACTGAGGTAGCTTTTGTGTATTTTAACACCAGACTTGACTTAAACATTGATTTCTTAACTTTGTAAAACAGAATCTAACAAAAATATTACCCAGATATTAATTATTTTAATTCACATTTTATTATTGAAATTAATAAAACACACAATAGCATCTTGGTATTTAATCTTCAAAATCAACAGGACTTACAATTCAGGTGAAACCTTACTAATGCCGCAACAATTGGTCAAAACAGGAATTAAGATTCCAGAATATAATGTTTATAGTATATACCAGAGGTGGGCACTCCATTCTGCCACTTGGACTTGAAACGCACTTTGGTCTTGAGACTTGACTTGTGACTTGTCCTCAAAAGACTTGAGACTCAACTCTAATTCGAGATTTGGAACTAGTGAACAATCACCTCAATAAATCAGTTCATTATTTTTCATTCTATCGTTAAACCAGTACCAGCTGCGCTTTCTCACTCTTTCTGCCAGCCATCTGATACACACTACCACACCCACCGCTGTATTTCCCGCATAGCCCTGCCTCCTCTTACGCACCCCTCGTGTCGTTTGCTCCGGTTGAAAATAATAATTTGCGGGTTGTCGTTGTCATGTTATAGTCTTCAGTGTTCCCCATTAATTACATAGACAGTCTTAAGCCTTTCAGGGCCTGCTACCCGGTGTGGGACGATCCCCTCGTCGGACCTCTCCATGACCAGTCCGGGATAAAGGTTCAGACAGTGAGCTTTACAGGACCCTTTATAGTTTACCACTCTTAGTGGGTTTAACTTTGCCCTCAAAGTTTTGTTATATATTATATTTTTGTTTTTCCCCCATGGTATCAGAAATTATATTTGATACACATATTTGTAATATCAAAGATTGTTGAAGGTAAAGTTATAAATTACAGTATAATGACAGCACTAATACTGATTCTGTATGTCAGTAGATATAGAAGGAAAAGGAAAAAACTCCCCAAATACATTTATTTACGACCCTGTGTTGCGCTACTTTGTCAATAAAGACATAAATAATATACATTTACCGCAATACTTATTGTGAAACAAGCTCATCTGCATGGAATTTGCATTATTCATCAGAGAGCGGTACTGCTGTACCTCTCTGACAGTGACCTTCCACTTTCAAGTGGCACCTGCCGTTAGTAAACGATATGCTGGTGTAACAGCAGCGGTAGACCTCCAGGGATCGGCATATATGCCGCTGAATCACAGTTGCATACCATCGGCCACTTTTTGATCTCAGCGCTACAATTCCCTTATGTGTGAGACAGGGTTAGGGTTGTTTTATTCACTGCACTTACTGGAATTGTGGCCTGTTTTCTCTGCCAGTGTCCTCATCAATAGTCTACTAGCAGTTATAGTTTATATTAAAAATGTAAACCCGCTGACCCGGCTTATGACCTTCTAGACCAATGAAGTCTAAAGCATCTTGTACTAAGACTCAGACATTATACAACAGAATATGCTATGTATACAGTATAGTTTGGGCATTACCAATCAATTAATTTGGATTTTCCAGTTCCCTCATTTGAATTTGATTATTCTTTCTCACAGAGAAAGGAACACATGTTTCTCTTACTTCTGATAATTATAGCCTATAGAGAAATGTCAAATGCTTGGCAAATCATGTTGTTTGAGGCTCCTGTTCTCAGTCTTCAAATGAACTATTTATCTATGACAAGAGGCATGCCAAAGGCAAGAACTGAGGAGAGGCTTGAAGTGGTTTTATGCAGCTGTTATCATCTCAATTAATTAGTTTGTCAAAATGTGTCAGAAAGAAGTGATAGCAGACACCTGGTCTTGTTTGTTCCTCATTTTGACTATTGTGACCATGCATTTGTTTTTGGACTAGTTGCTATATTAAAGTGTATCATTTCATTCCATTCACATTATCTATCCACTGAATACTTTTCATGACTTGCAGATGACTACATACATTTCAGCATACTTCAGGCAAAAAGGGAGACTCCTTTGAAAGTTTTATTTTTTGAACTGCCTGCCACCATTTGTTGCTTTTGATCTGTTGTGATTTATCTGTTTGATAGTTTGTAGTGATGCAACAGATCATAAAACTCACAGTTCGGATCACAGATTGGATCACAGATCGGATCAACACAAAAGAACAAAAGGCAGCAAATATAACTTTTTTAGATCCCTGATCACGATTTTTTGCCGCTGATACTAATTATTACAGATCATCGGTGATCCATAATGGCAGATACAGATCCCTTTGTTTTATTATAGCAGCTGGTCCACAAGGCTAAAGACTATTTTTTGTGTTACCGTTAATTACAACCGTTCCCAATTCAGTGTAAACCATAAAAAATTCTTAATGTTATCCTTTTACTTTGTTAAATAAAGTAATTAAGGTACATCTTGTAATTAGTAGTCTAATGTATGATAAGCTGCTTAAGGCTAGTGTAAACAGGTCATAATACATCTCTAATATCTATTTATGTTGTTGTGAAAACAACTGTATTACAAGTGAACTCCTCATGATAAAGTAAGTTGGCCATTAGCAGTGCTTCCACTGTTACCATAGACTACATATAAGAGGCCGTTACCAGCTCTCCTGTCAATTTAAACACGGATTGGTTGTTTACAATGTAACATTATCAGAAATCCGCGACTAGAAAAGCATAAATGTCGATGTCCTGATCGCATATTTAGCTGAATATTGGTGGGCTGCAACAAAGAATCGGTAAAATCGATTAAAATCGATTATTAAAAGCGTTGGCAAGGAATTTCATTATTGATTCATTGTGTCGCGCGATTATTACGCCACTCAATAAGTCGCGGAGATGTTTGAGTATTAAAAAAAAGTTGAGTTGAGCGCGGATCAGAGCGGAGTTAGAGGGTAGACCATCGGAGAGACCCGTAACGTTGTTCTGAAACACATGGCGGAGGCAGAGAAATCAGTACGACCTAAGTCATTCAAGATGTGGGAGCATTTCACACTAAATAAATCGAAAAAGTGTGTTAATTGCAAGATATGCAAAAGCGACATGGCATGGCGCGGGAGCACCAGGGTGATGATTCAGCACCTAAAACGTGAACATGTTGGAGCCCTTGATGAGGAGGAAGGGAGTTCAACAGCAGGATAAGTCACTACAGAATCCTACTGTTGTTCCGTTTTGAAGTGAGGAACGTAACGTCCCTCCAGTAGCTCTACTGGTGCTGGTGTTTACTCGTTATCCTGCTTGACAAGCATGACAAGTTAGCGTTAGCTCGTTAATAACAGTAGCAAAGCAGGGGTGGAATAGTTTGCAAGACTAAAGACACGTTTTTATTCACTCGCCTTTTCCCCTCTGATTCATCGATTAATCGAAAAAATAATTGATAGATGCAGCCCTAGCGGACAATGATAGTCAGTAATACATTTTTTCAGACTGTGATGGTTAATTAATCCGCGGTTCACATACCTGCCGAACCGTGAGAGGGGATCCGTATGAATCACAGATCGACAATGGTCCGTTACACCACAAATAGTTTGCATAGACTTACGCAGTTATTGCTGATGTACACATCAGATGTAGTGCAGATTTTTGGCTACTGATGTAGCCAAAGAAGACACTCAAGCAAAACTAAGGACTGCATATTGTGCATATAACCTGAATACAGCTGTAACTTAGTAAAATCAATCAATTTTCATTCCTTCTTTAAGAAATATATTTAGTCATCTTAAAATCTTTGCCAAACAGGTTCTTAAGATGACATTTAAGGCTATAATGAGCTGCCCTCGAAATGGCATCAGCTGTTAAATAACATGGGTTCAGGAAGAAATAGCCATGGTTGGCAGTAGTCTATTATGTGTGAAAATGTTGTGACATTTAAGCGGATTTGTTTTCATCCTTTCAAGGAATACCTACCCAGAATTCTGGCCATAAGTGGGTTAGGAAACAAGTGTTCAATGCCTTTCTTCTGGAGCAAAATTCAAAAGATAAATCTCAAACCAATGAGTGCATTTAAAGTATTTCAAACTAGACAAGCAACATGCTGTTTCCCATGCTTAGTTAGAAGAACCTTTTTTTCCCGTCAACCAAATGTCAGCAAAGATGAGAAACCATGTGTGCGTGATTTTTCTTTAATGCTTACATTTATATCTAGCTTAAAGCCAGCAACGATACTTTCAATTGCATTGCCAGCAGTGTTTGTGCAGTGACCTTTGACATTCTTGCAATTTCACAGCTGCTTTCCATCTTTTTTGTATTATATATTTTTTTCATACAGCACTATCCACTTAAATGTACATGTAAATCATATATCTTGTCTTTAAAATGGAATAAAGGAATTCTTGACTTAACCATTTTTTCATGCAAAGATGCTCATGGCTTGAACTAACGGTTCTTTTCATTATCAATTAATCTGTCAATTATTTTCTTTATTATTGATTAATCTTTTTTTCTATAGAATCTAGAAGAATAGTAAGAAATGCCCTCTATCATTTTCAACGGTTTGACCAACAGACCACAATCCAAAGATATTCAGTTTACTATCATGTATGATAGTAAAGAAAAGCACACAATTCTTATTGAACTGAAGCTGACAATATTATCATAATCAATTATTTGATTTTCAAAATAGGTTTTCTGTCAATTGACAAATTGTTGCAGCTCTATATGCATCTGTCCTTATGTGATTTTTAAACAGTGAAACGTTTTCATTATTTTACTGCCATGTTGATAGATTACATTGTCATTTCATCACACACTTTAAAAAAAAAGTTTGTTTGGAAGTAAAAAAAAAAAGTAATCTTACTAAGATTTGCCATTCTGATCTTTATCCAGTAAGATGAGTGTTACTTTTATTAACACAACTAAGTTCAAAAGTGCAATGCCACGTCAATCTTTGGTGATTTGAAATGGGAAATAATAATTGCTTTTTCATGCAGGATGTGTTTCAAATCATAAAACTTGAAACACTCTTCCAACGCTATTTAGGTCATCAAATGTATTTCTTGTAGTGGAGGGACTGAAAAAAATCTTTTTTCTTTCGAGTACCTAGAAATACAATTCTGAATAGCCCATTTGAAAATGTGTATTATTCTGTGGTGACATTGTTAAGTTAAAGTATGTCATGATAAAAGGAAATGTTTGTACTAAAATGTACTTTAGGACAATACCATCATCAATAATAAAAATAATAAGCATGAATAATGTTCATTAAAATCATTTAGTTTACTTATGAAGCCATTACCAAGGTATTAAAGGTTTCTATTATTTTGCATAATTGATGAAACACATTATGAATATAGACTAATATAGACTCCCTCCTCTCAATGTATTATTTTCAAGTACTGTACATGAGCAAAAACACATGTTAATTCTTATTGTCCAATATACACCCAATTGGAATAATTAGGTGTCTTATAATTGTAAAGATATAACAGCTACATGCTATATTATCTAATTGCGTTGAGATAACATTTTTTCTCCTAGCTCTGCCTGTTTCCCTCATCTTATTAACATGGATCATAATGGCAAACTGCACAGCTGCTTTTGTGATGACTCTTTTACATACAAGTGCTCTTTAGAGACTTTGTTGACATTACTTTATTAGCTTAGTGCAATTTCTTTCTCTCTTAATACAAAAGTTATTGGATTTCTCAAAAGCAATAATAACAACTTGATAAATATCCGTACCACAACTTATTTAGAGTAACTTTAATATGGATCAGGATTTGAACACTTAGTGTGACTGATTTGTCACAATATGACTCTCAAAAATGTAATCTCACTGACATACCAATTCAGGGGTTGGACCACTTAGTTTGTCAAAGATATCAATTTATTTGTATTATTTCCTTTAAACATCATGCCTCAGTGAAGCTCAAACTATGTATTTGTCACACTTAAAAGCTCCTACTGTCAGTTTCACGGCAGATTTTCCTCACCTCAAAAGACTGAGGCTAAAGACATTTTAACAGCTTGCCATCACAGCTGCTTCGACAAATGTAATCCACAGTTTTTCTTTCTAAATACTACAGTTATATCATTTTTGTCCCAGTATGACTTTCCACTGTTGCATCAAAGGATGTTCTTTCTTACCAAAATATAGAATGTGAAGAGATTTCTGCTGTGAAAACTTTCCTCCCTCTCCTATTCCAATTACAGGTTAGGATCACACTGGCTAGTATGCTTTGAACACAGTAGTCTTATGGACATATCACATGAGGGTTTATAATAGGATGTTATACAGATAAATGGCTAGATAACACAACTCCCATGTCATGCAGTCATGCTCCTTGTGTGTTTTCTGTAAATAGTTTTCATGTTTCTTTTCCCACTATGAAAGCTTGTAAGCAGTTAGAGAGATAGATCGAAACTATTCTCAACAGTGTGAGTAGAAAGCAGTGCCATACGTTTAACCTATGTAATGCTGTGGTTTGTTGTAATAGAGGAAATAAGGAAATAGTCTAATGAATGGAAAACATCTCCTTTTATCACAGAACTCCTAACTTCTTAATAAGCCCGAAGGTCCCCCATTTGGACGCATTTGTACATAAAATGTACAGTTTAGCGTACAAAGTGAATGCCAAAGAACCCAAGAAGAACGAATATAATGATGTTATAGTTCTGGAAAAACCTCAGAAACGGGGCTACAACATGAACCAAGCCACTTCTACATGAAGCAAACACAACTCTATCAGCCAACTAAACAAATAACCAAAATATCATATTCATAAATCGCCAGGAGTCTGCCAACACGAGGCATTACCTGAGGTAGTGACGGTTAGCTATGTGCTAACAACAAAAACATGACATGTAAGAGCATCTCCGCTTCACAGATTACGGCGATCTCCTCCATTTCTCTCTCTGTCAAACCATCGCCGAGCTATAAACCATCCAGCACAAACAAGTCAAACCGCTTTATCGATTATTGTACTCACTTTTTGTCGAATCTCATCGAAAAAATTAAATATTTCCATACTTTCACGTCTCTGTTTGTTCAGCCGGATGTGCTCTGTGTGAAGCGGGAGGCAACATGTGTAAATGTGTACATTTTGGAATCCTCGCCTGAAATCTCTTTACTAGATCCTCTCTAACTTATGAATGCTTCACTTTATCAAAGTAAACATTTGTTTAGAGACTCTCAACATATTGTTCTATGATCTGGGAGAGCTTTAAAGCTTGGATCTACATCATTTCTAAAAAGAAATATCCTGAAATTGCTTTTTTTTTAGGCGAAAATTACAATTTTCAATGTGTGCTGTGTGCCATCTTAATGTACTCTTAACCAGTAACATATATACTGATATTTACAAATCTCAACACATCTCACTAATGTTAGGGTTGTTTTAATAGCAAAAGTATTGAAATAGCCCTTACAGTTGCAAAACTACACTCATTTTAGTATGGGTATGCTATTTTCGAGCGGAGGCCTAAAAAATAGCTTTGTTTTTAAAATAACAAAACAATGGTGGGAAACCAAGGTTGTGCTAATCAAATATTTTATGTCATTGGTGACGGCATGGTCAGTGACTGACTCTGTTCCTAGTTTCTCTTCATTCCCTAATAATTGCATAACCTATACGTTTTTTTCTGTAAATTAATTATTAAAAAACCACACACACATTCAGTACAATGAACGCTGCCACTGCCAGCGGCTCTGCGTGAGAAAAAAGATAGATGTAATAATTTCCAAAATTCAAAATATGCTTTAATCTAATGAAAGCTTTGTTTGAAAACCTCAATAAAACCTTTAAATGTAAAAAAAATACATTTAAAACAGCCCCAGTGGCTTGGTCTGATCCAGTTTTTACAGAGCCAGGGCTGCGTGTGAACACCAAATTTGTTTTTCATTACACACAGAACGGAAAGCTAGCAGACAGTGAGGAGATATTTGCTGAATTTGACAAAAATGTATTTGATCAGAATCAGAGTCCGCCTTTAAATATGCCTTCAGTGTCCGCCTTATTCAAACGGCAACTTCCGGTTCTGAAAAGTAAAGACAATTCGGAAGTGTCTTAAACTTGCATTTCCTCTATTTTGCAGTCCTCTGGTTGCAAAAATAAGTCTGATTGTATGGAAGTCTATGAGAAAAGGACCCTACTTCTCACTTGATTCATTACCTCAGTAAACATTACATGAGTTTATGGTCTCAATGCTAGTTTCAAGTCTTCTTCAATACAACATGATGTTCATTTAATAAATTATGTTACCATTTTGAGTAAAATAGACCATAAAGTGGAGTGTGCTTTGGGGTGGAACTATCTTGTGATTGACAGGTCGCTACAGTACCATAGCTGTATACGGCATCTCTGCGTCATTCCTCCGCCATCCCAATATGGTCACTTCCGTTCACTGGTTGCAAAAAAGCCAAGATTGCAACGGTCGTGATCCAAGATGGCGGCGGCCAAAACGCCAAACTCAAGGCTTCAAAATGGCAGTCCACAATGTGTGACTTCACGATGACTACATCCACTTCTTATATACAGTCTATGATCTTATTATATATCTTCAAAAAAAATATTAATTACAGGAATTTTTACAACCTTGTTAGTTAAAATGACAACAAGAAAGTCTAACGCAACCACTGGTTGGAAAGTTAGATTTATAACCATGGTGTGGAGCATCGACAATTTCAGTGATAGGAGCGATGGAAAAGGAGTTTCCAGCAAGTCCTAACGCAGATTATTTTCACATGATAATCACTGAGCCTGAGTGATCAACCGACTGTGAAAATGCTATCATAAACAGTGCAGTAACCATATTAGAAGTGTTAACATTCAGTGGAAGACAGGAGCTGAAGAAAAGAGCTGCTGTCAAGAGCTGATCTGAAGAGTTCAGCTAGCCAGCCGCTAAATGAGTAAAATTAAACAGCTTAATGCTTCATCTACACACATAGGAAAGCACATTGCTACCGCCAGATAATCAGTCATTGACAGTGATTCACCAGATCTTGTAATGTGCTGATCGCTTAAATTCCAGTACCCAGAAAGGGGAGAACAGGGTTGAGCTATGCTGTGACTGCAATGGTACAAAGTGGTTACGTAAAAACATTAGCCATGGTAGGGCTAAAAGGGGATGCTGATCAGAGGATGTAACATTGACTGGGAAGGACTGTATAATTTCACTGGTTTATTTCAATTGTGACCACACCATCTATCAGAATGCACTCCAGACAAGATGTTCCTTAGAGATGTTTATTGACAGTAGTCAAACAAGCAAGTGTGTGGTTCTTAAACAGATATACATGAAATAATAATTAGTAAAACACCTCTATATAAAGTAACATGTTGTTGTACCATACAAGTCCACAGTGCAACTCCACATGTCAGCATAGATGTATAGTAGATGCTTAATATGAACTACAAACCAGAAATAAGAGTGTAACTACTAAGGCATCATTTCTGAAAACTTGTACAAACATTGCTTTGCTAGTAAGAACATGCAATGATAAAGGCAACATGCTGAATAGGCTGTACATTGTATCTCCTACGGTCGTCACTTAGCAAACAACAACGAACGAGCGGCTAAATAGACGAGACTAGATTGCCGTGCAAATGACAGAAGATAAACCTTATGGTGAAATACAACCAACACCGAACTTTGTTACTTACTGGTTATTTGCACGCACACAGTTTTGAAAGTGAAACTCCGAACAGCCACATAAACACACTTTAATCTAGGTACAGACACGGCCGTCATTTCGCGCCGCCACTCTCGTCAGAGCCTTTTCACCAATTTACTGCCGGTGATATTAGTCCGCGAGCAGCAGCTATCTGCCGTCCTCTTCCGCAAGGGGCGTAGTGCGGTTTCTGCTCGGCTGCTTCTCCGA
Source organism: Cebidichthys violaceus (assembly GCF_023349555.1). NCBI lineage: Eukaryota > Metazoa > Chordata > Actinopteri > Perciformes > Stichaeidae > Cebidichthys > Cebidichthys violaceus. The sequence continues at coordinate 7,776,735 of NW_027176594.1, forward strand.
AACTCGTCTATAGAGGTCGTCCTTCGTCACAGAGGGCGTCACTAATCTTTTATTTCATGACATAGATTGCTGGCTCACTGGCTGTGACGCACTCAATAGAACGGGATCATGATACATTCTGTTGGTTACAACTGTGTTTACTCTTCAATGTCATGTCACAATAGCTGCTGTGAAAAGGGCCTATTGATAAAGAGAATATAGGGATGCCAGTTGCAATTTTATATCTTACAGCGTTGGACATCTCTGAAGGGCTGCAGCTACGGGTTACTGAGTCAACAATGTATTCTTTCTCAATGACAAATTTCATAGATATATTTAGATTTTTTTTTCATTTAACAATAGAAATAAATGGGTAAAGTAAACAGTGCAAACAGTGCAGCATAAAAACAAAATGTGATAGAACATGGAAATAAAAACAGTGTGTGTGTGTGTGTGTGTGTGTGTGTGTGTGTGTCCATAACTCTACTGCTCTTTATCACTGTTATTGCACAGCCCTTCTTCATCACACTGAGAGCCACAAACCCTCCCCTCTTATTATGCCAAGAAGAGTGAAACTCATTACCACTGGGTGGAGCTCTCACTCTCTCACTCTCTCTCTCTCTCTCTTGTCTCTATCTCTGTCTCTCTTTTTCTTGTCTCTCTCTTTCTCTCTCTCGTGTCTCTCTTTCTGTCTCTGTCTCTCTCTCACTCTCTCTCTTTCTGACTTAAGTCTATTTTTCCCCTTTTGCCAAACCATCCTCTCCCGTTAGTACATGTCTTTCTCACCTCATCCTTCTATTGTTTTCCTTTCTCCTGGTTAAGATTGCACATACCAATGGGGCTTTTTGCTCTCTGACTCTCCCTGTGCCTTGCTTTTCATTTTCTTAGAATGACCTTACAATTTCCTTTCGACTCATCCACTGTAACCTCTACAACAGCACATATTACTATAGTTATAATTATATTTGCATGTATTTTAAGAACGGACAGTCCTTTTCCCAAAATGGGCACGGCAGAGTTGGCTAACCACACCGTATGCTATTGTTTTGGCAGCCTCTGACACTATCGATACCCTAATTGCTTTACAACTATGTATTCTATTGCAGAAACTGCGGTATCACGCCAGTAGAAAAGGAGACGGTGAGCCACCTGCAGCTTCTGTCTTGATTTGAAACGTCATGTGATGGTGATTTAAACCACCACTTTCAAATTTAATTATTTTTTTGGAGCCTTTTTAAACCCGATTAAGGTGTTTACAGCAAGCATTTATTATTCTGATTGAGCTTTTATTCTGATTGGTTTTGGGAAAAATTACTCCACGTAAATGCAGCTGTTGACTGCATGTGAATGCACAGACCAAGCACAATTACACTTAGATTCATCTTTACACTCTGTAAGGGCGCTCGTCTGTGGGATCACCAGGCCAGAAGACGGTCTCAGATACAGAGTACTGATCCAATACCAGTGTTTAATTAATAAACTGTTTGCCTCTTTGTGTGGAAGAGACTGGGGTCATTCTTTTATGTGTACGTAAGGCAAAATCAGGTTTGACTAAAACATTGCTTTTTGAACTTTGTAAAACAAAATGTAATGAATAAATTCATATAAATGTACAGATTTTTTATTTGTTAAAATAATGTTAATGATACCAGAACGGCCTATTGTCACTGATAAATAATCCAGATATTTGAGTTGGTATCGAGTCAGTATCGCTGAATCTTTGATAAACACCATCCTTTCAAAAATAACATAATATTAAGTTCACTGATTACCTACATATCTATGCATAACTTTTAAATATAATGTATTCATATATTCAATATTATCAAAACATTTTGAAATCTTTTACAGCATGCACATATTAGTTTGTGAAGTAATTGTTCAATGAATGGCAAATATGGCTGTGATGCACAATCTCATAACGTACATTTGAATGTGACTATTCTGAGCTCTATGGAAGTGTGCTTATGATGTCCAACCATTGATTAATGAATCTCATTCAAAACTTCAAATGGAAAGTATCAGATAGAAACTACAAGTGTATTAACTGTAGCAAGGCTACGTTGCAGAAATAAATTCAATGTCCTAGTGGAGGACATCAGCAGAGCTGTGAGGCATTGTAGGATTTATGTATGTAGGATAATTCATTGCCTTCAATAGCTCTTACTGATAAGTAAAGGGGTATGTAGAAGGAAGGTAAGTCAATCCAAGTTCCCAGTCATCTATTTGACTTGCTTCTCATTTTCAAAAGGTGCTGTTTTAACTGGATACAGTTTTTGGATTTATTGATATAACAATAATAATACTTAGGTGTTCAGTATCTGGCCAACATCCTCCCCCTACTAGGGCTGTGACTTTATTTCGTATTTTTTATTACAGATTTTTCCTGATGATTCCCGACCATGTGGTCAATAAAATTTAAGAGAATTGGGGGAAAATGCAGCAACATTTCTTTTAAAACCCCAAAACATCACTAAGCGGCTTGTGTTGTCCCACCAACCAACAAACCTAAGTATTTTATTTGGTAGGGCACTCTTTGAAATTGTCATATTGACGATATAGTTTTAAAAAAACAACATGAAGTTATTGTTACTGATAAATCAAATGGTTGTAACTGCTCTCGCAGTCTCACCATTGTTGACAAGCTGTCAGGTTTATATTTTGTCACCTTGCAAAAGCACCAATGAAAGAGGGTTTGTTGCTCACTATGAGGAGTTTTGGTCCAGCTTCTAAGTCGGTGGCAGTCGTGGGTATTCTGTTGGATAGTGACTTTGTATATGGGAGCCAAGATTTGTGGTGTTTCCATCTTTAGTCCCGATTTGTTAATCACACAGTTTACAAATCACTTTCTTCACGTTCCCTGACTCTCCTTTTTCATATGATTCATAAACCAAAACCAAAGAATCGCCAAATAGGCGCATATGCATACTTTTTTGCTAATGAGAGCGGAAATCTTTCCTTAGGGCTAAATGGATTATTACTTGGGCTGTACCAAAGAGTTCGAAGCTTTAAGGTTTCATTCATAACACTGTCAAATTATTGTGAATAACTTACAGACACATTGCTTGCAATGGTCCACCTTCTCTTCTCTTCTCTCTCTCTCTCAAACACACGCAGCGATCGTAACAATGCTGTGTCCTAGTCTGTGTGTAATTATCTAAGTCATGTTTTTATCAAACAAAATATTCTGCTTCAATCCATGTTGTTTTGTTGCCTCTCAAAAACACGATTTGCACTCCAGTCAAAAACTATTTTCTCTCCCTCACGCAGCTGTAATAACAGGGTGGTGAAACATAAATCTAACAGAACCACAAAATACATTTACATGCCACAATGACACAGGATTAGACGTATGCTATCATGTTACTTTTTGTGATATGCTAGACAATGCCATGAAGTACAACAAAAGCAAAAGAACACGACTGAATATAACACAAAATTCATAACAGGCGTTGCATAATTGAAGATTGTTCAGCTATTGTTGAAATGTGAGGACTGTTATCGCAGTCGAGCAATTTCAAGTTGGTCCATTCATATCACCAAAGATTAATATATTTAGTAAACTATTATTTAAAGTATTTGGCATTTGTTGACATTAAATGACGAACATCATGTTATTTTATCACAATTTTCCACAAATTTTGAGGTCAGCGTTCACTTCTCATTGTTTCCCATAGTGCGGCTGTCTTGCTTAATGCTTCTGGCATTGCTGGTATACTGCATGCAAGCCATTCACCTCTACTAGTGCTTTCAACCTGGACCATGCCTGAATATATTGAATGATGGGAAATGATTTGCGGACTGGCTTTGTGAGACTATAACACACATACATGAGGGTATTCATGGGAAGGTATGAATTCTAGCAATATGTAATGAGTGAGATGAGGCCACATATTGAAAATCATGTACAGCTGAGCAGACAGAGCATGGTTGTTAATCAAAATTCTGACATGACTGGAAGGTTTAGTGTTTGATTTTCATGACAGTAAATTTCACCTCTGTCCATCAGTGTCGGGTGTCTATTAGGTAGGCACAAAAGCATTTCCTGCTCCATGGGTTACATGAAAGACTGATGCGGTGCTCTTGCCTTTTGATGAAATGCATTTTATATACATGTTTAAGTAAAGAGATTAAGGGATACTGATTACTGTGTAATGGGTAAAATATTTCTTGTACGTATGCATTCTTGGTAAGTACCTTTGTGTATTTAAAACCAAACCAAATAAAAACACAAATACATTGTGTTCTACCCAAAAGGAATGATGCCACAGTCTTGCTAGGTATTGATCGTCTGAGTGAGACGGCACATGGCTGTCTTAAATGATAAGATAAATCAGACCATAGCTCACTGTCTTTGGCTTCACTGACATGTGATGCCTCTGCCCTTTACTCGTCTATTACTAATTACTTATCAAAGAGTCGTGGTAAAATGTCTTTATTCCATGGCACATACCTTTGGTTCATTCCCTTCCCTTATTAGGGGTTAGTATTATCTACAGTTAACCCAGGGTTTCCTTAAAGCCACATTGCTCAACAGATCAAAAGGGCTTCATGCTGTTACATGAATCTGTGATGTTCTTGCTTCTTTTACCCTAAGGAGTGCAACTACGCAGTGACTGTGACAACAACTTCCATACACCTCTGCTTGAGCTTCTCTTGTCAGAGCACCATCTTAAGCAGCCTTTATACTGGTTTAATTTTGAGATAAGTCTGTAGACAATTATAAGTTGCTTGAAATCAAACCATGTCAGAACTATGGGTGAAACACCCCATTTTTGAACATTGTTTTTGGAATGTGTGTCTTTCTTTTTGTATTCTCTGGTTACACATCCAAGTCTGTTTCTAGGTCTTGG